>NC_086450.1:383136006-383492672 GCF_028390025.1 Pseudophryne corroboree | reverse complement strand
GGTTTTTCTGAGTCGGTCATTCAAACGCTGTTGAAAGCCCGTAAACCGGCTTCGGCTCGGATTTAATATAGGGTTTGGAATTCTTACTTCACCTGGTGTGCGGCTAAGAATTTTGATGCATGCAAGTTCAGTGCTGCCAAACTACTGGCGTTTCTGCAACAGCGCCTGGACTCAGGCCTTCGTCTGGCTTCCCTCAAGGTTCATGTTTCAGCCTTGTCGGTGTGGTTTCAGAGAAAATGTGCGACTCTGCCTGTCGTTCATACCTTCACTCAGGGTGTTTTATGGATTCAACCTCCCTATGTTCCTCCTGTGGCTCCTTGAGATTTGTCGGTTGTTCTGGACGCCCTACAACAGTCTCCGTTTGAACCTCTTGAGTCTGTGGACCTTAAATGGCTTACGCTTAAGGTCCTATTTTTGCTGGCTATTGCCTCTGCTAGACGGGTTTCAGATCTGGGTGCCTTATCCTGTAGCTTTCCCTTTTCTGATTTTTCACCGTGACCATGCGGTTCTTAGAACTCGCCCTGGTTATCTAACTAAGGTGGTGTCATCTTTCCACCTTAACCAAGAGATTGTGGTTCTTGCCTTTCTCTCTCCTGATTTGTCCTCCAAAGAACAATCTTTGGATGTGGTACGGGCTCTCCATATCTATGTGAAGAGAACCGCCTCCCTTAGGAGATCTGATTCTCTCTTAGTCCTTTTTGGTTTTCACAAACGTGGCTGGCCTGCTAATAAGCAGACTTTGGCCAGATGGATTAGAATGGTGATTGCACAAGCTTATGTACAGGCTGGACTTCCAGCACCTGCTACTATCAAGGCCCATTCTACTTGGTCTGTTGGACCTTCTTGGGCGGCCCACCATTGCGCGTCCCGAGAACAATTGTGCAAGGCGGATACATGGTCCTCAGTGAACACATTTATTAGGTTCTATGCCTTCGATACTTCCGCCTCCCAGGATGCTTCCTTTAGACGTCAGGTTCTTGTGCCCGCTACAGTGCGTTCCCTCCCATGAGGAACTGCATTAGGACATCCCCGATGTTATTCCCTGTGGAATACAGTGTACCCCACTGCAGAAAAGGAGATTTATGGTAAGAACTAACTTTTGTTAAATCTCTTTCTGCGAGGTACACTGGATTCCACAGGGCGCCCACCCTGACGCACTTAGCTTCTTTGGGTTTGTATGGCATTAGCCGCTGGTACCATCACCTGTTGTGAGAATGTAGTTCTATGTGGCTACTAACTACTGTCGTCTCTTTTACCTGCTACTGCATTGGACTGGTTAACAAAACTGAGCTCCAGTGCCTGGAGGCGGGGTTATAGAGGAGGCGGTGCAAGGCATCCTGGGAACAGTCAAAGCTTTAGCCTGTTGGTGCCTCTGATCAATATCCAACTCTACACCTCAGTGTTATTCCCTGTGGAATACAGTGTACCTCGCAGAAAGAGATTTAACAAAGGTAAGTTCTTACCATAAATCTCCTTTTATCACTCACAGTGAATTTTATTACTCATTGATAAATGAGCCTACTAGTGTTTGAAAAATAACAGTTAGGAGCTGATTGGTTGGTACTTTATCACTGTGCTATTAATCACTCCCCAGGTCTTGATAAATGTGGGCACAAGTTTGCAATATGAAAGGAATATCCTACTGTATGTTTCCTTTTCACCAAGAGCAGCAAAAGGCTGTATTGTCTTAAGGTATTTATTTATAGTTAGTAATTTATATACAGTAGTTCCTATATACAGGGGTGTATCTATGGGTCTGAGCGCCCCTGGCGAAGTAAGGAACTGGCGCCCCCCACCTCCCCCACCCAGGGACACAGAGGGAGGAGTTACAGATAGGCTGAGGTCAGGAACAATGAGGGAAAATTACAAGGAGGGTGTGGGTAGGGACAATGAGGTGGAGGGCTTACAGGGAGGGTGTGGGCAGGGACACTGAGCGGGGAGTCACAGGGAGACGAAGGTCAGGGACACTAAGGGGGAATTACAGTGAGGGTTTGGGTAGGAAAAATGAGAGGGAGGGGCTACAGGGAAGCTGAGGTCAGGGACACTTGAGGAGCAATTACAGGGAGGGTGCAGGAAGGGACACTGAGAGGCAATTACAGGAGTGTGCGGGCAGGGACACTGAGGGGGAGTCACAGAAAAGCTGAGGTCAGTAACACTGAGGGAGAATTACAGGGAGGGTGCAGGCAGGGAGATTGAGGGGGAATTACGAGGAGTGTGCAGGCAGGAACACTGAGGGGGAATTATGGTTAGGGTGCTGGTAGGGACTCTGAGAGGGAATTATGGGAAGGGTGCGACCAGGGACACAGAGAGGGAATTACAGGAGTGTATGGGCAGGGTCACTGAGGGGGCAGTTACAGGGATGGTGAGGGCAGGAACACTGAGGGGGAATTACAAGGAGGGTGCGGACAGGGACACCGAGGGGATATATGCACACATACATACAGTTAAAAACCTCTCTCTAGGGGGTAAATTTACTAAGATTCGTAATTTCCGAAAAAAGGTCAAAGTTCAATCACGAATGACATCGACAGTGTAAAACTGCAACTTTTTGAATTGATTACGATGGATTTACTAAGCTGTCGTATTCGGGTTTTTCTTTTCTTCCGATGTCGATGTCATTCGTGGTTTTTTACCTATTTTTACGGCAGTGATTAGCAAAACACTGCCGACTTTTTTTACAATCAATCTCGGCCGGATCTGTGTGATCCGTGCTGGGGTTTTTTTTTTTTTAATTAAACACTGTAAAATAATAAAAAAAAAATGCGTGGGGTCCCCCCTCCTAAGCATAACCAGCCTCGGGCTCTTTGAGCCGATCCTGGTTGCAAAAATATGGGGGGAAAAATGACAGGGGTTCCCCCATATTTAAGCAACCAGCATCGGGCTCTGCGCCTGGTCCTGGTCCCAAAAATACGGGGGACAAAAAGAGTAGGGGTCCCCCGTATTTTTAAAACCAGCACCGGGCTCCACTAGCTGGACAGATAATGCCACAGCCGGGGGTCACTTTTATATAGTGCCCTGCGGCCGTGGCATCAAAAATCCAACTAGTCACCCCTGGCCGGGGTACCCTGGGGGAGTGGGGACCCCTTCAATCAAGGGGTCCCCACCCCCCAGCCACCCAAGGGCCAGGGGTGAAGCCCGAGGCTGTCCCCCCCCATCCAATGGGCTGCGGATGGGAAGGCTGATAGCCTTTGTTGTAAAAGAAAAGATATTGTTTTTAGTAGCAGTACTACAAGGCCCAGCAAGCCTCCCCCGCATGCTGGTACTTGGAGAACCACAAGTACCAGCATGCGGCGGAAAAACGGGCCCGCTGGTACCTGTAGTACTACTACTAAAAAAATACCCAAAAAAAGACAAGACACACACACCGTGAAAGTATAATTTTATTACATACATACACACATACATACATACTTACCTATGGCCCCACGCAGGTCGGTCCTCTTGTCCAGTAGAATCCAAGGGTACCTGTTGAATAAATTATACTCACGAGATCCAGGGGTCCAGGCTCCTCGGCAAATCCAGGGTTAATCCACGTACTTGTTAAAAATAAAAAAACGGTATCCCGACCACGACCTGAAAGGGGACCCATGTTTGCACATGGGTCACCTTCCCACGAATGCCAGAAACCCACTTTGACTTCTGTCTAAGTGGGTTTCTTCAGCCAATCAGGGAGTGCCACGTTGTAGCACTCTCCTGATCAGCTGTGTGCTCTTGTCCTCACTGACAGGCAGCACACGGCAGTGTTACAATGTTGCGCCTATGCGCTACATTGTAACCAATGCTGGGAACTTTCTGCTCAGCGGTGACGTCACTTTAGGTCAACCGCAGGGCAGAAAGTTCCCAGCATTGGTTACAATGTAGCGCATAGGCGCTACATTGTAACACTGCCGTGTGCTGCCTGTCAGTGAGGACAAGAGCACACAGCTGATCAGGAGAGTGCTACAACGTGGCACTCCCTGATTGGCTGAAGAAACCCACTTAGACAGAAGTCAAAGTGGGTTTCTGGCATTCGTGGGAAGGTGACCCATGTGCAAACATGGGTCCCCTTTCAGTTCGTGGTCGGGATTCCGTTTTTTTATTTTTAACAAGTACGTGGATTAACCCTGGATTTGCCGAGGAGCCTGGACCCCTGGATCTCGTGAGTATAATTTATTCAACAGGTACCCTTGGATTCTACTGGACAAGAGGACCGACCTGCGTGGGGCCATAGGTAAGTATGTATGTATGTGTGTATGTATGTAATAAAATTATACTTTCACGTTGTGTGTGTCTTGTCTTTTTTTGGGTATTTTTTTAGTGGTAGTACTACAGGTACCAGCGGGCCCATTTTTCCGCCGCATGCTGGTACTTGTGGTTCTCCAAGTACCAGCATGCGGGGGAGGCTTGCTGGGACTTGTAGTACTGCTACTAAAAACAATATCTTTTATTTTACAACAAAGGCTATCAGCCCTCCCATCCGCAGCCCATTGGATGGGGGGGGGACAGCCTCGGGCTTCACCCCTGGCCCTTGGGTGGCTGGGGGGGGGGGACCCCTTGATTGAAGGGGTCCCCACTCCCCCAGGGTACCCCGGCCAGGGGTGACTAGTTGGATTTTTGATGGCACGGCCGCAGGGCGCTGTATAAAAGTGACCCCCGGCTGTGGCATTATCTGTCCAGCTAGTGGAGCCCGGTGCTGGTTTTAAAAATACGGGGGACCCCTACTCTTTTTGTCCCCCGTATTTTTGGGACCAGGACCAGGCGCAGAGCCCGATGCTGGTTGCTTAAATATGGGGGAACCCTGTCATTTTTTTCCCCATATTTCTGCAACCAGGATCGGCTCAAAGAGCCCGAGGCTGGTTATGCTTAGGAGGGGGGACCCCACGCAATTTTTTTAGCAAAAATAAGCACTTTCACACCCCTTCCCACTGATATACATGCACGGATCTCATGGATCCCTGCATGCATCTCAAATCACGGATAAAAAAAGCAGGTCTGTTTTTTTTAGGACTTTTTTACGAGTTGTAATTTTTCACGGCAGTGTTTTGTGTTTTTTTGCTTTGCACTTCTTAGTAAATGACCGAGATTCATACTTAAACAGCCGCGTTTTGACCGATGGTGTATTCATTCGTAATTTTTTACCTAAACTAGCAAAAAATTACGAATGCCCTCATCACTGCCGTGATTAGTGTTTAGTAAATGACCGAGATTTACCGAGATGACACTTTGATGAAAAAACGGCATCTCGGTCAAAATCGGGAGCTTAGTAAATATACCCCTGTGTCGGCAGTCGCTCGTCCATCCATAATTGTATACCACCTACCCGTGTTTTTTTTTTCTTTTTTCTTCTTTATACATACTACTATAGTAGCTTACTGTAGCAGTCTGCGGTGCTGCTGAGCTGACAGTGTCCAGCAGGTCCGTCATCAGTCATTACATAATAAATATATCTACCTGTCCGGCTGCAGTACTAGTGTGATATAATATATATTGATTTCATCTCATTATCATCCAGTCTATATTAGCAGCAGACACAGTACGGTAGTCCACGGCTGTAGCTACCTCTGTGTCGGCAGTCGCTCGTCCATCCATAATTGTATACCACCTACCCGTGTTTTTTTTTTTTTCTTTCTTCTTTATACATACTACTATAGTAGCTTACTGTAGCAGTCTGCGGTGCTGCTGAGCTGACAGTGTCCAGCAGGTCCGTCATCAGTCATTACATAATAAATATATATACCTGTCCGGCTGCAGTACTAGTGTGATATAATATATATTGATTTCATCTCATTATCATCCAGTCTATATTAGCAGCAGACACAGTACGGTAGTCCACGGCTGTAGCTACCTCTGTGTCGGCAGTCGCTCGTCCATCCATAATTGTATACCACCTACCCGTGTTTTTTCTTTTTCTTTCTTCTTTATACATACTACTATAGTAGCTTACTGTAGCAGTCTGCGGTGCTGCTGAGCTGACAGTGTCCAGCAGGTCCGTCATCAGTCATTACATAATAAATATATATACCTGTCCGGCTGCAGTACTAGTGATATTATATATATATATATTGATTTCATCTCATTATCATCCAGTCTATATTAGCAGCAGACACAGTACGGTAGTCCACGGCTGTAGCTACCTCTGTGTCGGCAGTCGCTCGTCCATCCATAATTGTATACCACCTACCCGTGTTTTTTTTTTTTCTTTCTTCTTTATACATACTACTATAGTAGCTTACTGTAGCAGTCTGCGGTGCTGCTGAGCTGACAGTGTCCAGCAGGTCCGTCATCAGTCATTACATAATAAATATATCTACCTGTCCGGCTGCAGTACTAGTGTGATATAATATATATTGATTTCATCTCATTATCATCCAGTCTATATTAGCAGCAGACACAGTACGGTAGTCCACGGCTGTAGCTACCTCTGTGTCGGCAGTCGCTCGTCCATCCATAATTGTATACCACCTACCCGTGGTTTTTTTTTCTTTCTTCTTTATACATACTACTATAGTAGCTTACTGTAGCAGTCTGCGGTGCTGCTGAGCTGACAGTGTCCAGCAGGTCCGTCATCAGTCATTACATAATAAATATATCTACCTGTCCGGCTGCAGTACTAGTGTGATATAATATATATTGATTTCATCTCATTATCATCCAGTCTATATTAGCAGCAGACACAGTACGGTAGTCCACGGCTGTAGCTACCTCTGTGTCGGCAGTCGCTCGTCCATCCATAATTGTATACCACCTACCCGTGGTTTTTTTTTTCTTTCTTCTTTATACATACTACTACGGTAGCTTACTGTAGCAGTCTGCGGTGCTGCTGAGCTGACAGTGTCCAGCAGGTCCGTCATCAGTCATTACATAATAAATATATATACCTGTCCGGCTGCAGTACTAGTGATATTATATATATATATATTGATTTCATCTCATTATCATCCAGTCTATATTAGCAGCAGACACAGTACGGTAGTCCACGGCTGTAGCTACCTCTGTGTCGGCAGTCGCTCGTCCATCCATAATTGTATACCACCTACCCGTGTTTTTTTTTTTTCTTTCTTCTTTATACATACTACTATAGTAGCTTACTGTAGCAGTCTGCGGTGCTGCTGAGCTGACAGTGTCCAGCAGGTCCGTCATCAGTCATTACATAATAAATATATCTACCTGTCCGGCTGCAGTACTAGTGTGATATAATATATATTGATTTCATCTCATTATCATCCAGTCTATATTAGCAGCAGACACAGTACGGTAGTCCATGGCTGTAGCTACCTCTGTGTCGGCAGTCGCTCGTCCATCCATAATTGTATACCACCTACCCGTGGTTTTTTTTTTCTTTCTTCTTTATACATACTACTATAGTAGCTTACTGTAGCAGTCTGCGGTGCTGCTGAGCTGACAGTGTCCAGCAGGTCCGTCATCAGTCATTACATAATAAATATATATACCTGTCCGGCTGCAGTACTAGTGATATTATATATATATATATATATATATATATTGATTTCATCTCATTATCATCCAGTCTATATTAGCAGCAGACACAGTACGGTAGTCCACGGCTGTAGCTACCTCTGTGTCGGCAGTCGCTCGTCCATCCATAATTGTATACCACCTACCCGTGGTTTTTTTTTTCTTTCTTCTTTATACATACTACTATAGTAGCTTACTGTAGCAGTCTGCGGTGCTGCTGAGCTGACAGTGTCCAGCAGGTCCGTCATCAGTCATTACATAATAAATATATCTACCTGTCCGGCTGCAGTACTAGTGTGATATAATATATATTGATTTCATCTCATTATCATCCAGTCTATATTAGCAGCAGACACAGTACGGTAGTCCACGGCTGTAGCTACCTCTGTGTCGGCAGTCGCTCGTCCATCCATAATTGTATACCACCTACCCGTGGTTTTTTCTTTTTCTTTCTTCTTTATACATACTACTATAGTAGCTTACTGTAGCAGTCTGCGGTGCTGCTGAGCTGACAGTGTCCAGCAGGTCCGTCATCAGTCATAACATAATAAATATATCTACCTGTCCGGCTGCAGTACTAGTGTGATATAATATATATTGATTTCATCTCATTATCATCCAGTCTATATTAGCAGCAGACACAGTACGGTAGTCCACGGCTGTAGCTACCTCTGTGTCGGCAGTCGCTCGTCCATCCATAATTGTATACCACCTACCCGTGGTTTTTTTTTTTTCTTTCTTCTTTATACATACTACTATAGTAGCTTACTGTAGCAGTCTGCGGTGCTGCTGAGCTGACAGTGTCCAGCAGGTCCGTCATCAGTCATTACATAATAAATATATATACCTGTCCGGCTGCAGTACTAGTGATATTATATATATATATATATTGATTTCATCTCATTATCATCCAGTCTATATTAGCAGCAGACACAGTACGGTAGTCCACGGCTGTAGCTACCTCTGTGTCGGCAGTCGCTCGTCCATCCATAATTGTATACCACCTACCCGTGGTTTTTTTTTTTTCTTTCTTCTTTATACATACTACTATAGTAGCTTACTGTAGCAGTCTGCGGTGCTGCTGAGCTGACAGTGTCCAGCAGGTCCGTCATCAGTCATTACATAATAAATATATATACCTGTCCGGCTGCAGTACTAGTGTGATATAATATATATTGATTTCATCTCATTATCATCCAGTCTATATTAGCAGCAGACACAGTACGGTAGTCCACGGCTGTAGCTACCTCTGTGTCGGCAGTCGCTCGTCCATCCATAATTGTATACCACCTACCCGTGGTTTTTTTTTTCTTTCTTCTTTATACATACTACTATAGTAGCTTACTGTAGCAGTCTGCGGTGCTGCTGAGCTGACAGTGTCCAGCAGGTCCGTCATCAGTCATTACATAATAAATATATATACCTGTCCGGCTGCAGTACTAGTGATATTATATATATATATATATATTGATTTCATCTCATTATCATCCAGTCTATATTAGCAGCAGACACAGTACGGTAGTCCACGGCTGTAGCTACCTCTGTGTCGGCAGTCGCTCGTCCATCCATAATTGTATACCACCTACCCGTGGTTTTTTTTTTTTCTTTCTTCTTTATACATACTACTATAGTAGCTTACTGTAGCAGTCTGCGGTGCTGCTGAGCTGACAGTGTCCAGCAGGTCCGTCATCAGTCATTACATAATAAATATATCTACCTGTCCGGCTGCAGTACTAGTGTGATATAATATATATTGATTTCATCTCATTATCATCCAGTCTATATTAGCAGCAGACACAGTACGGTAGTCCACGGCTGTAGCTACCTCTGTGTCGGCAGTCGCTCGTCCATCCATAATTGTATACCACCTACCCGTGGTTTTTTCTTTTTCTTTCTTCTTTATACATACTACTATAGTAGCTTACTGTAGCAGTCTGCGGTGCTGCTGAGCTGACAGTGTCCAGCAGGTCCGTCATCAGTCATTACATAATAAATATATATACCTGTCCGGCTGCAGTACTAGTGATATTATATATATATATATTGATTTCATCTCATTATCATCCAGTCTATATTAGCAGCAGACACAGTACGGTAGTCCACGGCTGTAGCTACCTCTGTGTCGGCAGTCGCTCGTCCATCCATAATTGTATACCACCTACCCGTGGTTTTTTTTTTTCTTTCGTCTTTATACATACTACTATAGTAGCTTACTGTAGCAGTCTGCGGTGCTGCTGAGCTGACAGTGTCCAGCAGGTCCGTCATCAGTCATTACATAATAAATATATCTACCTGTCCGGCTGCAGTACTAGTGTGATATAATATATATTGATTTCATCTCATTATCATCCAGTCTATATTAGCAGCAGACACAGTACGGTAGTCCACGGCTGTAGCTACCTCTGTGTCGGCAGTCGCTCGTCCATCCATAATTGTATACCACCTACCCGTGGTTTTTTTTTTTCTTTCTTCTTTATACATACTACTATAGTAGCTTACTGTAGCAGTCTGCGGTGATGCTGAGCTGACAGTGTCCAGCAGGTCCGTCATCAGTCATTACATAATAAATATATCTACCTGTCCGGCTGCAGTACTAGTGTGATATAATATATATTGATTTCATCTCATTATCATCCAGTCTATATTAGCAGCAGACACAGTACGGTAGTCCACGGCTGTAGCTACCTCTGTGTCGGCAGTCGCTCGTCCATCCATAATTGTATACCACCTACCCGTGGTTTTTTTTTTCTTTCTTCTTTATACATACTACTATAGTAGCTTACTGTAGCAGTCTGCGGTGCTGCTGAGCTGACAGTGTCCAGCAGGTCCGTCATCAGTCATTACATAATAAATATATATACCTGTCCGGCTGCAGTACTAGTGATATTATATATATATATATTGATTTCATCTCATTATCATCCAGTCTATATTAGCAGCAGACACAGTACGGTAGTCCACGGCTGTAGCTACCTCTGTGTCGGCAGTCGCTCGTCCATCCATAATTGTATACCACCTACCCGTGTTTTTTTTTTTTCTTTCTTCTTTATACATACTACTATAGTAGCTTACTGTAGCAGTCTGCGGAGCTGCTGAGCTGACAGTGTCCAGCAGGTCCGTCATCAGTCATTACATAATAAATATATCTACCTGTCCGGCTGCAGTACTAGTGTGATATAATATATATTGATTTCATCTCATTATCATCCAGTCTATATTAGCAGCAGACACAGTACGGTAGTCCACGGCTGTAGCTACCTCTGTGTCGGCAGTCGCTCGTCCATCCATAATTGTATACCACCTACCCGTGGTTTTTTTTTTCTTTCTTCTTTATACATACTACTATAGTAGCTTACTGTAGCAGTCTGCGGTGCTGCTGAGCTGACAGTGTCCAGCAGGTCCGTCATCAGTCATTACATAATAAATATATCTACCTGTCCGGCTGCAGTACTAGTGTGATTATATATATATATATATATATATTAATTTCATCTCCTTATCATCCAGTCTATATTAGCAGCAGACACAGTACGGTAGTCCACGGCTGTAGCTACCTCTGTGTCGGCAGTCGCTCGTCCATCCATAAGTATACTAGTATCCATCCATCTCCATTGTTTACCTGAGGTGCCTTTTAGTTGTGCCTATTAAAATATGGAGAACAAAAATGTTGAGGTTCCAAAATTAGGGAAAGATCAAGATCCACTTCCACCTCGTGCTGAAGCTGCTGCCACTAGTCATGGCCAAGACGATGAAATGCCAGCAACGTCGTCTGCCAAGGCCGATGCCCAATGTCATAGTACAGAGCATGTAAAATCCAAAACACCAAATATCAGTAAAAAAAGGACTCCAAAATCTAAAATAAAATTGTCGGAGGAGAAGCGTAAACTTGCCAATATGCCATTTACCACACGGAGTGGCAAGGAACGGCTGAGGCCCTGGCCTATGTTCATGGCTAGTGGTTCAGCTTCACATGAGGATGGAAGCACTCAGCCTCTCGCTAGAAAACTGAAAAGACTCAAGCTGGCAAAAGCACCGCAAAGAACTGTGCGTTCTTCGAAATCCCAAATCCACAAGGAGAGTCCAATTGTGTCGGTTGCGATGCCTGACCTTCCCAACACTGGACGTGAAGAGCATGCGCCTTCCACCATTTGCACGCCCCCTGCAAGTGCTGGAAGGAGCACCCGCAGTCCAGTTCCTGATAGTCAGATTGAAGATGTCAGTGTTGAAGTACACCAGGATGAGGAGGATATGGGTGTTGCTGGCGCTGGGGAGGAAATTGACAAGGAGGATTCTGATGGTGAGGTGGTTTGTTTAAGTCAGGCACCCGGGGAGACACCTGTTGTCCGTGGGAGGAATAGGGCCGTTGACATGCCTGGTGAAAATACCAAAAAAATCAGCTCTTCGGTGTGGAAGTATTTCACCAGAAATGCGGACAACATTTGTCAAGCCGTGTGTTGCCTTTGTCAAGCTGTAATAAGTAGGGGTAAGGACGTTAACCACCTCGGAACATCCTCCCTTATACGTCACCTGCAGCGCATTCATAATAAGTCAGTGACAAGTTCAAAAACTTTGGGCGACAGCGGAAGCAGTCCACTGACCAGTAAATCCCTTCCTCTTGTAACCAAGCTCACGCAAACCACCCCACCAACTCCCTCAGTGTCAATTTCCTCCTTCCCCAGGAATGCCAATAGTCCTGCATGCCATGTCACTGGCAATTCTGACGAGTCCTCTCCTGCCTGGGATTCCTCCGATGCATCCTTGCGTGTAACGCCTACTGCTGCTGGCGCTGCTGTTGTTGCTGCTGGGAGTCGATGGTCATCCCAGAGGGGAAGTCGTAAGCCCACTTTTACTACTTCCACCAAGCAATTGACTGTCCAACAGTCCTTTGCGAGGAAGATGAAATATCACAGCAGTCATCCTGTTGCAAAGCGGATAACTGAGGCCTTGACAACTATGTTGGTGTTAGACGTGCGTCCGGTATCCGCCGTTAGTTCACAGGGAACTAGACAATTTCTTGAGGCAGTGTGCCCCCATTACCAAATACCATCTAGGTTCCACTTCTCTAGGCAGGCGATACCGAGAATGTACACGGATGTCAGAAAAAGACTCACCAGTGTCCTAAAAAATGCAGTTGTACCCAATGTCCACTTAACCATGGACATGTGGACAAGTGGAGCAGGGCAGGGTCAGGACTATATGACTGTGACAGCCCACTGGGTAGATGTATGGACTCCCGCCGCAAGAACAGCAACGGCGGCACCAGTAGCAGCATCTCGCAAACGCCAACTCTTTCCTAGGCAGGCTACGCTTTGTATCACCGGTTTCCAGAATACGCACACAGCTGAAAACCTCTTACGGCAACTGAGGAAGATCATCGCGGAATGGCTTACCCCAATTGGACTCTCCTGTGGATTTGTGGCATCGGACAACGCCAGCAATATTGTGTGTGCATTAAATATGGGCAAATTCCAGCACGTCCCATGTTTTGCACATACCTTGAATTTGGTGGTGCAGAATTTTTTTTAAAACGACAGAAGCGTGCAAGAGATGCTGTCGGTGGCCAGAAGAATTGCGGGACACTTTCGGCGTACAGGCACCACGTACAGAAGACTGGAGCACCACCAAAAACGCCTGAACCTGCCCTGCCATCATCTGAAGCAAGAAGTGGTAACGAGGTGGAATTCAACCCTCTATATGCTTCAGAGGTTGGAGGAGCAGCAAAAGGCCATTCAAGCCTATACAATTGAGCACGATATAGGAGGTGGAATGTACCTGTCTCAAGCGCAGTGGAGAATGATTTGAACGTTGTGCAAGGTTCTGCAACCTTTTGAACTTGCCACACGTGAAGTCAGTTCAGACACTGCCAGCCTGAGTCAGGTCATTCCCCTCATCAGGCTTTTGCAGAAGAAGCTGGAGGCATTGAAGGAGGAGCTAAAAGGGAGCGATTCCGCTAGGCATGTGGGACTTGTGGATGGAGCCCTTAATTCGCTTAACAAGGATTCACGGGTGGTCAATCTGTTGAAATCAGAGCACTACATTTTGGCCACCGTGCTCGATCCTAGATTTAAAAACTTCCTTGGATCTCTATTTCCGGCAGACACAAGTCTGCTGGGGTTCAAAGACCTGCTGGTGACAAAATTGTCAAGTCAAGTGGAACGCGACCTGTCAACATTTCCTCCTTCACATTCTCCCGCAACTGGGGGTGCGAGGAAAAGGCTCAGAATTCCGAGCCCACCCGCTGGCGGTGATGCAGGGCAGTCTGGAGCGACTGCTGATGCTGACATCTGGTCCGGACTGAAGGACCTGACAACGATTACGGACATGTCGTCTACTGTCACTGCATATGATTCTCTCACCATTGAAAGAATGGTGGAGGATTATATGAGTGACCGCATCCAAGTAGGCACGTCAGACAGTCCGTACTTATACTGGCAGGAAAAAGAGGCAATTTGGAGGCCCTTGCACAAACTGGCTTTATTCTACCTAAGTTGCCCTCCCACAAGTGTGTACTCCGAAAGAGTGTTTAGTGCCACCGCTCACCTTGTCAGCAATCTGCGTACGAGGTTACTTCCAGAAAATGTGGAGAAGATGATGTTCATTAAAATGAATTATAATCAATTCCTCCGTGGAGACATTGACCAGCAGCAATTGCCTCCACAAAGTACACAGGGAGCTGAGATGGTGGATTCCAGTGGGGACGAATTGATAATCTGTGAGGAGCGGGATGTACACGGTGATATATCGGAGGATGATGATGAGGTGGACATCTTGCCTCTGTAGAGCCAGTTTGTGCAAGGAGAGATTAATTGCTTCTTTTTCGGTGGGGGTCCAAACCAACCCGTCATTTCAGTCACAGTCGTGTGGCAGACCCTGTCACTGAAATGATGGGTTGGTTAAAGTGTGCATGTCCTGTTTATACAACATAAGGGTGGGTGGGAGGGCCCAAGGACAATTCCATCTTGCACCTCTTTTTTCTTTCATTTTTATTTGCGTCATGTGCTGTTTGGGGAGTGTTTTTTGGAAGGGCCATCCTGCGTGACACTGCAGTGCCACTCCTAGATGGGCCAGGTGTTTGTGTCGGCCACTAGGGTCGCTTATCTTACTCACACAGCTACCTCATTGCGCCTCTTTTTTTCTTCTTTGCGTCATGTGCTGTTTGGGGAGTGTTTTTTGGAAGGGCCATCCTGCGTGACACTGCAGTGCCACTCCTAGATGGGCCAGGTGTTTGTGTCGGCCACTAGGGTCGCTTATCTTACTCACACAGCTACCTCATTGCGCCTCTTTTTTTCTTCTTTGCGTCATGTGCTGTTTGGGGAGTGTTTTTTGGAAGGGCCATCCTGCGTGACACTGCAGTGCCACTCCTAGATGGGCCAGGTGTTTGTGTCGGCCACTAGGGTCGCTTATCTTACTCACACAGCTACCTCATTGCGCCTCTTTTTTTCTTCTTTGCGTCATGTGCTGTTTGGGGAGTGTTTTTTGGAAGGGCCATCCTGCGTGACACTGCAGTGCCACTCCTAGATGGGCCAGGTGTTTGTGTCGGCCACTAGGGTCGCTTATCTTACTCACACAGCTACCTCATTGCGCCTCTTTTTTTCTTCTTTGCGTCATGTGCTGTTTGGGGAGTGTTTTTTGGAAGGGCCATCCTGCGTGACACTGCAGTGCCACTCCTAGATGGGCCAGGTGTTTGTGTCGGCCACTAGGGTCGCTTATCTTACTCACACAGCTACCTCATTGCGCCTCTTTTTTTCTTCTTTGCGTCATGTGCTGTTTGGGGAGTGTTTTTTGGAAGGGCCATCCTGCGTGACACTGCAGTGCCACTCCTAGATGGGCCAGGTGTTTGTGTCGGCCACTAGGGTTGCTTATCTTACTCACACAGCTACCTCATTGCGCCTCTTTTATTCTTCTTTGCGTCATGTGCTGTTTGGGGAGTGTTTTTTGGAAGGGCCATCCTGCGTGACACTGCAGTGCCACTCCTAGATGGGCCAGGTGTTTGTGTCGGCCACTAGGGTCGCTTATCTTACTCACACAGCTACCTCATTGCGCCTCTTTTTTTCTTCTTTGCGTCATGTGCTGTTTGGGGAGTGTTTTTTGGAAGGGCCATCCTGCGTGACACTGCAGTGACACTCCTAGATGGGCCAGGTGTTTGTGTCGGCCACTAGGGTCGCTTAGCTTAGTCATCCAGCGACCTCGGTGCAAATTTTAGGACTAAAAATAATATTGTGAGGTGTGAGGTATTCAGAATAGACTGAAAATGAGTGGAAATTATGGTTTTTGAGGTTAATAATACTTTGGGATCAAAATGACCCCCAAATTCTATGATTTAAGCTGTTTTTTAGTGTTTTTTGAAAAAAACACCCGAATCCAAAACACACCCGAATCCGACAAAAAAAATTCGGTGAGGTTTTGCCAAAACGCGGTCGAACCCAAAACACGGCCGCGGAACCGAACCCAAAACCAAAACACAAAACCCGAAAAATTTCAAGTGCACATCCCTACTACATGTCGCAGCAAATCCAATTGACAAGGTGTGCTGGGAATTGTAGTCTCAACACAGCTGGATAGGCAGTCACTGGTCTAGATAACTCTCCATACAGAGCTCTTTGTAACCTGTGATCCAGACTGCCAGGATAGACAGTGCAGCTACGGTACCACAGAAAATGTACAGGTATGCTCACGCTGCACTGCTGACTAGTGCTGATTGTAGTGGCTGGTGTTTGGTGACAGACCGCATGGGACCAATGAGAAGGGGAGCGGATGAGGAAGAGGAGGTGCCTCTCCCCTCCCCATACCTGGAAGTGCCCAGCTCCCCGGCTATATTCACCATCATTGTGACTGTAGTCACAGAGAGTGTCAGAGTGCAATACGCTCCTGAGAGTCCGGTAGTTGATGAGCACTGCTAAGGGATGTACTCAGTTACTATGTCATTCTACCCCCTGGCACGGGTGGCACTGCCGGGTGGCGCCCCCCTCTTGGCCGGCGCCCCTGGCAAGTGCCATCCTGGCCAATAGGAAGATACACCCCTGCCTATATATCTTGCACAGTGGAGCTTACAAATTAGATTCCCAGTCATGGCAGACATTTTACATTGGTGCTAATTCAGATGTTTTTGGAGGCAGGGCAGTCACTGGCTGGTCACAGGAACTTTTCAGGGTGTATGGCCTAATCATAGGAGGAGCGGTCATGCACCCTTAGAAAAAAATATATCAAATATAGGAGGTCATTCCGAGTTGTTCGCTCACTAGCTGTTTTTAGCAGCCGTGCAAACGCTATGCCGCCGCCCTCTGGGAGTGTATTTTAGCTTAGCAGAAGTGCGAACGAAAGGATCGCAGAGCGGCTACAAAAAAATTTTGTGCAGTTTTAGAGTAGCTTCAGACCTACTCAGCGCTTGCGATCACTTCAGACTGTTCAGTTCCTGTTTTGACGTCACGAACACGCCCTGCGTTTGGCCAGCCACGCCTGCGTTTTTCCTGGCACGCCTGCGTTTTTTTTCGATCACTCCCTGAAAACGGTCAGTTGACACCCAGAAACGCCTACTTCCTGTCAATCACTCTGCGGTCAGCAGTGCGAATGAAAAGCTTTGCTAGACCTTGTGAGAAATTACATCGGCCGTTGTGAAAGTACGTCACGCGTGCGCATTGCACCGCATGCGCAGAAGTGCGTTTTTTTTTGCATCGTCGCTGCGCAGCAAACATTTTCAGCTAATGATCAACTCGGAATGACCCCCATAGTACTTTAAGCGCCTCCATGACCACATTGCAGTCCAGCAGTGTGTTGGGCTGAGTAGAAGAGCTGCAGCTGATGGACTACTTGACCCACTGTCACCCTATGTGTATGCCTCTCTGTCACCCCGTGTATATCACCCTGAAGTGCCGTTTCTTGGGGCGGGCGAGTTGTGCAACCGCACGGGGCACCCGCCGCGGCACTTCTGCTACTCTTTGCTTCACCCTCTTCCATCTTCCCGAGTACCCAGCTCGGGGGGGCGGAGTTTTGCGGAATGACGCGGTTGCGTCGCGAGGTCACGATGCAATCGCGTCATTCCGTGAAACTCCGCCCCCGAGCGGAGTACTGCTGACAAGAGGAGGGGGAGCCAAGCTACAGGAAGGGCCAGGCGGCCGGCGCGACGAGGGAGAGGCGGGCCGAAGAGCGTGAAGAACCTCTTCAAACTTAATTTTCTCTCTCTCTCTCTCTCTCCCCCCCTCCTCTGCCACCTGCCGTAATGTGTAAGATGGGGACACTTGCCTGCCTAATGTGTCAAATGGGGACACTTGCCTGCTGTATTGTGTAAAATGGGGACTCTTGCCTGCCGTAATGTGTAAAATGGGGACACTTGCCTTCTGTATTGTGTAAAATGGGGACTCTTGCCTGCAGTATTGTGTAAAATGGGGACTCTTGCCTGCTGTATTGTGTAAAATGGGGACTCTTGCTTGCCATAATGTGTAAAATGGGGACACTTGCCTGCTGTATTGTGTAAAATGGGGACTCTTGCCTGCCCTAATGTGTAAAATGGGGACACTTGCCTGCCTAATGTGTAAAATGGGGACACTCGACTGCCGTCATGTGTAAAATGGGGACTCTTGCCTGCCGTCATGTGTAAAATGGGGACTATTACATGCGTAATGTGTAAAATGGGGACTCTTGCCTGCCATAATGTGTAAAATGGGGACACTTGCCTGCTGTATTGTGTAAAATGGGGACTCTTGCCTGCTGTATTGTGTAAAATGGGGACTCTTGCCTGCCGTAATGTGTAAAATGGGGACACTTGCCTGCCTAATGTGTAAAATGGGGACACTCGACTGCCGTCATGTGTAAAATGGGGACTCTCGCCTGCCGTCATGTGTAAAATGGAGACTCTTGCCTGCCGTCATGTGTAAAATGGGGACTATTACATGCGTAATGTGTAAAATGGGGACTCTTGCCTGCCGTAATGAGTAAAATGGGGACAATTGCCTGCCGTAATATGTAAAATGGGGATATAATGTATCAAGGGCATTGCGGTGTATGGCATAATATAATTTTTTTATTTTTTTCCTGTGGTGGCCGTGATCTGTTGGTGCAAGGTCAAAAACTGCGGTGTGAGGTAGTCTTTACAGACGAGGCCACGCCCATTTTAACGAGACCATGCCCATTTTAATGATGCATTTTTAAATCTCGCATTGGAAGCCAAATTGGCTAGAAACAGCCCTGTCACCCTGTTTATGCCCCTCTGTCAGCCTGTGTCTGTCACACTTTGTATTTCCTCCTATCACCCTGCGTATTTGACCCTCTCTCACCCCACATATATCACCCTCTGTCATCCTGCATATATGCCCCTCTGTCACCCTGTGTATGTCCCACTGTCACCCTGTGTATGCCCCTCTGTTATGCTGTGTATGTCCCTCTACCACACCCCTTGTAGTGTAGAGCACTCCCTATTTCTGGAAGAGCACGCGCCAATGGCATGCATAAATATAGCTAGTACCACTAACCTCCCCCTTTCCTCTATCATGGTGCTGTGTCAATCTATATGACAGACAGCTGTGGCAGGATAAGGCAGCATCACTGAAGGCTTCCATCTACAGCACTGCCTCTTCCCCCCCTCCCTCTCTCCCCTCCCCTCTCTCTCTCTTCCCCTCCTCTCCCCTCCCTACCTCCTCTACCCTCTCATCTCCTCTCTCTCTTACCCTTCCTTCTCCTCTCCTTCCTCTAGGGATGGCCATCGGTGTGTACACCATCGATGGTTGCCATCAATGGCGAAACTGTGAGTGGCCATCAATGGTCACCAACTATACTATGGGAGACCATCGATGGTTTCACTCATTGATGGTTATCCCTATTATTTCAGTGAATGACCTATAGGCCAATCACAGCCCGGGGACGGGGCTTCGCATGTGTCAGGGCCGGAGCTATGCTCTGAGTCCCGGCACCCTGCAAAATAAATATTAATTTATGCAGTGCCATCGATGGACCATCCCAGCATTCACATCGACGGTGAAACAGCCTATAGTGAAGCAGAGGGACAGCAGCAGCAGTGCCTCCACCAATAACACAGCGCTGCTGCGGCTCCCTCCTCCTCCTTCTCTTCTGCCTGGGATCTCTGCCAGAAGCTGCACCGAGGAGCTTGAGCCAGCGGAGAGGGTAAGTATAATTATTTCTTTCTTTCTTTCTTTCTTTCTTTCTTTCTTTCTTTCTTTCTTTCTTTCTTTCTTTCTTTCTTTCTTTCCTTCTTTCTTTCTTTGCAAAAAGGGGGACTGTCTGCCGTAATGTGTAAAAAAGGTGTAATCTGCCTGACGTAATGTGTAAAAAGGGGGAATCTGCCTGCCGTGATGTGTAAAAAGGGTACGCTGTCTGCCGCAATGTGTAAAAAGGGGGAACCTGCCTGCCGTAATGTGTAAAAAGGGGGACGCTGTCTGCCGTAATGTGTAACAAGGGCACGCTGTCTGCCGTAATGTGTAAAAAGGGGACGCTGTCTGCCGCAATGTGTAAAAAGGGGGAATCTGCCTGCCGTAATGTGTAAAAAGGGGGACGCTGTCTGCCGTAATGTGTAACAAGGGCATGCTGTCTGCCGTAATGTGTAAAAATGGGACGCTGTCTGCCGCAATGTGTAAAAAGGGGGAATCTGCCTGCCATAATGTGTAAAAAGGGGGACGCTGTCTGCCGTAATATGTAAGAAGGGCACGCTGTCTGCCGTAATGTGTAAAAAGGGCACGCTGTCTGCCGTAATGTGTAAAAAGGGGACACTGTCTGCCGTAATGTGTAAAAAGGGCACGCTGTCTGCCGTAATGTGTAAAAAGGGGGAACCTGCCTGCCGTAATGTGTAAAAAGGGGGACGCTGTCTGCCGTAATGTGTAAAAAGGGCACGCTGTCTGCCGTAATGTGTAACAAGGGCACGCTGTCTGCCATTATGTGTAAAAAGGGCACGCTGTCTGCCGTTATGTGTAAAAAGGGGACGCTGTCTGCCGTTATGTGTAAAAAGTGTACGCTGTCTGCCGCTATGTGTAACAAGGGCACGCTGTCTGCCGTTATGTGTAAAAAGGGGACGCTGTCTGCCGTTATGTGTAAAAAGTGCACGTTGTCTGCCGCTATGTGTAAAAGGGCATGCTGTCTGCCGTTATGTGTAAAAAGGGGAATCTGTCCGCCGTAAGGTGTAAAAGGGTCTCTACCTGGTGTAGTGGTGCTACTGTGTGTAATTTGAATAATGGAGACTACTGTGCATCGTTTTATGAATTGGTATGAAACAATTCCACAGTCCCATTCTCGAGGTCCTGTTCTGTATCTTTGGAGTCTGCAAACAAAAATGTCTGAGGGATTCAAATTTTGATTCAGGCTTTGGTCTGTGATGGCTCCAACTGCTGAAAGCAATCACATAGGCACAGTCTGATTCCAGCGCATTGTGAATGAAGCTGCCTGGTTTTAGACCTGGCAGCAACCGTGCCGTGGCGTGACTCTGTAGCGCCAAGCATAGTTATATGTGACTTTTTCCATTACAATGTGTTCATTTGCAAAATGATTCAAATATGACACACAAGCAGCTAATGCTGAATAAAATGATATGCGGCATGCCAATATCTGTGTGTGACCGTGACTGAATCTGCATACAAAATGGTACGTTACAATGTTTCCTGGAACAATAGTACCCCTACACTACCAGTATTTTCTTTAGGTATAAGTTTTAATTCTTAGAACTAGTTCCAGAAACAGGAAGATATTGGTGAAATAATTTCAGAGATGAATAAAATCTGCTCATTTATCTAGGGTGTGGGCGATACTATAGATCTTGTATCGACTTGTGACTTTGACTAATTACCACACCTTTTATTATACAAAAAAAATATATAAAAAAAATACTGAGTAAAACTATTATTAAGTTATTAGCAATGAAGATGTAAATAATTATTTTATCAGACACCATATTATGGGAAACAATTCAACATTGCTCCGTTGCTCCGACAGCTGCTTCGACAAGCTGTTCCTGCAATCCCTAACACAGCTGATTCTGACACTCTTTGGGGCTAATTCAGATGTGGTTGGAGTTGCTATTACTAGCGCTTCCTTGGAAGCAGCAGTGATAGCTCTGTATGTAAATGCAGCAGGAGGCGTCTATTACAAGTACAGTAGACTCCTCCTGCTGCAGTAGTGATCTGAGCTGCATCCTAGGAAGCAGCATTGAATCACTGCCGCTGTCTCTATGTTTCATATGCACAAACAGCTCTGTATGGCGTCTCCTGTTCGTCGCGGCCACTGCCGCCATCTTTGTCAAACATATGTGCAAGTTGGCGTCCATTGCCTGCTGCGGCCTCCGCCACCATTGCTGCAATTCCTCACAGGATTCAACAAGCCAGATTTCCCTCCAAATGCTAGCATGGGCGCAGCCATGTTGGTTTTGTTCACATGACATTATCTCCACCAATCCGCTGCACTGCTGAACACTGCCTGATGGTCCATCCAATCCCTGCAATGCTGCGGGTATAAAGGTCCTGTTCCTGACCCAGGAAGTTGTCAGTGCTTTGGTTGTTATCCCAGTGTTACCAGTCTCCTTGCTTGTGGTTGTTTGCTATTTCAGGGATTCCAGCTCCTGCTTCTAACTCCACTAGAGACCCGCACCAGTTCAACATCAAGCGGTGCAGCCTGACTCCGCAGTGTCCTTACATTGCCCTCTGCAACTGGCAGTGCCTAAAACACCGTCTTCCAGCGGCAAGCTTCCAGCGGTGTTCAGTTACCTGTAATCATCGGTGCTCCGCCATCGGTGACCAGTAATCATCGGTGTTCCACCATCGGTGACCAGTAATCATCGGTGCTCCATCATCGGTGACCAGAAACCATCAGTGTTCCGCCATCGGTGACCAGCAAGCATCGGTGCCCCGTCACCGGTCTCTTCACTTCAGCGAACTCTAGCATCACCAGTGTATTTAGCTACTCTTCAGCTACATCGGATTATCAAGCACTCCACTTCATCACATCATTCAGTCCGGTTCTACTCGGTCTACCCAGCAACTAACTCATCTCCTAGTCTACACTACCAGCTTCCAGAAGACCATCTGCTGGCCAGTTCCTGTTGTTATTCCACCACTCAAGCACCGGGGTGTAGGTTAAGGACATTTCCATCTCCTAAGTCTGCCTAGACAGATACCTACTATTGCCACACCCATCACCATCTGCATTATTGCTGTATTCACAGGAACTGTATTTCATTCATTCTTTTATTATATCCTCGTTGCTGCTGATGTACCACCTGAACAGTGCTTGAATAAAACTTTTAACCTAACTCCTGTTGTCGTGGTCATGCCTTCGGGCTGGGATACTGCATGTCCAAAAGTCCCATACTACCGCCCAGGTTAAAGTATACCTCAGCAACTGAGGCTTCCTCCCGTTGGCTCCAGCCCTCAGTTGTGACATCAGTACTTTGCACATCAGGACGCAGATCCATCCACATCTGAATAAAATTTGGTAACAAAAGTGTGTCTGATGGACTTGCATGCATAGGAGTAGCTACTGAGATTCAGGAACAGTGAAATTGAGACTAGTCTCCTTTCAGATTGTGGACGTTCTTACCGAGACGATATGGGCATTCATCCAGTGACGTAACTATCATGGGTGCAGGAGATGCAGCTGCTGCGGGGCCCGCAGCACCCCCTGTACACAGTCACGCCGGGAAACAAGACAAACAAGGGACAACAAACACCCCGGTACGATTGGCCGGGTGAATTGCATTGGCCACGCCCCCTCTGCTGATGGCCTCTAGAAGCAAGTACCCATTCCCAACAACAAGCAGAAACTCCTCCGCGCCGCATTGGTAAGCTGCCAGTCGCCTCCTTAGCAGTGTGGAGGCATGGACATAGCCTCTGTAGCGTGTAATAACACATGGGGAGCATCCGCTATGTGTGTGCACAGAATGTGCTGCACAGAGCCGGGCGCCAGACATGAAACCAGATTCCAAATCCACATGTACATAGATTCACTACCCATGCAATGTGTGTGGTTGCAGCCTCACAACTTGATGCAGTGAGGTGTGTGTGTGTTAGTGACATGGACACTGCACAGGCAGCCCGGACACCCATCACACCTAGCCTCCTATCCCACTCACTCCCCATCATCACTGCTGCACCCTCACTCCCTGTAGGGCGTGCAGCACCCTGTCACAGGCACACATGCTACAAACAGTGTCCATGACTCCCAACTTTCATTAAAATAGAGTCGGGACTTCTCTGCCTTACACTGGTAAAAGGGGCGTGGCTTCACAGGAATGCCGCGACCGCCTGCCATGCCTCCCATTTTCGTCACTGAGGGGCCGTGGGCAGCACTCTGTGAGCTGCTGGCATACCCCTCTGTCTCTTGTGAATAGACCACCACTGCTCTACAGCAGAGCGGTGAGTGACAGGAACCTCCCAACTGACCCTCCCCCACCGTGGGACCATGCAGCTCACATGTGGGACAGTCCCAGCATAACAGGACTGTCCCGCGAAAATCGGGATAGTTGGGAGGTATGCAGTGTCTCTCTTATATATTACCCATGCCACATACAGATACAGTGTCTCATTGCATGTACTGTATCTCTGGTTGTTACTAGTCCTGCACATGACACCTGCACAGCAGAAGGTGGGTGTGTGAGCAGTACAAGGTGTGTATGTTAAGGCGCTGCTCTGCCCCATACACCACCACAATACTACCTCGTACATTATATTACAGCAGGGAGTTGCAGCAGCATAGCTCTACCAGAGGCAGCTTGTCTCTGTGCCGCTGGTGCCTACCAGCCGAATTAATTAGTGAGGATCAGCCGGTGAGGAACATTGAAATCTCATTGTGGACACACGAGGCTGAGGGCTCTGTGTGAGCAGTATACACTGGCACAATAGGCTGTGGGGTGTATATATATCGTGATGGAATGGGGGGGTGCATTCTGTATCTATATCGGTCTCATATCTATTTATGTAAGTAGACATCTCTATCTATCTATCTCTCTATCTATCTATTGTTAATGCTGATTAACTTACAGGACAGAAAAGCTATACCTTTTACACTAAAACCTTAGCCGCTGCTGCTGCTGCTGAATGTAATCCTTAACCTACGTACTTTTTACCCAGTTAGCGTACACACACACCGACACGCTGTAAGCACAATGCAGCTACACGTGTGGCTGAAATACACTTTAAACCTTAGCAGGAAAGGGACGCGACACCAATTGTATTTAAATGTGTAGGGGTCCGACCCACCAACAGTTATTTACTAACAAGGGTTACAATAATAATAGAATTCACAATAAGAGATACAGGCTACAATCAATGATACATATGTTTGTTCGCAAGCGCCACCCGGTCCCGGTCCTCGGTCAATCAAGATAGATGACTTTCAGAGAATGTGTGACCGGCCAGGCAGCTTGGCTTTTTATACATTTGTCCAGTTCATGATACAATAGAAACTGTAATCTCTTCACCCATAGGTCACTAGGATGGTCATTTACAGTACAGGAGGGGTCATATGTTGGTTTGAATAGGTGGGCGATGCCTGGTCCAGGTGTACTTGCAGTTGGTCTCCACTGGGTTCCCGCCGAATATCTGGAGTACAGTAAATACAGTTAATATTAATATTCTGTTCCTGCGCATATCTATGCGCAGGAGCGTGCTATCTTCTGCAAACTGCTAGTGGAATATTGCTCTTAAAATACCTTACAGCTGGATACCAAACACCACCTCCTAACCTAATGCTGTCTCCTCATATCCTGTAAAGGTGAATTCCTTTGTTATTATACCCTTTAAGCAAGTATCACTCGCTGGTGTGGTGCATACAGGCTATGTGTAAATTGTGCACTATGTGGATCAAATATTAAATGTGTCTTTGTGTCTTTTCCATGCGAATACAAATGCTACCGTAATTACTCATACCACGCGCTAATACGCACTACCGTTTGAGCGGTTATACGCAATGTGCAGGCATGAGCACGCACGGCAGAATAAGCACGCACACGGAGGCCATCTGTGTGGTGTTTGCACGTGCCGTGTATGGCTGAAATATTTTCGACTTCGACAGTCCACTCTTTGGCAGTCATCAATAACTGCCACACCTAACCACTAAACGGAAAATATTACCTATACAATATATACAAAGTTTGGATGATCGGGGGAGAGTAGTAGGTGGGAAATGTATAGCCTAGTAGGATAGTAATAAGCATGTATGTATGAACCAATGTCTGAAGGGCATGTATCATCGTGCCGTATATGTTCTAAGTAAGCTTCTAGGTATTGCGAAGTATACATTAAATCCTTCTTATCCCGTATTAAGGGTCTGTACTTGGGCAAACAAACACTACCGAGCTCCTTTCGGGCAAGGGCTTTTGACCCTCACCTTTTCAGCTTGTAATACCAACAAATGGGGAGCACATTTATCTGATGATACATGGAGGGGGAAACATATGTGAGTGCTACTATATGTGGATAACACCTGTCGACTATGTGTGCCATTAACTGAGGGTTGCAGTGATGAAGGTAAGACACATATATAAAAATACATTCACTTAACATTGGGTATGGTTGACGTCTTTTCCGGTTGGATGTTTCTGGGTAGAGGGGGAAACAGAGAGAAATGGTGAAAGAAACAGGTCATGAACTTCATTTGCAATCCTTATCATAACACTCTCTCTACGGATGGATCATAAATCAAATCTGCTGCTGTAACAACGCCCTCGCTCCTTAGACTCATCAAATTTGTGCCGTGCTTGCGTTGCGTCAAGATTCGAACCCACCTGAATATCAAACCATTAATTATGATGACTCCCAGGATACAAAGGAGAAACTTTCCCGCACTCATAATTACATTCTGTGCCCACTCTCCTAACCCTGAGAACCATTTGCGTGGGTTTAACCATGAGACCCAGCCGGTCAGTTCATTACCCACAGCCATCAAGGTAAGGTTGTGTTTCCTCCTGAACCTCCACTTCAACTGCAAGATCTCATCCATCTTTTGATCGATGATCTCCGTGGGGTCGTCAGTGCTATTCGTAATGTACGTACAGCACTTCACACCATATTGAGTTGTCAGAGTAACACAGTACCCACCTGTCACAGCCGTAACGTAATTAAGGACCATCATATGTTGGATCAATTCCTTCTTTTAGGCTTCTAACTCTCTACCCGTATACCTGAAGGTGTCATCATACATCTCGGTGATATTATCTATCAAGTTCGCCAACGCATGGATGTACCTATAATTTATAGTTCCTCTGGCAGTACGGGTGATATCTAATGCGAGAAGGAACTGAATCCCGGTGGATTTGTGGATCAAATCAGAGGCTACGTGCTCTGCCCTATCTATGAAGTGTCTCTTGATGATGTGTTCATAATGGGTATGAGTATAAGGAGTCTGAGCATTGCGGTAAATGTTTTTCATTTTATCGTGCGCTATGGTCATGACCTCTGGTAGTACTCTCCCAATATAGCACAACCCTTCAGAGCTTGGAGTAAGCCACTTGTACGCTTTCCTCCCACATATGAAATAGGCATCATCTGGGAGAACATAGGGGACAAAATGTAACATCACCATATTGCAAATCTTCCATGTAAAGAAACCAATCCCTAGTTCTCTCATTTGCTCAGTACAAGTATCAGGCTGGATGATATGGGCACAATACCCCTGCGATACCTTTCCAACCCACATGGTCTTGCCCCCACGTGTATACCGGTACCGAAAATACTTCCCACTAGTGGCTATCTTGCGTACAAGTTCAGAGTCAATAGGTATCCTATCAGCTCTGTGTGAAAAGGTCATTAGTTATTCCAAGTCACTTCCCAATTTCCTAGTTTTCGGAAACTGGAAACATTAAAACACAACAGGGACCTATCTACGTTGTACTGTTGGAGCTTCAAGCTAGGGGGCCTAGATATATTGAATTTGTTGTCCACCGGTCTCCCACCCCGTAATTCGAGTACCTCATCTATCGTTAAGGGGTATGGTACTAATCCTGACTTACTCTGTCCTTGAGGTACCTGTGAGCACACCCAACATTCGGTTTGGTTTAAGACCTTACCCACTAATGAGTGGTAATCACTCAACGGATGTCGGCCCATGTCGGCATTAATGTTGGACTGACATCTTTGGATGCACCCATCTTCGACTATGTTCTCGCAATTTCTACATATACAATATTCGTCAGATAATAACCCTTCACAGTGCCTCCGAGCTCCGTGACTACCAGAGCGCTTACTGATACCAGCCTTTAGTAGAGTGATGTGCTGCTCCTGAGATCCTTGCACTTCAAATCATCCTGGGGGTCTATCATTACATGCGGTTGTCGACCAAAAAGAACTTCAAAGGGTGATAAGTTAAGCGGTGACCTGGGAGTGGTTCTGATGCTGTACAACACTAGTGGCAAAGCTTCTGGCCACAACAATCCAGTCTCAGCCATCACTTTGCTCAGCTTATTCTTAATAGTGCTGTTCATTCTCTCCACCTTCGCACTTGCCTGGGGCCGGTAGGGAGTATGCAGCTATTAATACCCATCAGTTTGCACATGACCTGAAAGACTTCACCTGTAAAATGGGTACCCCTATCACTTTCAATCATTCTAGGGATACCGTATCTGCACACAAATTCCTGCATGATTTTCTTTGCAGTGAACGTGACAGTATTTGTGGCAGCAGGGAACGCTTCTACCCAGTTTGAAAACACATCAGTACATACTAATACATATTTTAAATTTCTACAGGGTGGTAACTGTATGAAGTCGATTTCTATTACCTGAAAAGGTCCATCTGTAGGAGGGATATGGGATGGCTCTGTTGGTATTGCCTTACCAATATTCTTCCTCAAGCAAGTAAGACATGTCATTGCTTTCTTACCTGCATGAGAAGAGAACCCTGGTGCACTCCAGTAGGCTCTTACCAGCTTGCACATACCCTCCTTGCCCAGATGAGTCAGACCGTGCGCCGCCTCAGCTAGACTTGGAAGATATGCTCTGGGGGCCACTGGCTTACCATGTCCATCTGTCCAAAGTCCTGAGGACTCCTGACCATATCCCTTCACCTTCCAGACTGCCTTTTCCTGTAGGGAACACAAATTTTCCATTTCAATTAACTGTTGCATGTTAACTGTTTCAAATGTCATCAGTGATGTGATGTTAGTTTGTATGGTGGTGCTTGCTGCTGATTTTGCAGCTTCGTCTGCCCAGCTGTTACCAAGTGAAATTGGGTCTTGGTTGTAAGTGTGTGCTTTACACTTGATAACAGCCACTCTGTCCGGTTCCTGTATTGCTGTCAGAAGCCTTTTGATGTGGGACGCATGTGCTACAGGTGTGCCAGCTGCCGTCATGAAATTTCTGAGGCGCCATAGGGCCCCAAAATCATGCACCACTCCAAAGGCGTACCTAGAGTCCGTGTACATATTAGCTGACTTACCCTTTGCCAACTCACATGCTCTGGTCAGTGCGACCAGCTCAGCGACTTGTGCTGAGTGCTGGGGGCCAAGGGGTTCAGCTTCTATGATACCATCGTCATCTACAACTGCATATCCGGTGCACAGGTCTCCCAATTCCGTCTGTCTGTAGCAACTGCCGTCAGTGTAGAAGGTAAAGTCTACTCCTTCCAGTGGGTTGTCACTGATGTCAGGTCTCGCAGTGAAAGTTTGGTTCAGGTATTCCATACAGTTATGCATATCAGTATCTGCACTAAATCCTCCTTCACAATCGTTCTCATCCTCCACCCTTTGTGCATGACCAGGCACACTTGGCAAGTAGGTTGCAGGATTTAGTGAGCTGCATCTCTTAATGGTGATGTTTACAGGGGCCATCAGTGATAATTCCCACTTTGTAAACCGAGCATATGAGCAGCGTTTAGTAAGGCTGATACTGCATGAGGTGTATGGATTGTCAAGTCATGTCCTAACACTACGTCCTCGCTTTTACTTACCAGCAAAGCTATCGCTGCAACACTTCCCAAGCAAGTGGGGAGAGACCACGCTACAGTGTCTAACTGTGCACTGTAGTAAGCTACCGGTCTGCTGGCATTACCATGTCTCTGTGTTAAGACTCCTGCCGCGCACCCAGCACTTTCAGTACCGTACAATTCAAAGGGCTTCTCATAATCTGGCATACCCAACGTAGGTGCTTGTGATAAACACTGTTTTAGTCTCTCTAATGCCAATTCGGACTCATTTGTGTGAGAGATCCGTTCCGGTTTGTTCGAAGAGACCATTTCTTGCAAAGGTAGTGCCAGTATGGAGAACCCTGGAATACAGTTCTGACAGTACCCACACATTCCGAGGAAAGTGCAGGTCTGTTGCTGAGTTTGTGGCAGAGTCATGTTGCGAATCGCCTGTATTCTATCAGCGGTCAGGTGCCTAAGTACTTGCGTCAAGCAGTGTCCCAAGTATTTAACCCTGGTCCGGCACAACTGCAACTTATCCTTTGAAACCTTGTGTCCTGTCTGGGAGAGATGAAACAGAAGTTGTTTAGTATCTGCCAAGGACGACTCAAATGAGTCAGAGCACAACAACAAGTCATCAACATATTGTATTAGCACTGACCCACTCTCAGGTTGAATAGATTGCAAACAGTCATGTAAGGCCTGGGAGAAAATACTCGGGCTGTCAATGAAACCTTGGGGAAGACGAGTCCAGGTGTACTGTACTCCCTTGTAAGTGAAAGCAAAGAGGTATTGGCTGTCAGGGTGGAGAGGGACAGAAAAGAAGGCAGAACAGAGATCAATGACAGTGAAGAATTTTGAGGTAGAGGGAATTTGCATGAGGATGACAGCTGGATTGAGCACTATGGGGAATTGGCTCTCAACTATCTTGTTTATCCCCCTTAGATCCTGCACTAGCCTGTAACCCCTCCCCCCACTCTTTTTCACAGGGAAGATGGGACTATTGGCGGTGCTGGATGTTCTGACTGGGATGCCCTGCTGTAGCAGCCGCTCTATGACGGAGTACACTCCTAATTCTACCTCTGGCTTCAGAGGGTACTGGGGAATTTTTGGAGCTATCCTGTCATCTTTTACTTGTACTGCTACTGGGGCTACATTCGCCATCAATCCAGTATCCCGTCCATCTTTGGTCCAAAGGGAACCCGGTATTTGAGAGATCATTTCCTCTACCTGCGATGGACACGTGTCTATAACTGTAGACTGTAACATTAGCCTTTGAGGGGTGTCTAATATATCTTGCACTTCTTGTGCATGGTTCTCAGGTATATCTAGGCACACACCCTCAGGGGTACAATATATGACACACCGCATTTTACACAACAGATCTCTTCCAAGTAGATTAGTCGGAGCTGATGCAGCCTGCAGAAAGGAATGTTTAGTCTGCAAGGGCCCTATTGTAATCTCTGCTGGTCTACTCAAAGGGTATTGTTGCACCGTTCCTGTTACTCCCATTGCCAAAATAGTTTTACCCGTGGTTTTTAAACCTGTTGTGGAATTCAACACTGACCTGGCCACCCCTGTATCTACAAGAAAAGGTAGTGGTACACCAGCTACATCAACCATGACCTCAGGTTCACTCCCAAGGCTAGCAATCAACTTCACTGGCTGTAGACTACAGGTGTGGCCTAACCTCTATTGTGTAGTGGGACCTTCCCACAGCGCGTTGGCAGCTATGATATGTGAGTGGGATAACTGTGAGTTTTCGGATGCCTGCCAGTCCCTCCAGGGTAGGTATCTCCTTGTTTCCCCTCTATGCGGCTCGTAATCCCTCTTATGTGGTCCCTGGTCCCAACTATGTGTATTGTAGCGTGGATCGTATTCAGGTCTAGGGGGTCTGTATACATTATGTGTCCCTTTACTCCTACAATCCCTTGCGTAATATCCTTCCTTGTGGCAATAGCAACATACCATTGCCCGTGACTTACCATCAGGGGTCTGGGGTTTTGGCTGTTGGGACTTTCCTGTAAGTGCCTGTATACTTACCGTCATCAGCTTATCCCCTTGCGACTCCCTGTGTTTACTGATGTTACGATCATGTTCGATAGCGGACTCTCTCAACGTAGCCACCGAGATACCTCTCCAATTTGGCAGAGAGATTTGCACCCTCGTCCTTAATGCCTCCTTTAATCCATCCATTAACACAGAAACAGCTACCTCCCGGTGGTTGGCATTCTCCTTAATATCCTCGATCCCAGTATATCTAGCCATTTCCTGCAGTTCTCTATGGAAATACTCGGATGCCATTTCACCTTCCTTTTGTCTTATGGAGAAAATGTTATTCCATTTAACAACAGTAGGGAAATACACTCCTAATTGCAGGTGGATTTGCCGTACATTCTCCTGATTGTACTCATCAGTGAGAGGCACTTCTGCATCTAATTTACAATCTATGAATTTTGAATTTTGGAATATCAACATTTGAGGGTAAACACAACCGTAGCACTGCTCGCCAATCTTTATTTGTGGGCTCATGGGCGTTACCTAATTCTTTAATGAATTTCTGGCATGCGACTAGATCTTTTCTGGGATCGAGGAATTCTGACATAATTGACCTTAACTTTGCTCGGGACCAAGGACAATGCATGGCAATGTTCCTGATGGGAGTTACTCCCTGACTATCAGTTTTCCCATTGGGAACTGCAATCACCCTGACAGGATTTAATTCAACTATATCATTTTGGTTTGATTCTATAATACGGAGAGCTATCGTCTCTTCATAGTGTATGGTGCCGCACTTACCGGTGGACACAACCTCACTCACCCCTCCGCTGGGGGGTATCGCTACTACTCTTGGTGGTTGGGCCTGGCCCACCTCGGTATTCTGTATGGTGGCTGCTAGAGAGAGTGCCGATATCGTGCTGGGCTCATCCTCCTCCTCACAATCCTGGGGAAAATTTAGAATGGGATCAGGGCCGGTGCTAGGGTGTTCGGCGCCCCCCTGCAAACTATAAATTTGCGCCCTCCCATTCATACTGCAGTTAATAAAGTGAGAGCGTGCGCCGAAGGCCGCAAAAAAGGATTATGGTTTCCCACGGGGTGTGACCATACAACAGTACCCTCAATTCAAATTATGTCACACAGTATCACAATCTTATTCACATTTCACCCCACATAGAATGAGCCAAAATTCACATTATAGCACACAGAATGAGCCGAAATTCACATTATAGCACACAGAATGAGCCGAAATTCACATTAAAGCACACAGAATGAGCCGAAATTCACATTATAGCACACGGTATGAGCCGAAATTCACATTATAGCACACAGAATGAGCCAAAATTCACATTATAGCACACGGTATGAGCCGAAATTCACATTATAGCACACGGTATGAGCCGAAATTCACATTATAGCACACAGAATGAGCCAAAATTCACATTATAGCACACTGAATGAGCCGAAATTCACATTATAGCACACATAATGAGCCAAAATTCACATTATAGCACACGGTATGAGCCAAAATTCACATTATAGCACACAGAATGAGCCGAAATTCACATTATAGCACACTGAATGAGCCGAAATTCATATTATAGCACACTGAATGAGCTGAAATTCACATTATACCTCACAGAATGAGCCAAAATTTACATTATAGCACACTGAATGAGCCGAAATTCACATTATACCACATGGAGACAAAATTCAGGGAGAGTGACAGCAGGGACAGGGAGAGAGAGAGAGAGGGAGAGGGAAAGTGACAGCAGGGACATAGGGACAGGGAGAGTGACAGAGGGACAGGGAAAGTGACAGCAGGGACATAGGGACAGGGAGAGTGACAGAGGGACAGGGAAAGTGACAGCAGGGACATAGGGACAGGGAGAGTGACAGAGAGAGGGATAGCAAGGGCATACAATAGGGACTAGGGAGAGAGAAAGGCAGCAGGGTAAGATTACCTATTTAGCAGCAGCGGTGTATTATGAGGCTCTGGTCGGCATGAGGCTGGCAGTGCAGAGAAGGACTGAGGGCGGCAGTGGGGTGACTGAGGGTGGCGGTGGTATAGCAGAGGAGGAGGCAGAGGGTGGTGGCGGTGCAAGGAGGAGGAAGCTGTGGTCGGTGGCACTGCGGCTCCTATGACCACAGCGCCACTATTTCAAATCCGCCATGTACCTGCAGCCAATCAGGAGGGGGCAGGATAAGATCAGTGGTGAGGAGCAGGAGGGGGTAGGATAGGAGCAGTGATATGGAGCAGGAGGGGGCAGAATGGGAGCAGTGGGGCAGAGCAGGAGGGGGCAGGATGGGAGTAGTGGTGCGGAGCAGGAGGGGGCAGGATGGGAGCAGTGGTGCGGAGCAGGAGGGGGCAGGATGGGAGCAGTGGTGTGGAGCAGGTGGGGACAGGTTAGGAGCAGTGGTGCGGAGCAGGGGGGGCAGGATGGGAGCAGTGGTGCAGAGCAGGGGGGCAGGATGGGAGCAGTGGTGCGGAGCAGGGGGGGCAGGATGGGAGTAGAGGTGCGGAGCAGGGGGGGCAGGATGGGAGCAGTGTTGCGGAGCAGGGGGGGCAGGATGGGAGCAGTGTTGCGGAGCAGGGGGGGGCAGGATGGGAGCAGTGTTGCGGAGCAGGGGGGGGCAGGATGGGGAGCAGTGGTGCGGAGCAGGGGGGGTAGGATGGGAGCAGTGGTGCGGAGCAGGGGGGGCGGGATGGGAGCTTTGGTGCAGAGCAGGGGGACAGGATGGGAGTAGTGGTGCAGAGCACGGGGGGCAGGATGGGAGCAGTGTTGCGGAGCAGGGGGGGCAGGATGGGGAGCAGTGGTGCGGAGCAGGGGGGCAGGATGGGAGCAGTGGTGTAGAGCGGGGGGGGCAGGATAGGAGCAGTGGTGCGGAGCAGTGGGGGCAGGATGGTAGTGAAAGGTACTCACTCTCGAAGTTAAACTAGAATGTCACCTGCTCCCCACAGCTCCTGGGTCCCAGCCGCTGTTGTTCCCTCTGTGGACAGTGGCAGCAGCCTCACACAGGGGCCGTGGTGCTAAGACAGATAGCCAGAGCAAGTGTCCCATCAACAGAGCAGCTCTCCTGTCCTCCAGGAGCCTCATACCGGGGAGTCGACAGGAGAAGCGCGGAGACACTGCATGGCACACGAACATATACATATATACATACACACACACATATACATACATACATACATACATACATACACACATATACATATATACATATACATACATACATACACACACATATACATACATACATACATACATACATACACACATATACATACATACATACACACCAGTGAGCGCGGAGCAAAAATAAAAGTGGGTCCCATGGACCCTTCACTTTAAAAAATCTGGGTCCTACTCCATTTTTTGGGGAGCCTATATAAATCAATAGTGCATAATATAAGTACTATAATAAATAAATCTGAGATAGATAGATAGATAGATAGATAGATAGATAGATAGATAGATAGATAGATAGATTGATATATATATATATATATATAATGCAATATTGATTTATGCACCACATATTGCAATCCATGTACTTATGACCCAGAGAGGGGATGGCACAGCTCTGGGAAATGGGAGGTGTGGGTGTGTGTGTGTTTAGGTATACTGTTCCTCTTCAGCCACTGTGTGTGGAAGCACAAGTCTCAGAATAGCCAGAGGTTGGAGAGCCACAGGTTGCCCCGTTTAGCCTGATGTAACAATGTAACAGAAAGGTGAGCCCTTCTGTTACATTGTGCAACCCCCATCTTTGCATACCATACACTTGCGCCTAGTCCTGCTGCTAGCATACCGACTCCATTCAGGAGTCGATCCATCATCCCACCGGCAACTGCTGCTTAGCCGGCACCCGCAGGGAGAGTCCAAGTGATGTGGGAGGGGAAGCTGTGGTATTCGCTGTGTAAGGAGTCGCCCCCATGCAGGAAGTGTCACAGCACGGCACGCCGGGCTGACTGGGGATCACATGCCGCTCACTGTAATGCAGTGCTCACTGCGGCGACTGTGACCCAGTCTGAGCGGCGGAATCAGCAGCAGCGCTAACTGTGGTTTGTTTCCCCTGGACTCAGTATGCCTATCCGCGGTAAGGGGGCGGGCATTCTCGGAGCAGAGCAAGTGGAGCTATCCTGACGGAGAGATGTGGCGGTGATTTGACGTGGAGTGTGAGGATTCCTATTGGCGAAGTGAGACAGTGCGTCCAATGAGACCCACTAATTTTTTTAAACCGGGTCCCTCACTTTCTATAGCTCGTAAAAATGTGCTATGCCACGTATTTTGCGATCACTGCGACACATATACATACATACACACATACATACACACACATATACATACACACATATACATACATACAGGGGTGTATCTTCCTATTGGCCAGGATGGCACTTGCCAGGGGCGCCGGCCAAGAGGGGGGCGCCGCCCGGCAGTGCCACCCGTGCCAGGGGGTAGAATGACATAGTAGTTTTTACTGAGTACATCCCTTAGCAGTGCTTATCCACTGCAGGACTCTCAGAAGCGTATTGCACTCTGACACTCTCTGTGACTACAGACACAATGATGGTGAATATAGCCGGTGAGCGGGGCACTTCCAGGTATGAGGAGGGGTGAGGCACCTCCTCTTCCTCATCCGCTCCCCTTCTCATTGGTCCCAAGCGGTCTCTCACCAAACAGCAGCCACTACAATCAGCACCAGTCAGCAGTGCAGCGTGAGCATACCTGTACATTTTCTGCGGTACCGTAGCTGCACTGCATGGTCTATACTGGCAGTCTGGATCACAGGTTACAAAGAGCTCTGTATGGAGAGGTATCTAGACCAGTGACTGCCTGTCCAACTGTGTTGAGACTACAAGTCCCAGCACACCTTGTCAATTGGATTTGCTGGGACATGTAGTGCAATCACACCTAGAGAGGGGTTTTTAACTGTATGTATGTGTGCATATATCCCCTCGGTCTCCCTGCCTGCATCCTCCTTGAATTCTACCCCAGTTACTCCGTAATTCTACCCCAGTGTCCCTGCCTGCACACTCCCCGTAATTCCCCCTCAGTGTCCCTGCCCGCACCCTCCCCGTAATTCCCTCTCAGTGTCCCTACCAGCACCCTAACCGTAATTCCCCCTCAGTGTGCCTACCAGCACCCTCCCCGTAATTCCGTCTCAGTATCCCTGCCTGCACCCTCCCCGTAATTCCCCCTCAGTCTCGCTGCCTGCACCCTCCCCGTAATTCCGTCTCAGTGTCCCTGCCTGCACACTCCTCGTAATTCCCCCTCAGTCTCGCTGCCTGCACCCTCCCCGTAATTCCATCTCAGTGTCCCTGCCCTTTTGTACAGGGCCATAGCTAGGTGTGTGTTGAGTGTTCTCGGCCCACAGTACATAGGCGCTGAGGACAGAGAACCGGCACGTAATGTGTAAAAGGGGCTCTACCTGGAGTAATGTGTAAAATGGGGCTCTACCTGGCGTAATATGTGTAAGTGACGTCATTTGATTAATGGAGACCACTGTGCAGGGTAATATGAATATGAATTGGTATTATTTTGTGGCCATGCCCCTTCCACATAAAGCCACACCCCTATAGTTTTGGCGCACACCTACAGCGCGCACTGGCCCTATTTTAAATATGGTGGGGGCGCTGAGCCTGTTTCTTGCACACAGCTCTAAAATGTCCCTGCCTGCACCCTCCCCATAATTCCATCTCGGTGCCCCTGCCCGCACCCTCCCTGTAATTCCTCCTCAGTGTTCCTGACCTCAGCTTCCCTGTGACTCCCCCCCTCAGTGTCCCTGCCCGCACACTCCTGTAATTCCCTCTCAGTGTCCCTTCCTGCACCCTCCCTGTAATTGCCCCTCAGTGTCCCTGACCTCAGCCTCCCTGTAGCCCCTCCCTCTCATTTTCCCTACCCAAACCCTCCCTGTAATTCCCCTAGTGTCCCTGACCTCCGTCTCCCTGTGACTCTCCGCTCAGTGTCCCTGCCCACACCCTCCTGTAATTGCCCCTCAGTGTCCCTGACCTCAGCTTTCCTGTAAGCCCTTCACCTCCTTGTCCCTACCCGCACCTCCCTGTAATTTTCCCTCAGTGTCCCTGACCTCAGCCTATCTGTAACTCCCCACTATGTGTCCCTTTGTGGGGGAGGTGGGGGGCGCCAGTTCCTTACTTTGCCAGGGGCGCTCAGACCCATAGATACACCCCTGCATACATACAATACATACACACACTTTATCTCACCTTTTTTCCATCCACTTACAGCCCCACAGTCTGGTTAGCAGGAAGTGATCTGCCTTAGCTTGGGGGTTCCGTGTAGCTCCGCCCATTTTCGGCCCCGTGTAGCTCCGCCCCTTTTCAACCGCGTAGCTCCGCCCACTTTCCATCCGTTCATCATGCCTCTGCCACGGGAGGAGGGAAGGAGGGAGGGCTTTAAACTGACGGCTCTGCTGCCTGTCAGTTTGCAATTGTAGGCGGCGGCAGCAGCAGGGGGACAGGCCAGGCCCAGGACGGCGCAGCACAGGAATGCAGAGCAGGAAGGCGCCTCTCCGATCAGGCGCCTACCTGCTTTGCATCCCTTTGCTGAGCGGGTAGCGCCGGCCCTGAATGGGATACAACTGGCAAGGGTTAGGGTTAACACATTGATTAATCACTTTCTTGTCCTTTACCAATGCACCATTGTTTGTAGCCAATTTCTCCCCATCGACATATGGCGGTGGTGGTGCGCTCGCAATCGCTTTCTTGCTAGGTTTGGAACCTGCTGTGCGACCCAGTTCCCTTTGCACATCTCCCTCCTGCTGCCACAAGTTTAAACAGTCTGTATGTCTGATCCTTAGTTTTCTAGATTTGATCAGACATATTGTAATCCTTATGTTCTGTAATACCTCTGATTCAAAACTACCCATCCTAGGGAATGATGCCCTATCTTCAGCAGTCATACGCACCAGAGCCGGCCCTAACCAATATGATGCCCTAGGCAAGATTTTGGCTGGTGCCCCCTAGCACCACCGCTGGTTCTGCCTCTGACCTTGCACCTCTTTCCCAGCACCATCACCCCTCACCCATAGCAGTCCTTGTACCCCCTATATTTTAAATAGGAACAGTTCACACATTTGACGCACAGCCCAAAAAGGGGCATCTTCTTGCTGGGAAGGGGCTTGGCCACACAATAGTAACCCCAATTCCAATTACGCCACACAGTACTGCAACTTTATTCACATTTTATCTTGCGATAGTGTCCATAATTCATATTACATCCCACAGTAGTATCACTTTACCTTATAAACGTTACTCCTCACAGTAGAGCCCCTTATTCACATTACATCACACTGAATTTCTCCTTATTCACATTACACCTCACCTTATTGCTCTTTATTCACATTAGACGACACAGTAGTGCCCTTTCTATATTCAACGCCACATAGTAGAGCACCTTATACACATAATGCCACACATTAGTACAGGTTGAGTATCCCATATCCAAATATTCCGAAATACGGAATATTCCGAAATACGGACTTTTTTGAGTGAGAGTGAGATAGTGAAACCTTTGTTTTTTGATAGCTCAATGTACACAAACTTTGTTTAATACACAAAGTTATTAAAAATATTGTATTAAATGACCTTCAGGCTGTGTGTATAAGGTGTATATGAAACATAAATGAATTGTGTGTATGTACACACACTTTGTTTAATGCACAAAGTTATAAAAAATATTGGCTAAAATTACCTTCAGGCTGTGTGTATAAGGTGTATATGATACATAAATGCATTCTGTGCTTAGATTTAGGTTCCATCACCATGATAACTCATTATGGTATGCAATTATTCCAAAATACGGAAAAATCCCATATCCAAAATACCTCTGGTCCCAAGCATTTTGGATAAGGGATACTCAACCTGTAATGCATTTATACACAGTTCCACACAGTAATGTACCTTACACATATGAGACACATTAATGTCCTTATAAACATAATGCGCCTTACACATTATGACAACCTTTATTAATGCCCTTTTACACATAATGTACCTTATACATATGGCGCACATTATTAATGCCCTTATACACATAATGACACACATAGCGCCCCCTACACATTTGCTGCACATTATTAGTGCCCCTATACACATAATGACACACATACAGTAGTACCCTGTTACACATATGCCGCACATTATTAATGCCCTTATACACATAATGACACACATAGCGCCCCCTACACATTTGCTGCACATTATTAGTGCCCCTATACACATAATGACACGCATAAAGTAGTACCCTGTTACACATATGCCGCACATTATTAATGCCCTTATACACATAATGACACACATAGTGCACCTTACACATATGTTGCACATTATTAATGCATTTTTACATGACACACATAATGCTCCTTACACATATTCCGAACACTACTGCACAACCAACCCACTCATGCACACAGCACTCACACTGCCACTAACACTGTGACCTCTGCCTCTGCTTGGATACAGATGTGTCCTCACAAATCTTGCCTCAATGCTAACGTCGAGCACCTTTTTTTAAATGAAAATGCATTTTATTTGCATTGCTATGTGGCTAGGATGCACAAGCAGCTTTTGCTGATTAAACTGATATGCAGCATGCCTATATACTGTGTGAGACTGTGGCTGTATCTGCATATAAAATGTTACACACAGAATATAGGCATGCCGCATATCATTTTAACCAGCAGAAGCTGCTGATGCCCCTAGGCATATCAAATGCCCTAGGCAATTGCCTAGTTTGCCTATGCATATGGCCGGCTCTGATACGCACCCATTCATTGCAAAAAGCCTCTGTGTGTGGACCATATTTCTCACACATAATAAACCTCGCTGACCCCTTGGGCCGCGGCTCTTCAGCCTGAACCCTGGCTACCAAACGCCCACGCTTGTGCAATTGGATCCCATCGCGGACATTTTGCTTGCTAACACAATCCCCAATGCACAACACGAATAGATGGTGAAAGTTCTCCGAGCGCTTTCACCCACTCCTTCTCCGCTGACATACCACGACTCACTCCAATAGTGACCACCACGTACCCAGTGAGGACCCTACCTGGCTTCTATTCACTGGAAGTTTTAGGAATAACTTACCTTTTCCAGTGAATATCTACCGTTGAAGATTTTCCTGAGAGAGACCAGTGAAAACTTTCCTTTTTGCTATACACAAATCACACTTGCGTATGCTCTACATGGCGCTAATGATACTGCGGTTTATGCAAAAGCTTGCAAAGGGGTATCAAGTTGCGCCATGTATCGCACGTACAAACGCGTGGTCCAATCGCACAGCGTATAGATACTTGTTATCTATCCGCCCTGCGATCAATGGAGTCGAATACACAAGCTGCGCTCCTCAGCCGAAGCGTAACACAAAACCTTTACTTCAATTCACAATTCTCAACTTCTCAATGCACAATTCTATATCACGCTCTTCTGCAAATCTCACGATTTGCGTATTTCTCTATGTATTAACGTAAGTCAGCCGCCTCACGCCACCAAGCCTCCGCTTACTTAGTGTCACCTACGGGATCCCGAATTCCGGGGTTCGACAACCTTTCACTCTTACTTTCACTCACTCAAATACACAATTGTTTTTCTTTTCTGTGCAGAAAATATTACTCCCTCTGACCGGTTACTTTACCACAGAGTAGTACAGTTTAAACAAAATCTTACGCTAATCTGCTGTTAGGGTCTCCTGCTCTGTGCTGCCACGTCGTCATGGCAACCGGGAGACAAGTGCTAGCGGAGTAACCTGAGCGTAGCTGATACTCCGGTTCGGGTCTTTTGCTGTGCAGTGGTTACAGCCTCTGTGCACGGCAGGGGATCCGGTGCTGGTTTTTGTGCTCACAGTCTGTGAGGTCTGAGTGGGGCGTGGACAGCACCTGCTATATAAACCCTCTTCTCAGGTTAGGCAGATGCTGCTGAATCTTTGTTGGTTAGTCAGTTCCTGAAAGCTAGCTAGTACTGTGTAAACTTTGTATTTGTTTGTTGCTTACTGCAAATAGGCCTTGGGATTTGGTATTACACTCTGCCAATCCAGACATAGCAGTAAGACTGGAGTCAGTCGTTTAACCTGCTGGGGTTCTTTTGCTACTCTGTGAACCTAGCAAGTTTGCGGCTGTATTCTCAGACTTGCCTGCCAAAATCCTTTCTCACTGTGCAAGGTGTTCAGGTGTCAGTTTAGTGGCAGTAAGCTGAACCAGTGCACTGCAAGTGAGGACTAGGATTGTGGAGACTCTCCTTGTGTCTATTATTCCATCTCTGACCAAGGAGTTTACTGCCACACCCGTTGGTAACCCTTTAGGGTTTTGCTGTTGCCCTTAGCAACAGCATTTCGGGTTCTCTACGTATTAAATCACAACATCTCGCTTCTTTCCATCTGAGCATTCCTAATACTAGGGAGACACCCAGTTTCTTAGCCTTTGGGCTTCTCTGTTCACTTTGTGTTTATTTTGTTACCCTATCACCTTCTATGTATGTAATGTCATATTCCCCAGTCTGTCTGTGAGTTCATTTGTTTTGCATCCCTCTCCGTTCAGACACCAGTACATTCCTGCTGGCACTGGTGTGCATAACATATTCAGCAGCCTAATACTCCTGTTGAAATTTTGTGGGAATATGGAGCATACCCCTCAAAATACTTTGCAACAGGTGGTCGATCAGGTGCAGGTCCTGACTCGACAATTTAATGATTTGTCCATTAAAATGCACACCTCGCAGGCCGCTGGCGGAGCTCCCGCAGCAGCAGTGCCTTCAGGGGTTAAGGAGCCGAAAGTAAATCTCCCGGATCGTTTTTCTGGAGATCGCTCGCAGTTCTTTTGTTTCAAGGAGAGCTGCAAGCTATATTTCCAGCTTAGGCCTCAGTCTTCTGGGTCGGAGATTCAGCGGGTGGGCATAGTGATTTCCTTGCTACAAGGAGACCCACAGGTCTGGGCATATGGGTTGCAGCCTGACTGTCCGTCGCTTAAAAGTGTTGATGCTTGTTTTACGGCACTGGGCATGTTGTATGATGACCCTGACAAGACGGCCTCAGCCAAGGCTCAGATTTCGATCCTTAAGCAAGGGCGAAGGCCAGTTGAGGTTTATTGTATGGAGTTTCGGAGGTTGGCCCATGATACCTAGTGGAATGACCCAGCCCTGAGACACCAGTACCGAAGAGGTCTTTCTAACCAGTTAAAAGACCAGCTGGTACAATATCCCTTGCCTGATAGCTTGGATCAGCTCATGCAGTTATCCATTCGGGTGGATAGACGGCTGAGAGAGCGCAGGCTTGAAAGGGAGACCGAGGTTTCCTTCTTTCCCAAGGGAACCTCAGACTCTGAGGAATTTTCCGAGGAGCCTATGCAGATTGGGGCTACCCGCTTCTCCTCGCGTGAGAAGACGCGGAGGAGACAGCAGGGGTTATGTTTGTACTGTGGGAATAAAGGTCATGTGGTAGTATCATGCCCAGAAAAGCCGGAAAACTTCAGGGCCTGAGGGTGATGGGAAATATCCTGTCAGGCCAGAAGTCAGAATTCCCAAGAAGACTTTTATCATTCCGGTGACCTTGAAGATCCTCGGTCAAACTGTCAAGACTGAGGCCTTTGTGGACAGTGGGGCCGACGGGGTTTTTATGGACCGCCAATTCGCCATGAAACACTCTGTTCCCTTAGTACCCTTGGCATCGGAAATTGAGATTTGTGGGTTAAACGGGGAACCATTATCCCAGGGTAAAATTACCTCTTGCACTAGCCAGATTTCTTTGTTTATTGGAGCCACACACTCTGAAAAATTGTCCTTTTATGTGACTGTCTGTACTTTTGCCCCATTGGTGTTGGGGTTACCCTGGTTAAGGGCCCACAATCCTCAATTTGACTGGGTCTCTGGGGAGATTCTTAGTTGAGGTACTGATTGTTTCAGGAGTTGCTTGAGCCTTCCAGTCAGGCTTTCACAGCTAAGTTTGCCAGGATTGCCAGGATGTTATGCAGATTTTGCGGACGTGTTCTCCAAAAGAGTTGCAGAGGTACTACCTCCCCATCGCCCCTATGACTGTGCCATTGATTTGTTGCCGAATGCTAAGCTTCCCAAGAGCAGGTTGTACTCCCTGTCACGTCCTGAGACTCAGGCTATGGCAGAGTACATTCAGGAGAACTTGGCTAAGGGATTTATCAGACCTTCACAGTCTCCAGTTGGGTCGGGGTTCTTCTTCGTGGGTAAAAAGGACGGTTCGTTGCGACCCTGCATCGACTTCAGGGAATTGAACCGTATCACGATTAAAAACTCATACCCACTGCCTCTCATTTCGGTCTTGTTTGACCAGCTTCGTACTGCCACCATTTTTTCTAAGATTGACCTACGCGGTGCGTACAATCTAATCCGAATAAGAGAAGGGGATGAATGGAAGACTGCCTTTAATACCCACTCAGGGCATTATGAATATTTGGTGATGCCTTTTGGGCTCTGTAATGCCCCGGCAGTCTTCCAGGACTTCATGAACGATGTGCTCAGGGAATATTTGGATAGATTCTTAGTTGTATACTTAGATGACATCCTAATCTTCTCCCATTCCCTGGAGGAACATCGGAAGCATGTACGCTTAGTCCTCCAGAAACTCAGAGACCACCGGCTTGGGGCGAAGCTGGAGAAGTGCGAATTTGAAGTTCAGCAAATCGCATTTCTAGGATATATTATCTCCCTAGAAGGTTTCCAAATGGAGGGTTCCAAGGTACAGGCAGTCCTGGATTGGGTGCAGCCCACTAGTTTGAAGGCGCTTCAGCGTTTTCTGGGCTTTGCGAATTTTTATAGACGATTTATCGCTGGATTTTCGTCTATAGTGGCGCCCTTGGTGGCACTTACTAAGGAAGGGGCGGATGTTGCTCACTGGTCTTGTGAGGCCAAAGCGGCTTTTGCCCGTCTCAAAAGGGCATTTGTCTCGGCCAAGGTGCTGCGACACCCAGATCCAGAGCGTCCTTTTGTGGTGGAGGTGGATGCCTCTGAGATGGGTATTGGGGCAGTGCTCTCTCAGATGAGGGTGTCTGATAATCGCCTTCATCCCTGTACTTACTTTTCTCGTAAATTTTCGCCTGCCGAGATGAATTATGACGTGGGTAACCGGGAATTGTTGGCTATTAAGGATGCACTCGAGGAGTGGAGACACTGGCTTGAGAGGGCTAAGTTTGTGGTCTCAATTCTCACCGACCATAAGAATTTGGCATATTTAGAGTCAGCAAAGCGCCTCAATGCCAGGCAGGCACGATGGGCTTTGTTTTTTGCTCGCTTTAATTTTTTGATAACATATCGCCCTGGGTCAAAAAACATCAAGGCTGATGCGCTCTCGCGGAGTTTTGCTCCAATCCAGGAGACCACCGAGGAGCCATTGCCCATTGTGTCCCCATCATGTATTAAAGTGGGCATTACCCAGGACCTCTTGTCATTAGTCCTTAGAGCACAGGAGCAGGCTCCTCCAGACCTTCCGGTAGGTCTTTTGTTTGTGCCTCCTAGGTTAAGACAGCGAGTGTTCCTGGAATTCCATGCCAAGAAGTCGGCAAGTCACCCGGGTATTGCCAGAACTCGGGAGTTGCTATCTAGAGCGGTGTGCTGGCCCTCGGTGGCTAGGGATGTGGATCAGTGGGTTCGGGCATGTGACATCTGTGCCCGAAATAAGACTCCTAGAGGGGTTCCTGTTGGCCCATTACATCCACTCTCTATTCCATCTAAGCCATGGACCCACATTTCAATGGATTTTGTGGTGGACTTGCCCAAATCCTCGGGGATGACAGCCATCTGGGTTGTCGTTGACAGGTTTTCGAAGATGGCGCACTTTGTTCCATTGGTTGGGCTGCCATTGGCCAGACGCCTGTCTGAATTATTTATGCTGCATGTTGTGCGCCTCCACGGGTTGCCACTTGATGTGGTTTCTGACCGCGGATCCCAGTTTGTGGCCAAATTCTGGAGGGCATTTTGTTCCGATCTCCAGATTTCTGTCAGCTTGTCATCAGGCTACCATCCGCAGTCTAATGGGCAGACTGAAAGGGTGAACCAGTCCTTGGAGCAGTTCCTCAGGTGTTATGTCTCCAAGTGTCAGACTGACTGGGTTGCTCATCTGTCCATGGCGGAGTTTGCCTATAACAACGCGGCTCACTCTGCTACAGGGATCTCTCCCATCCTTTGTGTGTATGGGCATCATCCTAAGGCCAATTCTCTTGACCCCCAGGACTCCACGCCTGGTGGTTCCTCTGTGGTTTCGGTCCTTAGAGGTATTTGGAGGAAAGTGAAGAAAGCCCTTGTGTCTGTGTCATTAGTGACCAAAAGGGTTTTTGATAAGCGGAAAAGACCCTGCAGCTTCAAATTAGGAGACTTCGTCTGGTTGTCTACCAAGAATTTGAAGTTGAGACAGCCATCTCATAAGTTAGGCCCCCGGTTCATCGGTCCTTATAAGATCACTAGGGTTATCAATCCGGTGGCATTTCAGTTAGATCTACCTCATTCTTTGGGTATCAATAAAACATTTCATTGTTCCCTTTTAAAACGGGCGATTAGTAATCCTTCTTCCAGTTGAAGACCTTCCCCTCTTCTGATACGTGGCCAGAGGGAGTTTGTTGTTGAAAGGATTCTTGACTCCAAGATGGTTCGGGGTCGGCTGTCATTTTTGGTGCACTGGAAGGGGTATGGCCCGGAGGAGCGGTCGTGGGTGCGCAGTTGTGATCTTCATGCCCCCAGACTGTTACGCTCTTTCTTCTCGCAGTTCCCCGATAAACCCGGTGGTAGGGGTTCTTTGACCCCTCGTCAGAGGGGGGGTACTGTTAGGGTCTCCTGCTCTGTGCTGCCACGTCGTCATGGCAACCGGGAGACAAGTGCTAGCGGAGTAACCTGAGCGTAGCTGATACTCCGGTCTTTTGCTGTGCAGTGGTTACAGGCTCTGTGCACGGCAGGGGATCCGGTGCTGGTTTTTGTGCTCACAGTCTGTGAGGTCTGAGTGGGGCGTGGACAGCACCTGCTATATAAACCCTCTTCTCAGGTTAGGCAGATGCTGCTGAATCTTTGTTGGTTAGTCAGTTCCTGAAAGCTAGCTAGTACTGTGTAAACTTTGTATTTGTTTGTTGCTTACTGCAAATAGGCCTTGGGATTTGGTATTACACTCTGCCAATCCAGACCTAGCAGTAAGACTGGAGTCAGTCGTTTAACCTGCTGGGGTTCTTTTGCTACTCTGTGAACCTAGCAAGTTTGCGGCTGTATTCTCAGACTTGCCTGCCAAAATCCTTTCTCACTGTGCAAGGTGTTCAGGTGTCAGTTTAGTGGCAGTAAGCTGAACCAGTGCACTGCAAGTGAGGACTAGGATTGTGGAGACTCTCCTTGTGTCTATTATTCCATCTCTGACCAAGGAGTTTACTGCCACACCCGTTGGTAACCCTTTAGGGTTTTGCTGCTGCCCTTAGCAACAGCATTTCGGGTTCTCTACGTATTAAATCACAACATCTCGCTTCTTTCCTTCTGAGCATTCCTAATACTAGGGAGACACCCAGTTTCTTAGCCTTTGGGCTTCTCTGTTCACTTTGTGTTTATTTTGTTACCCTATCACCTTCTATGTATGTAATGTCATATTCCCCAGTCTGTCTGTGAGTTCATTTGTTTTGCATCCCTCTCCGTTCAGACACCAGTACATTCCTGCTGGCACTGGTGTGCATAACATCTGCTTTTGAAATCGGATAGTTATGTGCTATTTGTATTAAATGTATACTATCCCGCCTTTAATTGAACAACTATCGTGTGATTTGTACTTTGCATCCGCAATCCTACGCAACCTTGCGTAAACACGCGACCGTGCGTGCCTTTACGCCACGTGTGCGACCCTGTGCCACGTGTTTTCTCCTGTACTTTGTCCTTACCACGTGTACAAACGTGGGTCCGCAACTCAACAGACCACACAGTCTCTATAAATGTGAGCAATACAAGCTACTATCGCTTACAAACACAACACACACTTTTTCCGTATAAACCTGGGCGACCAGGCCGGAACTGCGTTTTGTGTTTTACGATTACACCCTTAACACACTATTTCAAATATATTCTATATAGCAAACAAATGTATCCGATATCACACAGATCTAAAACGACTGTATTAAGCTATGGCAGAAATATGGCAGCAGTATGTGAGAGAGTATGCAAAGTATTGGTACGTTTTGTGTCCGCTTTTGTGTACGCTTTTGGCGACAAAAATTTTACACACAAATTTTAAATAGCTTTTTTCCTGTTTCCTCCAGGTTCCATCAGCACCTCTGTAGACTAGACAGAGCAGACGTGATCTAATCAGCACAAAAGAGGGCTTTAAAACACCCAAGCAACCAGGAAAAGGTTTTACTTAAAGATGCGTCTCCACCCTTTGCTGATAGATCAAAGGCTGCTCTGATCTGCAAGTCTATGAATGTGTGAAAAACCGGATGAGCTCCCAATTGTTAATGCTGATTAACTTACAGGACAGAAAAGCTATACCTTTTACACTAAAACCTTAGCTGCTGCTGCTGCTGAATGTAATCCTTAACCTACGTACTTTTTACCCAGTTAGCGTACACACACACCGACACGCTGTAAGCACAATGCAGCTACACGTGTGGCTGAAAAACACTTTAAACCTTAGCAGGAAAGGGACACGACACCAATTGTATTTAAATATGTTGGGGTCTGACCCACCAACAGTTATTTACTAACAGGGGGTTACAATAGTAATACACTTCACAATAAGAGATACAGGCTACAATCAATGATACATACATTTGTTCGCAAGCGCCACCCGGTCCTGGTCCTCGGTCAGTCAAGATAGATGACTTTCAGAGAATGTGTGACCGGCCAGGCAGCTTGGCTTTTTATACATTTGTCCAGTTCATGATACAATAGAAACTGTAATCTCTTCACCCATAGGTCACTAGGATGGTCATTTACAGTACAGGAGGGGTCATAGGTTGGTTTGAATAGGTGGGCGATGCCTGGTCCAGGTGTACTTGCAGTTGGTCTCCACTGGGTTCCCGCCGAATATCAGGAGTACAGTAAATACAGTTAATATTAATATTCTGTTCCTGCACATATCTATGCGCAGGAGTGTGCTATCTTCTGCAAACTGCTACCGGAATATTGCTCTTAAAATACCTTGCAGCTGGATACCAAACACCACCTCCTAACCTAATGCTGTCCCTTCATATCCTGTAAAGGTGAATTCCTTTGTTATTATACCCTTTAAGCAAGTATCACTTGCTGGTGTGGTGCATGCAGGCTACGTCTAAATTGTGCACTATGTGTATTAAATATTAAATGTGTCTTTGTGGCTTTTCCATGCGAATACAAATGCTACCGTAATTACTCATACCACGCGCTAATATGCACTACCGCTTGAGCGGTTATACGCAACTTGCGGGCATGTGCACGCACGGCAGAATAAGCACACGCACGGAGGCCATCTGTGTGGTGTTTGCAAGTGCCGTGTATGGCTGAAATATTTTCGACTTCGACACTATCTATCTATCTATCTATCTATCTATCTATCTATCTATCTATCTATCTATCCAGCCAGCCATTTATCTCATAATTATCTATCTTATATCATAGTTATTTTCCTTATATTTATCTATCTATATCATATCATATCATATCTATCTATCTATCTATCTATCTATCCATCTATCTATATGTCCAGTGGCGTAATTACCATGGGTGCAGGGGGTGCAGCTGCTATGGGGCCTAGGCTGCTCCGGCTCCCGCTCACCTCCGCTATCGCATTGGCAAGAGCTCAGCCAGCGGCTGCATTGAGGGGGCACCTGCCACCACGAGACAGCCAACGGGACACTAGCGCATCCACTTATAGAAAACCCCCCCAGCACATTTGGACAAGGACCCATACACAGGAGTGCAGCAGTGAGAGGGTACTGCCACCGAGGAGGACATAACCATTGCATGTGAGATGGCGGCATGATGTCATAGGTCACATTGCCGCCCCCTGTTGCTCCCATCTAAAGTGATCAAATGACTGATGCCGCAGCAACAGAGATGAGCAGCAGTCAGCCATCAGGTAATGACTTGTACTGTGCTGCAGTGGGGTCCTGAGGGACTGAGCCTGCCGTGCTGGGCATGTCTTTTTTCATGTGGGGGCAATTGTGTTTCTTTCATATGGGGGCAAATATGTGAATTTTTACCTCTTGATGCCAAAGGGGGGCCTATCAAGATTTTGCTACGGGGCCCACAAAGTTCTAGTTACGCCCTTGCTTCACCTGAAGAGACTCAAAGATCAGTAAATAGAGTAATATATCCATGCTGAGTTACTTTACAATATTATTTTCTGTCCTTTGAAATGTGTTGAGATTTGACACATAATAGATGAACTTTGCAGAGCATCCATGTCAGGCTGTATTACGTTTGTGGTTTTCTCTTTTCGTGACTTGCCTGTCCGTCACCACAGCTCAGGCAGCTTCTGTTCTAACATTTAGATCAGCACATAAGCACCAACATTTCTTGGCAATACTCATTACATCACCGTGCTCGTTTTCCCAGAAAACATAAGTACTGTTGCTTTAATCTTAGTCACACACAGAGGCCCTCATTCCGAGTTGATCGCTCGGTAATTTTCATCGCATCGCAGTGAAATTCCGCTTAGTACGCATGCGCAATATTCGCACTGCGACTGCGTCAAGTAATTTAACAATGAAGATAGTATTTTTACTCACGGCTTTTTCTTCGCTCCGGCGATCGTAGTGTGATTGACAGGAAATGGGTGTTACTGGGCGGAAACACGGCGTTTTATGGGCGTGTGGATCAAAACGCTACCGTTTCCGGAAAAAACGCAGGAGTGGCCGGAGAAACGGGGGAGTGTCTGGGCGAACGCTGGGTGTGTTTGTGACGTCAAACCAGGAACGACAAGCAGTGAACTGATCGCAGATGCCGAGTAAGTCTGAAGCTACTCTGAAACTGCTAAGTAGTTTGTAATCGCAATATTGCGAATACATCGTTCGCAATTTTAAGAAGCTAAGATTCACTCCCAGTAGGCGGCGGCTTAGCGTGTGTAACTCTGCTAAAATCGCCTTGCGAGCGATCAACTCGGAATGAGGGCCAGAGACCAGAAGACTGGGGTTTGTCTGCGTACGTATGAGACCTATCATCTCCTCTCCATGGGAAAGGTTTGAAATAATCAAATAAGTTCTACCAGGGTCGGACTGGCCCACAGGGGAACAGGGGAAACTACCGGTGGGCCCCACTGCCTGTGGGCCCTCCTCCTCTAGGGATCAGGTTCCAGACTCTATCCTAGTGCACTTGAATTATGCATTATACTTATGTTACATTAAACTTCACAAGAATATGGTTTATTATATATTTACCAAGGGGAACTGAACATGTACTCTGTAATGGTTAGCCAAACCTCTGTGGTGGCTGGCCACGCCCCAGTGGAGCCTGGCCACACCCTTAAGCATGGGCCCCTACAACAGCATGCCCCCGGTGGGCCCTTCATGCCCCAGTTCGACACTGAGTTCTACTGTATGTTCTCTACCGCAAACAAAAGGGAAAACATAGTAAGTTTTTTTTAATCTGTTCTAACCAATATAATCTAAATATAGAAAGCAGAAAGGATGTGAACACCCCCCTGTCACTTTATTAATTACAAGCATCATATGGTAATCTGATAATCATCCAATAATCAGAGATTCTCATCAGTTAGGAACACCCACTGCTTCAGTCTCTCTCAGGATGATGTGACTGACTGGGGGAAGTCCCTTTATCCGAGAAATGTTGTTGCAAAATTCATTTTTTTTATTCAGAAAACGATAAGCTTTCTGATTAATATACTTTTTTTTTTTAACAAAAAACTGTGAAATACAATTGACAGTGTTATGAGGCAGATTTATCACAGCTTGAAGAGCAATATCATGGAAAGATAGAGGGCCTAATACAGATCTGATCGCAGCAGCAAATTTGTTAGCTAATAGGTAAAACCATGTGCACTGCAGGGGGGGTGGGGGCTGCAGATACAGGGGCGTATCTACACTTTGGCCAGGATGGCACTCGCCAGGGGCGCCAGCTGAGAGGGGGGGGCACCGCCTGGCGGTGCCACATGCCGTGATTGCCTGGACAGAGAGGTGGGCACGGGTGGCAGCGATGTGGCTTGACCGGGCTGCCAGCGGCAACCTGCTAGCTGTGTCACCATCATTAGGCAAACCTCCCTAACGATGCAGCCCAGCAAATGGGTAGTCGCGGCTCCACCCACGGGAACAATAGGCTGAGAGCGGGGAAGTGGTGTGTCTGTGGCTGGCTCTCCGGTGTTCTCCAGAGCTGGGGGAGACACAAGCGAGTAATGCGGGGAGAGCAATGAGAAGATGGGTCCCCGAGGAGCTGGATATGAGGTGGCTGCGTTTGGCAAGGACTACGGGAGGGAGTTGGGGTTTGTGCCCAGGTGTGAGGCTGATAACTACTCCACCTAGATATCCAACAGAACACTACAGTAAGTAACGCAGCTGCTGTAGAACCTCTTGGATGTTTCTTCAGAGTGCTTTTCTGACAAGCAACATTCCATTCTTGACCGAGAATAATTACTGTTCTACCCCATATTGGATCACGGCTAGAACATTCCTACAAATCAGAAAAGTTCCCCCCCGGTGACCGAAACCAGCAAATCAGCAATGAAATACCCAAATTTAGCACATATACGATCAGTCACACTGACATGCGGTGGGAATGCCCAGCACAGGGCTAGTCCACCCCGCATGTCAGTCCCTGCCCCGTCGCACAAGTACAAAAGCATCACACAGCGGCAATGCTTCTGTACTTGAAGAGTAGCTCCCCAACAGCGCAGCTCCTGTGCGCTGGCAGGGAGCTATTTGTCGCTGTGAGGGTTGCAGCGGCTGCGCGTCACGCAGCCGTCACAGCCCGCGCGCCCCCCCCTCCAACAGTCCAGGCACTCCTGCGTTGCCCGGACCACGCCCCCTAAATGGCGGCCAAATGAGCTGGCCCGCCCCCTCCCGACCTGTCAATCAGGCAGAGGCGATTGCAGGGCTAAGACAGCTGCGCAGTTCAGACCTGATCGCTGCTGTGCGAAAATGCACAGCACCAATCAGGTCTGAATTAGGCCCAATCGTGAATACTCACATTTTTTGGAGTGCATTACTCATTTTCATGAGTTTTTTTTAGATATTTATCCATCATATAGCTCCCTTTTTTATTATCTAAATCAATAAAAGTTGTTTTAATTAACATATTTAACATTTATGGGGGGCATCCAATTACCTGCGGTCAATGACACATAGGACACATGATACATGGGATCGATAGCTTATCCCGGATCCCATGTGTCTTTTATCGCACGATTGCAGGTCCGTTTTTGGCCTATCAAAACGGCCTCTAATCGGATGACTATTGGTCAAAAATCGCGATGTCTGGCCATTTTGATCCGTCGAAAACGGATTGCATCCAATTTGATACCCCCCTATGAATGGTCTTCTGTCTGTTCCTCCCACATTGCTCTTCAGTTATGCCTGCCAAGAGTATCTGCAGTACCTGAGGGTAACCCATTCGTGCATGTTATAAATACCCAGTGGAGAAATATACAGTATAATGTGTGAGTTTGATTGACAGTAACTAGGTCGACAGGGTGTCTAGGTTTACATGTTCTAGGTCGACAGGTTAAAAGGTCGACATGAGTTTTTCACATTTTTTAAAACTTTTTCATACTTAACGATCCACGTGGACTACGATTAGGAATAGTAACCTTGCCCGAAGCATGGCGAGCGAACACGGTGCACTAATTGGGGTTTCCGGTCACTGTACAGAGAAAAGAACACCCAAAAAACATTAAAACCGCATGTCGACCTTTTGACCTGTCGACCTAGACCATGTCGACCTAGAGACCCTGTCGACCTAGCATCACTGTCGACCTAGTTACTGTCGACCAATAGTGGTCGACCCAAACATGGTCAACCTAGACATATAACAAATTAGATAAATCCTGCACCAGTTTTAAAAAAGCTCTTTTAAATATATTTAAATATTCAATAACTCCTTCTGCTACATATTTAATATAATTTCATCTGTCACAGATATGTGTTAATTAGCAGGTGCTCTCCTAATGCTTAAAGGTCCTAGACCCACAGGTGCAGTGGCGTAAGTTCATCACAGTTGCCCGGAGGCAAGATAAATATTGGTGCCCCCCTATTTCCTATATTAAGATAAATATATGTATGTATGTGTGCGTATGTGTGCGTATGTGTGCGTGTGTGTGTGTGTGTGTGTGTGTGTGTGTGTGTGTGTGTGTGTGTGTGTGCGTATATGTGTGTGTGTGTGTGTGTTCTGAAAAAAATGTATATACTGTATTTATACATTTAATTGTCTTTTATTTTAAATCAAACATTTCTTAGCAGTCATGCTCAGGATTACAACCCATGACCTGTTATACTGACAGCAGACACTTTACTGATGGAGCTATTTGCTTCTGTACAGGTGTAATTGTCAGAGAAGTAACTTCATATAGTTAGAATTCTCATATTTTCCTATACAGGAGCAAATAGCATCATCAGTAAGGTGTCTGCTTCCAGTGTAATAGGTTGTGGTTTCTAATCCTGGGTGTGATACTTGTAAAATGTGTATCTACAGTATAATAAAAAGGGTGTGATTTGTAGGGTGCAGGGACCAGTGAGGAAGTTGGCCACTGAAGAGACAGCGGCAGCTATCAATTAACTTAATTCAATGGTGTCATAGAATGGGAGGAGAGGTGCCCCCCTTCAGAGCAGGAGCCCGGCGGCAGATGACTCCGTTGCCTCCCAGAGTTCTGCCTTTGCACAGTTGTATACAAATAAAGAAAAGAAGAAGAAAAGCATTTTTCTTCGGATGCACTGGAGTCAAAATATTTGTTAAAATATCTATTCTTTATTGGATATATATTAAAATATTATAGGGACTGGTGAAATATAAAATATATGTTGATTAGAAAACAAAGTGTGATATTAAAAATATCACTTTGTTTTCTAATCACACTATATTTTATATTTCACCAGTCCCTATAACATTTTAATAAATAGCCAATAAAGAATAGATATTTAAACAAGTATTTTCACTCCAGTGGGTCTGGCAAAAAATGCTTTTCTTCTTCTTTTCTTTATTTGTATGGTCGACCTAGACACTGTCGACCCTATGAACTATATATATATATATATATATATATATATATATATATGTATGTATGTATGTATGTATGTATGTGTGTGTGTGTGTGTGTGTGTGTGTGTATGTGTATATATATATATATATATATATATATATATATATATATATATATATATATATATATATATATACTAGAGATGTGCAGTGGGCATTTTTCGGGTTTTGTGTTTTGGTTTTGGATTCAGTTCCGCAGTCGTGTTTTGGATTCGGACGCATTTTGGCAAACCTCCCTTAAGAATTTTGTCGGATTCGGGTGCGCTTTGGATTCGGGTTTAAAAAAACAACAACTCAAAAACAGCTTAAATCATAGAATTTGGGGGTAATTTTGATCCTATAGTATTATTAACCTCAATAACCAGAATTTCCACTCATTTCTAGCCTATTCTGAACACCTCACACCTCACAATATTGTTTTTAGGCCAAAAGGTTGCACTGAGGTCACTGGATGACTAAGCTAAGCGACCCAAGTGGTCAGCACAAACACCTGGCCCATCTAGGAGTGGCACTGCAGTGTCAGACAGGAGGGCAGATATCAAAAAAAGGCCCCTAACAGCACATGATGCAAAGACGAAAAAAAGGTGCACTGGGGTTGCTGTAGGCCTAAGCTAAGCGACACAACCACCTGGCCCATCTAGTAGTCTCACGCAGTGGCTGAATGTCAAGAGTGGGCCGCAATTGTTCGGTCCACTGAAAGCATCTCCAGCACGCTCCAGTCTCTTTAAAAAAAATATGCAATTGGTAGACTTATACGGCAGTACCCCAGGACTAATACAGCAGTAGCCCTGGACTCATACGGCAGTGTCACACAGGATGGCACTTTTCAAAAACTAGGCCCCAAACAGCACCTTATGCAAAGATGTCGAAGAGGTGCAATGAGGTAGCTGTATGACTAAGCCAAGCGACACAAACAACTCCAACTGGAATTATATGTCCAAATCACTGTAATTATTTGGCAAGTTCACTGTAATTAATAATTATAAATCACTGATATTAATTGGTAAAATCACTGTAATGCTACGTCCAAATCACTGGAATTATTTGGCAAGATCACTGTAATTAATAATTATAAATCACTGATATTAATTGGCAAAATCTCTGTAATGCTCGTCCAAATCACTGGAATTAATTGGCAAAATCTCGCTATCGGGTTGAAAAAAAGGTTTATGGAGGGAACCGCACAGATTGAAAACAAATATTATAAGCAAAAAATAGTAATTGTCTGAAAAAACTGAGTACTATTAATGAATTAACTTCATAGTGAGGTAACCAAACACCTTAGGGCTTTTCTTTGCCTATATGGTGTTTATATATGTTAACCCTCAGTGGTGCTCCCCAGAGTCAAAAATTGGTATCAAATTAATACAAAAGAAGCAGAAAAACAGTTGACTCCTGTTGGGGAGCACTCAATTTCAGACACAAAGAAATCTAGTATAGATATCTGTTAAGATCATAAATTTTATTGATTAAGTTTAATAATAGAGAGTTCTAATTATACCAATAAGTGCGAATTTATAAAAAGTATATTAAACATTATATATAGCCTTGGCTATGATATCTGGGTAGCCGGGTTCCTGGTGTTATAATAAATAATTATGAGGTATGATAAATAAAGTAGTATCTCTGTGTTACAGAAAAAACTTATTTATGACCATCATTTAATCTGCATAATCGACTTTAAAGAAAAGTTATTGCAGAGGATTGAATCATAGGTCATATATCCAATTTTCGGTACACTAAATTTGTGCACTGCTTGCAATTTAGTATGCGAGTGGATCCAGTGAGTAGCGATAAATTGCAGTACCTGGGTGTTCCAAGGTGGTCTCCCATCCGAGTACTGGCCCGGCCCTCCACTTCTTGGCTTCCAAGATCAGATGAGATTGGGCATCTCCAGTGGGGTATGACCGCAAATAGCTGCGCTTAGACCTTTCGCCCGAGTAGAATTTAAGCAGTAACTATGTGTATTTATAAACACAGGTAAGAGTGCAGGAAATAATAATGAATTACCTGCTTAAGAAATAACACAGTGAGGTGATTTGTTGTCACAGATACTATGACCACAAAACTACCACATTAATCTGATAAATCATATATGCCAGGAATTGTAACTGTTATTCAAATATAACAGTTCCTATTTCAAAGGATTAATTGCACCTAAGTCCACATTACAAGGGCTCTAAGCATGAATGAATCAAACACTGTGTAGCCCATATACCAGTTAGGGCCCAGAGAACTGTTCAGACTGTAACGAGCAAAGTTTAGTATATCACTCAATATAACTGAAAATAGTCCAGATACAATTTCAGATTTTGTGCTCAGTATGATGATACATGTATCATTTAGGACAATTACACCGCACACTGTGGTTTTAAGCTGAAACAGTTACAAGTTCTGAGCTCTGTATATTGATACATATGTCATTTGAAACAAATTCCATGTAACAATTAAAGTGACAAAAAAGAATTCACTGATAAGTTTTACTGATAGTATTGCGGACTATTATTTGGTGCTCAAAATAACTTCCTATGACAGGTACATAAGAACATTCAGACTCCACCTGGGAGACCAATAGTCTCAGGAATAGGAGGACTTACAGAGAAGGCCAGTATCTTTTTGGATCTACACCTGAGACATTTGGTCCTCAGTCTTCCCTCGTATGTTCAAGATACATCAGACATACTTAGGAAATTACAAGATGTGAAACTTGAGGACAATCAATATCTGGTTTCATTAGATGTTGAATCATTATATACGTCCATTGGCCACCTGGATGGGATGGCTGCGGTCGAACATTTCTTATACATGGAAAGATGGGAGGATTTCCATAAATTCTTAATGAAGTTATTACATTTTGTACTCCATTTCAATTTCTTTACGTTCAACGACAGATACTATTTGCAAACGAGGGGGACGGCTATGGGGGCAGCGTGTGCACAAACGTATGCAAATATTTTCCTCGGCTGGTGGGAGAAGGAATTTGTCTTCAAAGACGACAATGATAGATTAACATCTAGTGTCATCATGTGGGCCAGATACATAGACGACATCTTCATGATCTGGGAAGGCGAATTGCATCAACTACATGAGTTTATCCAACATCTGAATAACAATAAACTTAATATTCGCCTCACCCACAACATTAGCCAGCTTGAACTGCCCTTGTTGGACCTGAAGATATATAAAGACCAGGATGGGATGATAGCCACCAATCTATATCGGAAAACCACGGCAACAAATACACTTTTGCACCAAACAAGTTCCCATTTTCCCCCAACCATCGAAAACATACCGAAAGGGGAATACTTACGCCTCCGGAGAAATTGCTCGGATGAAGGACAATTTAAGATACAGAGTGACGAGCTAGCTCAGAGATTGCGAGAGAGAGGGTGCAATTAATCCTTTGAAATAGGAACTGTTGCATTTGAATGACAGTTACAATTCCTGGCATATATGATTTATCAGATTAATGTGGTAGTTTTGTGGTCATAGTATCTGTGACCACAAATCACCTCACTGTGTTATTTCTTAAGCAGGTAATTCATTATTATTTCCTGCACTCTTACCTGTGTTTATAAATAGACATATGAGAAAATTTGGTTTGTGATCACTGCACGGAACATTTCGGAAGCAGTTACTGCTTAAATTCTACTCGGGCGAAAGGTCTAAGCGCAGCTATTTGCGGTCATACCCCACTGGAAATGCCCAATCTCATCTGATCTTGGAAGCCAAGAAGTGGAGGGCCGGGCCAGTACTCGGATGGGAGACCACCTTGGAATACCCAGGTACTGCAATTTATCGCTACTCACTGTATCCACTCGCATACTAAATTGCAAGCAGTGCACAAATTCAGTGTTCCGAAAATTGGATATATGACCTATGATTCAATCCTCTGCAATAACTTTTCATTAAAGTCGATTATGCAGATTAAATGATGGTCATAAATAAGTTTTTTTCTGTAACACAGAGATACTACTTTATTTATCATACCTCATAATTATTTATTATAACACCAGGAACCCGGCTACCCAGATATCATAGCCAAGGCTATATATAATGTTTAATATACTTTTTATAAATTCGCACTTATTGGTATAATTAGAACTCTCTATTATTAAACTTAATCAATAAAATTTATGATCTTAACAGATATCTATACTATATTTCTTTATGTCTGAAATTGAGTGCTCCCCAACAGGAGTCAACTGTTTTTCTGCTTCTTTTGTATTAATTTGATACCAATTTTTGACTCTGGGGAGCACCACTGAGGGTTAACATATATACACACCATATAGGCAAAGGAAAGCCCTAAGGTGTTTGGTTACCTCACTATGAAGTTAATTCATTAATAGTACTCAGTTTTTTCAGACAATTACTATTTTTTGCTTATAATATTTGTTTTCAATCTGTGCGGTTCCCTCCATAAACCTTTTTTTCAACCTGAATATAAATGACTGGCTGCCAGTCTTCTTGGGAATACCTGCACGATTCCAGATATCATACCATCTGAAGTTTCCTACTATAGGAATCATCAGTCTCCTTTTTCACAAGAGTTCATTAAAATTGATAAGATTATAAACTAATATGAGTTTTAATCTAAAGCAAGAGTTATCCACTAGACGAAAAACAAGAGACAATTTGGATGATACAGTATATTTCCAAGTGAACTGACTAATAGTAATCCCCACATTAGCTGGGAAGAAGACTTCCGAAAACTCAACCAGCTATTACGAAGACAAGTGAGGACAAACTGGGACTTAACAACATTAGAGAACTATATAAAAAATAAGATCTCTCCCAGAGGCCTCCATCCTAGAGTTTTTCCCACTTTTGAGTTAGTAAGTGAAAACCTAAAAAAAGAATGGGAAAATACTATTTTAAAATGTTCCAATGATCTTATGGGCATTTTAATCAAGCATAACAACCTAGTATTAGAGCAAGTGGAGCATGATTTGGATGATGTTGGAAAGAAATTAGAAACTTGGGAGAAGGATATCCAATTCCAGAAATGCTTTGAAAAAAACTAATCAGAAGTACAAATATACGAGCAAACTATCATTGACCGTAAAAAAACAAAATTTGCCAGGGATAAGAGAGACTTTGCATCAGGAAAAATTTTCAAGTGGCAAAGAACCACTTGGAAAAAGGGCCCTTCCAAATATACGGAACAATATTCTTCATCCGAAGCTGAAACATCAGGCGCGGAAGAAAGTGGGGACTATACCCCGGATCAATATTCCAATTCCAGAGCAGAGGCAACTAAAACTCAATTCAATTCCTCTTTTTTAGGGGACTCTCGGGACGGGAGAGGAAGGCAAAAACAAAGAGGAGGAAGACAAGGAGGGGGTGCAAGAGGAGGAAGAGGTCGACAAAGATGGGATTCATCACCACCACTGACCCGGAATACACGGAAGAGATAGTACGAGAATTCTCAACCGTTAATGATTCACGCAGTAAAGAAACAATTAAGTTACCAGTACAATCATCTAATGAAGAGGATAAAGTTGACACACAACTTAAAATCATTAATCTGTCAGATCATCTGATTACGGAAGCCCAGAGACAAATTCTAAGTAAAGGACTGACTTTTTCCCCCACGGATAATTTTAATAGATTCAACTGGGAGAAAGATCTTAAGATGTTCGGCAGAAAACTCCTATTAACAAAAATTTATGCGAATAAAGAAGAAGATGTAAACATGCTAGATTCCTCATCAGGCACAATGGCAACAATGGAAGCCACCACCGAAGGACTTCTTCCTTGGACACAAACTATTTCCGATATACCATCTCTGGAACAGGAAGCTCTTCTAGCACTTCAAGAACTGGGCCAGGAACAGGGAGAGCTAATCCCTACCGAACACATCCTCCCTACTACCAGACCCACCTGTAAGAAGAACTCAACATATTTCCCCCAAGAACAAATTAGCCCGGAGGTACAGATATTTATGAAATTGGTGGCCAAAGAATTCGATAAAATATATACTGACAGAAAGAAATTTTCCTACTGTTCCAATCTGACATTCCAGGAAAGGAAGGCCTTAAAAGAAATTCAAAAGTGGGAAGACGTCATTATCAAACCCTCAGACAAAGGGGGAAATGTCGTGATCTGGCCCAAAGACCAATACATCAGGGAAGCCCTGCGACAGTTAGAAACTACTGACTGCTATAAAAGAATACTCCTGAATCCCGCTGAAAACTATAAGACCATCTATCAACAAATTATTAACCAAGCCCAAGAACAAGGGGTAATCACCAAGCAAGAGCATGAGTACTTACTGGTTCACAATCCCAGAATTCCAACTTACTATATGTTACCGAAGGTACATAAGAACATTCAGACTCCACCTGGGAGACCAATAGTCTCAGGAATAGGAGGACTTACAGAGAAGGCCAGTATCTTTTTGGATCTACACCTGAGACATTTGGTCCTCAGTCTTCCCTCGTATGTTCAAGACACATCAGACATACTTAGGAAATTACAAGATGTGAAACTTGAGGACAATCAATATCTGGTTTCATTAGATGTTGAATCATTATATACGTCCATTGGCCACCTGGATGGGATGGCTGCGGTCGAACATTTCTTACACGTGGAAGGATGGGAGGATTTCCATAAATTCTTAATGAAGTTATTACATTTTGTACTCCATTTCAATTTCTTTACGTTCAACGACAGATACTATTTGCAAACGAGGGGGACGGCTATGGGGGCAGCGTGTGCACCAACGTATGCAAATATTTTCCTCGGCTGGTGGGAGAAGGAAATTGTCTTCAAAGACGACAATGATAGATTTACATCTAGTGTCATCATGTGGGCCAGATACATAGACGACATCTTCATGATCTGGGAAGGCGAATTGCATCAACTACATGAGTTTATCCAACATCTGAATTACAATAAACTTAATATTCGCCTCACCCACAACATTAGCCAGCTTGAACTGCCCTTCCTGGACGTGAAGATATATAAAGACCAGGATGGGATGATAGCCACCAATCTATATCGGAAAACCACGGCAACAAATACACTTTTGCACCAAACAAGTTCCCATTTTCCCCCAACCATCGAAAACATACCGAATGGGGAATACTTACGCCTCCGGAGAAATTGCTCGGATGAAGGACAATTTAAGATACAGAGTGACGAGCTAGCTCAGAGATTGCGAGAGAGAGGTACAGCAATACCTCTATCAAAAAAGCTATAAGAACTGCCAAAGATACAACCAGACATGACATTATTTTCAAGAAAGCATGGGACAAGAAAACCAACAACCCCATTAGATTTGTGGGCAATTTCTGCCAGGAATGGAAGAAAGTTACCAGTTCTATACAAAAACACTGGCATATTTTACATACTGATCCCACTCTATCTGAGAAATTAGGCCCTCGGGTATCGATGAGCTGGCGTCGATCCAGAAATCTTAAAGACTGCCTAGTACAAAGTCATTTTCAAAGATTACCTAAAAAAGTACCATCAGTAACAGGAACTTATCCATGCGGGAGATGTAAAGCTTGCAGACACATGGAAACTACTAATGAGGTAGAGGACAAGTTTGGACGCAAACACAAGATTACAGATTATATCAATTGTTCAACAGAAGGAGTCATTTACTGCATTAGATGTACATTCAATAAGAGATACGTGGGGATGACAACTAGACCACTTATACAACGTATTCTCGAACATGTGGGATCCATACGCAACGCAGCCACTGATAAGGCGAAAATGAAACAACTCACTTCAGTAGCACGGCATTTTTATATTCATCACAATAGTAGATGGGAGGACATGAGAGCTTTTGGGCTACAAAAAATCAAACTGGGAATCCGTGGCGGCAATATAACTGACAGTTTACTGAAGAAGGAGTGTGAATGGATCTTTAACCTGGGCACTACTTACCCTCAGGTATTGAATGAGAACATGAATTTTGGGGTCTTCTTGAATTAAACAAAAAATCTGCACAATAACCCGTCAACTATAATAATATGGAATAATATTTTTCAGTCCATTCATCCCTACACATTCCTGGTGGGCCATACTGGTTCAGTACATTGGCACTTATAATCACTTCCCATTTGAGAATTTTTACTATGGGCTCTTATTTTTATTCTATTTTATTTCTATGCCCTCTTACATTATCACTCTTTGTATTCACTTTCCATTATAACTTTACTCAATATTTAATCAGGTAGTATTCTCTCTATCCACAGCACTCTTTCTTTCCTTTCTCTCACTTTATCTAAATAACCATCCCTTATCTTTCATCCCTTCTTTCCTTTTTTCCCTTCGTCTCTCTTCCTCTTTTTTATTATTTTTTCCATTTTTTCATTTTTTTTCAATTTTTTTCATTTTTCCCCCACTTTTTTTTCATTTTTTTCATTCTAGTCCTGTGTAATTCACTAAAGATATAATTTCACCAGCACACATTTATTATATGACTGTTATATATTCCATTAATTTTATCTCACAATTTTCCTCATTTCACCATGCTGTATATTTATATTCCATATCTAGGGTTATCATTTGTCATTCTAATTGATCACTATTCCATTATCTTGGTGTCTCTTTAGTACAACAATTGTGGATATCCAATTGTGGATATCCTATTAACCTATATATAATTAATTAATTATTTTACCACCCATTCTCCACCACTCTTTTTCCTTTATCCATTTTATTCTTCTAATTTATCCTTCTAATTGATCATCACAATTTACATTTATATTTCTCAAACATCTAATGTGTTATATACTAATATTTAAAAACCTCCCAATTTAGGATTGTTATAACTTACTTTTCAGTACAATTTATTTCAGGGGAACGTAAACTACGGCTCACTTCTAGTTTATTATCAATCAACAATTAATTAAGCTCATTACTTCTTGCATATAAACTAACCAGGGATCAGATCCCAACATCACCCTGTGATCAAGCCATCATTGCGAAACGTACGTCAGGGTTGTCCGATCGCGTGATGCGCATCACGTGACCGGAGTTAGCTGTTCGATTCCAGAGGTTACCGGGACCCTGAACGCCGGGAGCATTCTCGCACTCTACAGCTCCGGAGCTCCTCTCCGGACAACTACACCAATACAGCCTGGGCGCACGGCCAGAACACCGCCAATCCCAGCACGGAGGTAACGCTGGTGCACTCTTCATGCACCACGAGCACTATCCCGCTGAGAGCAGCAGCATGGTCTGGCCATGATTAGCAGACAGCAGGATTTTTGGTATCGTATGTGAAATACCCATTACAACTAACCTTTATATATTTTGTTATCATCAGCGTTAGTGTGACTATTTTCCGCTTGGAGCTGTCACTCATATAATACGAGTCACACAGGTAGTAACGGTTGTTTATAGATTTAACTTTTTATCACAGATACCTTAGTCTCTAATTTAGAGTGCTATATCTGCATATGTCTGTTTGAGCATGCTAACTTTCATTTGTGCTTATTTATAACAGATATTTTAGTCTCTAATTTAGAGTGCTATATCTGCATATGTCTGCTTGAGCATGCTAATTTTCATTTGTGCTTATGCACAATCTGTTGTTCACGTTTAAATGTTGGCGGTATTTTTGCATAACCATTGGAGGAAGTTAAGAGTGATCATAGATTAGCTTCCTAGAGCGTTCTGTCATAGGAAATTATTTTGAGCACCAAATAATAGTCCGCAATACTATCAGTAAAACTTATCAGTGAATTCTTTTTTGTCACTTTAATTGTTACATGGAATTTGTTTCAAATGACATATGTATCAATATACAGAGCTCAGAACTTGTAACTGTTTCAGCTTAAAACCACAGTGTGCGGTGTAATTGTCCTAAATGATACATGTATCATCATACTGAGCACAAAATCTGAAATTGTATCTGGACTATTTTCAGTTATATTGAGTGATATACTAAAATTTGCTCGTTACAGTCTGAACAGTTCTCTGGGCCCTAACTGGTATATGGGCTACACAGTGTTTGATTCATTCATGCTTGGAGCCCTTGTAATGTGGACTTAGGTGCAATTAATCCTTTGAAATAGGAACTGTTATATTTGAATAACAGTTACAATTCCTGGCATATATGATTTATCAGATTAATGTGGTAGTTTTGTGGTCATAGTATCTGTGACAACAAATCACCTCACTGTGTTATTTCTTAAGCAGGTAATTCATTATTATTTCCTGCACTCTTACCTGTGTTTATAAATACACATATGAGAAAATTTGGTTTGTGATCACTGCACGGAACATTTCGGAAGCAGTTACTGCTTAAATTCTACTCGGGCGAAAGGTCTAAGCGCAGCTATTTGCGGTCATACCCCACTGGAGATGCCCAATCTCATCTGATCTTGGAAGCCAAGAAGTGAAGGGCCGGGCCAGTACTCGGATGGGAGACCACCTTGAAACACCCAGGTACTGCAATTTATCGCTACTCACTGGATCCACTCGCATACTAAATTGCAAGCAGTGCACAAATTTAGTGTACCGAAAATTGGATATATGACCTATGATTCAATCCTCTGCAATAACTTTTCTTTAAAGTCGATTATGCAGATTAAATGATGGTCATAAATAAGTTTTTTCTGTAACACAGAGATACTACTTTATTTATCATACCTCATAATTATTTATTATAACACCAGGAACCCGGCTACCCAGATATCATAGCCAAGGCTATATATAATGTTTAATATACTTTTTATAAATTCGCACTTATTGGTATAATTAGAACTCTCTATTATTAAACTTAATCAATAAAATTTATGATCTTAACAGATATCTATACTATATTTCTTTATGTCTGAAATTGAGTGCTCCCCAACAGGAGTCAACTGTTTTTCTGCTTCTTTTGTATTAATTAAAATCTCGCTATCGCCTGCCTAGTGAAGTGGAATCTAGATGGGATTTGGTACCGCGGACACAATAACTTCATCAATTGTCTAAATCCCACTGCACTAATGGCGGATTACGGGCGCACGTCTAACAGCGCACTGATTATACTGATCACTGATTTTACTGAGCACTGATTATACTGAGCACTGATGATACTACGGAGAACTGACACTGAGCAGCACGATGCAGCACAAGACACTGTACTAGTATTAGTGAGCAGCACAAAAGCCCTCTGGAATTGTTACCGTCCAGATACCACTGTGACTGGAATAATGATGACCTATGCACAGTGACAGGAGACTACCACAGCACCCTACAGCAGTAAGATGCAGCACAAGACACTGGACTTTTAGTCACCACAATGCAGCACAAGATAATGAGTAGTGATACTGAGCACTGATGAGGATACTAGAACTGACACTGGGCAGCGAGAACAGCACTGGACTACTGTACTGTACTACTATATACTGGTCACCACAATGCAGCACTGATACTGAGCACAGATATTGAGCACTATTCAGGATACTAGAACTGACACGGAGCAGCAAAATACAGCAATGGACTACTGTACTGTACTACTATATACTGGTCACCACAATGCAGCACTGATACTCAGCACAGATACTGAGCACTGTTGAGGATACTAAAACTGATACTGGGCAGCGAGAACAGCACTGGACTACTGTACTGTACTACTATATACTGGTCACCACAATGCAGCACTGATACTGAGCACAGATATTGAGCACTGTACAGGATACTAGAACTGACACGGAGCAGCAAGATACAGCAATTGACTACTGTACTGTACTACTATATACTGGTCACCACAATGCAGCACTGATACTGAGCACAGATATTGAGCACTGTTCAGGATACTAGAACTGACACGGAGCAGCAAGATATAGCAATGGACTACTGTACTGTACTACTATATACTGGTCACCACAATGCAGCACTGATACTGAGCACAGATATTGAGCACTGTTCAGGATACTAGAACTGACACGGAGCAGCAAGATACAGCAATGGACTACTGCACTGTACTACTATATACTGGTCACCACAATGCAGCACTGATACTGAGCACAGATATTGAGCACTGTTCAGGATACTAGAACTGACACTGGGCAGCGAGAACAGCACTGGACTACTGTACTGTACTACTATATACTGGTCACCACAATGCAGCACTGATACTGAGCACAGATATTGAGCACTGTTCAGGATACTAGAACTGACACGGAGCAAGATACAGCAATGGACTACTGTACTGTACTACTATATACTGGTTGTGACCGGAGAGACTAACCAGCCACACGTGAAATGGCCGCTGCGGCACTGAAGGGGTTAACCCCTAGTGCCCGGCGCCATTAGGAGGACAATGGGCTCTTGGCGCCACTTTTAAACTGTGCACTGGCGCTAGTTGCCATCTTTAAATGTAGTGTGGGTGCTAGGCACCGGGTATTTAAAAATATATTTAATACTGTGTTTTCACCAATGTTATATTTAAGGCAATAGGCACAGTTGTAAGATTGCACATTTACATTGCATGCAAATGCCAGCACTTAGAAGGAATGTGTAAGCTGTGTTGGTTTTAAAATGCATTTACGTTTGTGGACAAATGGCTTGGAAGCTGCTCACCTAGGAATTGAGATGCTGATGACCCTGGCACCTGGAAAGGGGTGTATAGACAAGCCATTTCTTTGAGATTGAGATGTGTCTCTGTGTAACTTTATAGACACATGCAGGTGAAAGGATTTGTTGCTGTCTTCTCTGAATATTGGGGGTCATTCCGAGTTGTTCGCTCGCAAGCGGATTTTAGCAGATTTGCTCATGCTAAGCCGCCGCCTACTGGGAGTGAATCTTAGCATCTTAAAATTGCGAATGATGTATTCGCAATATTGCGATTACACACCTCGTAGCAGTTTCTGAGTAGCTTCAGACTTACTCGGCATCTGCGATCAGTTCAGTGCTTGTCGTTCCTGGTTTGACGTCACAAACACACCCAGCGTTCGCCCAGACACTCCCCCGTTTCTCCGGCCACTCCTGCGTTTTTTCCGGAAACGGTAGCGTTTTTCCCCACACGCCCATAAAACGGCCTGTTTCCGCCCAGTAACACCCATTTCCTGTCAATCACATTATGATCGCCAGAGCGAAGAAAAAGCCGTGAGTAAAATTCCTAACTGCATAGCAAATTTACTTGGCGCAGTCGCAGTGCGGACATTGCGCATGCGCATTAAGCGGAAAATCGCTGCGATGCGAAGATTTTTACCGAGCGAACAACTCGGAATGACCCCCATTGTGTGAACTGGGTTTGCATGGAGATGTTAGAGAGACAGGAACATGTTAATCAGATTGTGTTTTACAAATGCAAACTAGTGGGTTTCATTCAACAACAGTTTGATGTAACATTTCTTAGGCTGCATTATGTGTGATGCAGATTATGTTTAATTTACAGTATAAGAACGTTGTCTATGTGTGAGAGGGTGAATGCAATTGAAATGCAAGTTACATTTACATTTGTGAAAGAGACAGGTACATGATAATCAGATTGTGTTTGGGAAAGCACACTGGTTTGGTTATATATGAAGAGGAGCAGGAATGTGCTTTATCTAATTCTTAACTTTTGAAATGTAACTTGTATTTCTTTATATTTTCTGCGATAACCTGATTGGTTGGAGAAGACAGGGAGGGCTTACCCCCCTGTGGTACTGTGTGTAGAACTGAGATAAAAAGAGGATGCCTGTGAGCCTCCAGGTTGTAGTAGTACCATCTTATTCTGCTGGAACATCTTACTGTATGCTGTTGCCCCTAGCAATAGGGAAGAGTTCTCTTTAGAACTATTGAGCAAATAAAACATCATTGCCTCAAGAAGATTGCTTCATCTTGTGACCTACAGGGTTAGGCCAAACCTAGCCCCGTCCTCCGGCTGTCCAGGGAAGCACCTAACGTCTCCAAGTTCCGCCTTCCGCCAGCTACCGGTAGAGGCCTAGCAAGTGGCTAGTGGGGATTCGTCAGCACCACACAGGTGTGGTAAGGCAGTGCGTCGGCACATACAGAGCAGAACCGTGGTTCCAAACGCCACGGCAGGTCAGGAGTTTGGTGGTGGCAGTATAAACCCGCCCACAACGCAGTGGGTGGAGTCAGTAACAGGCGGTTACTGACGGTAAGCGGGAATCCCCTATGTGGTCAGGCCTCGTGTGACTTGACCTTCCATTCTGTGCGCAGCCAACGGGCCGCGAAAGCGGCGAGTGCTTTCGTACGGGACCGTCCTGTCACAGAAATTGTTGGCATAGCGGTGGGATATTCCCAGGCGACTTTTCATCACCCGATTGGAGAAGCCGAGTTACTCAGGAGAGGAGTAACTGCAGCGCAGGAGAACGCACAAGATGGCGGAATTCAGCGGAATGTCCAAGGATGATCTGGAGATCGTGTGCCAGGAGAAGGGTGTGGATATCCCTTCCAACGCGTCCAGAAGTGTCATGAAGGCGGCGCTCATGAGCTTGGAGGAGTCCCATCGGGCGGAGGTGGAAAGCACTGACGGCGTCAGCATCGCAGAGGACGGCCCAACAGTGGACCTTCGTAAGGAACCGGTGAGACCCACAAGCCCCGCCCTCTCTCACAGCAGCAATGTTTCCCAGCAATCCCTAGCAGGGCCAGGATCCCAACGTCCCAAGAGAGGGGTGTGGGGGGGGGGGGGGGGGCGGCCCGGATACCCTAGCAGATCAGCTAGCGGAATTGGGGGAAAGGGCAACGGAGCAAGAACGCATGCTTGTCATCCGGATGTGGCATGCGGAGCGGGCATCACCAGCCGTGGTACCCCGGGAGCCGTTGTCAGCTGTTGTACACAGATCAGGACGAGTTCAGTTTGCCAAGTTTGCAGACAGTGATGGGGACATTGATGGACATTTGCAAGTTTTTGAAAGGACTTGTAAACTACACGATCTACCCAAGTCAGAGTGGGTGAGACACCTTGTGCCCACTCTGCATGGAGAGGCCTTGGAGGCCTATCGAGGAGTGGCCACGGAGGACTATGGGAACTACAATGAAGTTGCGAAGGCCCTCCTCCAGCGATTCTTCATCACTCCAGAGTCTTACAGGAAGAAGTTCAGAGACTTGCCCAAGAATCCTAGCAGCACCCATGGGCAGTTCGCCACCCAGCTGCGGCAGTACGTGGTGAAGTGGGTGAAAGATTCTGAAGCCACTACATGGGACGCACTGATCGACCTGATCTGCAGGGAGCTGTTCTACCGCAGGTGCGCCCCAGAAGTGAAGGAGTGGGTGCTAGATCGGGAGCCACCCAGCTTAAAGATGGCTGCCCAGTTAGCCGACAAGTATGTGGCAATTCGGCCACAGGGGCAGAAGCGCCCAGCCAGCAGCCATATCTGGCACTGTGGGGGCATATCTGGCACTATGAGGGCATATCTGGCACTGTGGGGGCATATCTGGCAGTGTGAGGGCATATCAGGCACTGAGGGGACATGCATATCTGGCAGTATGAGGGCATATCTGGCACTGTGGGGGCATATCTGGCACTATGAGGGCATATCTGGCACTGTGGGGGAATATATGGCACTGTGGGGCATATCTGGCACTATGAGGGCATATCTGGCACTGTGGGGGCATATCTGGCACTATGGGGGCATATCTGGCAGTGTGAGCGCATATCTGGCACTGTGGGGGCATATCTGGCACTATGGGGGCATATCTGGCAGTGTGAGGGCGTATCTGGCACTGTGGGGGCATATCTGGCAGTATGAGGGCTTATCTGGCACTATGAGGGCATATCTGGCACTATGAGGGCATATCTGGCACTGTGGGGGCATATCTGGCAGTATGAGGGCTGTGTACGGTTAGAGCTGCATTTCCCACCCTAGGCTTATACTCGAGTCAATAAGTTTTCCCAGGTTTTTGTGGTAAAATTAGGTGCCTCGGCTTATATTCGGGTCGACTTATACTCGAGTATATACGGGTGTATATATATATATATATATACACACATATATATATATTGCTGTAGCTCCACCCATATTTTCCACAGCTCCACCCACCTTGGTGGGTGGCGGGTGGGTGGGTGGCCCTTGTCCCTTACTTTGCCAGGGGCGCTTGGGCCTAGATACACCCCTGGGCAGATATAACATGTTCAGAGAGAGTTAGATTTGGGTGGGGTGTGTTCTAACTGAAATCTAAATTGCAGTGTAAAAATAAAGCAGCCAGTATTTACCCTGCACAGAATCAAAATAATACCACTTTCAGACAAAAAAATCTAAAAAAAACTGATTTTTCACAGGTTTGTGTTCCCGGGAAAAACCCGGGTTACAGTCCCTTACCCAGTGCCAGATTAAGGTCCACATGGGCCTGGAGCTGAAATTTATGAAGGGCCTATTGTGTGTGTGCCGCAGGGCAGAGCCGGCCATAGGCATAGGCAAACTAGGCAATTGCCTAGGGCATTTGATATGCCTAGGGGCATCATCAGCTTCTGCTGATTAAAATGGTATGCGGCATGCCTATATTCTGTATGTAGCATTTCATATGCAGATACAGCCACAGTCTCACACAGTATATAGGCATGCTGCATATCAGTTTAATCAGCAGTAGCTGCTTGTGCATCCTAGCCACATAGCAATGCAAATAAGATGCATTTTCATAAAAAAAAAGTGCCAGACGTTAGCATTGATGCAAGATTTGTGAGGACACATTTGTATCCAAGCAGAGGCAGAGGCCACAGTGTTAGTGGCAGTGTGAGTGCTGTGTGCATGTGAGTGGGTTGGTTGTGCAGTAGTGTTCGGAATATGTGTAAGGAGCATTATGTGTGTCATGTAAAAATGCATTAATAATATGCAACATATGTGTAAAGGGCCACTATGTGTGTCATTATGTGTATAAGGGCATTTATAATGTGCGGCATATATGTAACAGGGTACTACTGTATGTGTCATTATGTGTATAGGGGCACTAATAATGTGCAGCAAATGTGTAGGGGGCACTATGTGTGTCATTATGTGTATAAGGGCATTAATAATGTGCGGCATATGTGTAAGGGACATTATGTGTAAAAGGGCATTAATAAAGGTTGTCATAATGTGTAAGGTGCATTATGTTTATAAGGACATTAATGTGTCTCATTTGTGTAAGGGGCATTACTGTGTGGATTTGTGTATAAATGCATTACTAATGTGTGGCATTATGTGTATAAGGTGCTCTACTATGTGGCGTTGCAAATAGAAAGGGCACTACTGTGTCGTCTAATGTGAATAAAGAGCAATAAGGTGTGGTGTAATGTGAATAAGGAGCAATTCAGTGTGATGTAATGTGAATAAGGGGCTCTACTGTGAGGAGTAACGTTTATAAGGTAAAGTGATACTACTGTGGGATATAATATGAATTATGGACACTATCGCAAGATAAAATGTGAATAAAGTTGCAGTACTGTGTGGCGTAATTGGAATTGGGGTTACTATTGTGTGGCCATGCCCCTTCCCAGCAAGAAGATGCCCCTTGTTGGGCTGTGCGTCAAATGTGCAAACTGTTCCTATTTAAAATATAGGGGGTACAAGGACTATGGGTGAGGGGTGATGGTGCTGGGAAAGAGGTGCAAGGTGAGAGGCAGAACCAGCGGTGGTGCTAGGGGGCACCAGCCAAAATCTTGCCTAGGGCATCATATTGGTTAGGGCCGGCTCTGCCGCAGGGGGTGTGATCAGCATGGCAGGGGTGTTAGTACTGATGGGGTGTGACCAGTGTTGTGGGGGTGTAGTCTTCACAGGGGGTTTGGTCTGCGACATGGGGTGTGGCTAGTGGCATACATAGCTACCGTCTGCCTTCAACCACCTGAATCTCCCTTCCCACACCACCTGTTATATTATTAATCACTGAATAACACCCCTCCCCCCCCCCATGGGTTATTAATAATATTTTTATTTAGAGTGCTTTGACAGAAATATATACCTGAAAATTGCTAATTTCCCAATATCTAGCTCTAAACAAAGTACAAGGAACAGAACATGAAAACGTGAAAGAATATTAAATAAAGCGAATATGTGACCTGCACTTTATGCATATGCCGCTACAAAGCCCTTCCCTTGTGTATAAGTATGTGTGCGAATGTGCAAGGACTGAGACGCCCATTGTCAGTGTCTATAAATGCTGTAATACAGCTTAGTGCAATTCCTCTTTCCTGTCTGGTGCTTAGACACCATTATTGGTTGCACCATGGAAACTTGCACCAGTCTTTGGGTGAGTGCAGATTTTCCATCTCAGGGCTTAACTCAGACCTGATCACTCCTCTGCGAATTTGCAGAGGTTTGCTAACAGATAGTCGCCGCCCAGGGAGAGTGAATACCTGCCCCGTGCAAGTCTGCGTACGCCGTGCTAAAAGCTTTACATGCGCCGGTCAGCTGCATATCCGTTCGCAACTCACTCACCATCAAATGGTTTTTCCATACTGTGCAGTCTGTGCGTAGCCCAGGACTTACTCCTACAGTGCGACACACACAGGCTGATCGGGGCCGGAGCTGACGTCACACATCCGCCCCGAAAACGCTTGGGAACGCCTGTATTTTTCCTGACTCTCCTAGAAAACAGCCAGTTACCACCCACACACGTCCAATTCCTGACAATCAACTTGCGTACGCCTAGCGATCAAAAAAGACGCAGGATTCTGTCGCAGTTTGGCCTCGCACGTGCGTACTACAATCTGTATGCATGTGCAGTCAATCGATAATCGTCCTTCTTGCGAATTCGTACAACAGCGGTCAGGTCTGAATTAGGCCCTGAGTGTGGGCTCCAGTGTGAGCTATGAAGCATCTGTGTGCGCAAACACTTTAGCATCATGTATGAACACACCCATGAGACAGACCATTTTTGCGTACATTAATAGCCACCTCCCAGTCACTGCCCAGGAACGTCTAGCATATTTAGCAGACATTTCTGATACAGTGCATCTCAGTCACAGCTGCACCTCTGTGTATACACGGGATGTAGTTACCATCCCGGTGATCAGCATACCGACGCCAGGATACTGGGCGCCAGAATGCCGGCAGGGGGCCAATGGCTATTCCCACTCGTGGGTGTCCACGACACCCACAGAGAGGGAATAAAACCTGTGGCGAGCGCAGCGAGCCCGCAAGGGGCTTAGTTGCGCTTGCCTCCCTGCCGGCATTCTGGCGGCTGGGATCCTGGCGTCGGTATGCTGACCGCCGGGATCCCGGCCATCAGTCAAACATACTCTACGCGTATACACAGTGTACCCTGACCAAAATGCTACAATAACACTGAAACGCTGGTCACTGTCTACAATTGTTGTGGTACTAATTAGTCTCCATAGAGTGTTGCCTCTAGAGCATTGCATGTATTACTGGCCCATTGCTATATTTACTAGGTTGGAGGGCACCTGCTTTGTTTTAGTATATAAAATATTACTACTAAATACACATTGAAGGAAATTCAATTAGTATTGTGGGGATGTAGCGCCTAGGTTAAGTGCCGGAGCTATTTGATTGAACGCATCACATCCGGCATTTAACTCAGGAGATGCACCTTACAGCGACTAATGCCCAGGGCTTAGTTGCGGTAAACTGCACCTCCTGGGCAATGCTAGTATCACACAGTAACACCGCAACTAGCCTTAAGGCAGTACTTAATGCAGATTTTTGCTCGCTCCCTCGGGATGCTGTGAGTAGAAATTCACTATTAGCAGGTTTACCACGCGAGCGATTGGGTAACTCAGGGCACTTAACCAAGGAGTTACAACCCCACAATATTAACTGAATTCCCCCCATTGTGTGCTGTAACTAACTAAACACAGCAATCTGCACTTCAGAAGCACAAAAAAAAATCTGCAGCATACAGGTGATCCCCGGCTGCTGTCCCTGGATCTCTGCACCCTAACCAAGCAGGAACCATTACCTTCACTACCCGCCAATAAACATACATAGGGCGGCAATGTACTAAGATGCTACGCTGAGCTGCATTGCGCTGCGATAATAGCTATCTTACCGCTCCGAAGCATATTAGAATCCTCTCTGCCTCCAGGCGTTGTCATTCTTTCAAAGCAGTTTCCTCATCACGTGAACTGTATGCACTAGCCAATGGAGTCAGGAGACAAAGGGATCACGTGATGCGGAAACTGTTTGGAAAGAATGACAGCGCTGGGAGGCTGAGGAGGATTTCTAACATGCTTCGGAGCGGTAAGAGGATACAGCACACAGGTGGCGGTGTTATTCGCTCACTCACTGCCGCCTGCAGCCAGCGCCGTGTGGGGAGAGTGTGCGGCTCTAGTGGGAAAGGTGGAGGCTGTGGAGGGAGGAGATGTTTGCTCCCAGGTGTCCTCTCTTCCCGGGGAGGAAAGAGGGGTGAGGCGGCTGCGATGGGTGAGGAGGAGGCGAAGGGTGGGGGCTTCGGAGCGGTAAGATGGCTATTAGCACCAGGCAATGCAGCTTAGCGCAGCGTAACATCTTATTACATCCCGCCCATACACCCTCCTGTATATACACATAAACCCAATATACTGTAATAATATCCACAGGGTTACACCATATAGTGGCCGTACACACAGTTATACCCCTTTTCCACTAGCTTTTTTAAACACGGGTAAATGCGCGGGGGCGCGCATTTACCCGTGTTTTTCCTTAGTGGAAACGGGTCCCCCGGCAAATTCCCGGATCAAGTGATCCGGGAATCCTACCCTGGTAGCTAGCCGGGTTGAACACGTGTTCAACCCGGCTAGCTGTCTAGTGTGAACGGGAGCCGTGTCGAGGCGACACGGCTCCCGTTCACAGTGCATAGGGAGGGCAGCGCTGGGAGATCATGTTTTGACGGGTTGGTGAGCGCTGTCTGCAGTGGGGTGTAGCATGGGTCGCAGCCGTGTCAGGCGACACGGCTGCGACCCGTGCTACGCTAGTGGAAAAGGGGTATTACACCGCACACACCATAGAGTGCAAGCAAACAGGGTTACACCGCACTGCTCCAGCACACACAGGGTTACACCGCACTGCTCCAGCACACACAGGGTTACACCGCACTGCTCCAGCACACACAGGGTTACACCGCACTGCTCCAGCACACACAGGGTTACAGCATACAATGACAGCACACACAGGGTTACACCGCACTGCTCCAGCACACACAGGGTTACAGCATACAATGACAGCACACACAGGGTAAATCTGTACAGTGGCAGCACACACTGTGGAGACCCACAAACACTAGAGATGTACATAAATCATCAAGGTCACATACATCTCTGAATAAGGCCCTGGTGTTCTTAAATTACCATATGCTGCTCTGCAGACAACTTCAGGGATACAACCACGTAGGGAAAAATCAGCAGTACAGTAGTACTCACTAATCCTGGGTTGCAGAAATACAAGGCTGTAGTTGGTCCAGGCTCCGGGGTATCAGGTACTGGGATTAAGTTCTGGTGTAGTCCAAATGGGTCACACCAAACCATAGATTCTTTGGATGGCTGGGTAAGGGGTGGGGTGGGGTGGGCAGTGCAGAGCTATATAGATCAAACAGGGGGCTCCAACATTGGTGACTGACACAGGTGAACAGGGGTGGAGTTTAGGGTGATTGGGAGTGGAGCTAAACACAACAAGGGGGCTCCCACCCACATGACACAGCTTCAGATGACCGGGGGAGGAGCTTAGCGTGGTCAGGGGGCGGAGCTTAGAGCAGTCTGGGAATTCCACACTGGTGACACTGCTTCTGATGGCCAGGGGCGGAGCTTAATGTAGCCAGCAGGCGGAGTTTAGCACCTCCAGGGGGCAGAGCGTAGAGCAACTAGGGAGTTCCACACTGGTGATGCAGCTTCTGATGGCCGGGGGCGGAGCTTAGTGTGGCCAGGGGGCGGAGCTTCGGGCGGCTGTGTTGAGGTGATCGGCAGCTGGGGGTGGGTGTTCAGTGGGCACTGGCACTGCTGGCAGTGATTCGAGCAGACAGGCTGCCAGGAGAATCATGTGCTTGCCTGTGCTGTTGGTCAGTCACAGTTGTGACAGTAAAAAAGTTTTTTGTTCTGTCAACACTGGCTACACTGCAGGGAATCCCATGGGCCTATTTTCAATGGGGGGCTTGGCAGAGCCGGCCCTAACCAATATGATGCCCTAGGCAAGATTTTGTCTGGTGCCCCCTAGCACCGCCGCTAGTTCTGCAGGAGATGCCTGGCATGAGTCAGCTGGCAGCTCTGCTAACGTCGGGTGCCTTTTGTTTATGAAAATGCATCATATTATTTGCATTACTATGTGGCTAGGATGCACAAGCAGCTTCTGCTGATTAAAATGATATGCAGCATGCCTATATTCTGTGTGTGACTGCGGCTGTATCTGCATACGAAATGCTACATTACAGTGATTTCCAGGAATACACTGCAACGTAGCATTTCGTATGCAGATACAGCCGCAGTCACACACAGAATATAGGCATGCTGCATATCATTTTAATCAGCAGAACCTGCTTGTGCCCCTAAGCATACCAAATGCCCTAGGCATTTGCCTAGTTTGCCTATGCCTAAGGCCGGCTCTGGGGCTTGGAGCTGCAGCTCCATCCGCCCCATTGTTAATCCGGCCCTGCCCTTACCCCCTTTCACACAGCACAAAAAACACGGAAAATTCCCGGGTGGACCCCTTTCAGACAGAACCCGTGTCAGCCCTGCAATAGACTTATGTGTCATAAAATGGACTGTTTTTATGGCACACAGAGATGAGGTCATGAAAGTGGGTGGTGACTGATCACAGCATTGCATTAGCCATGGCCGACGAGTTACTGCTGAGTAGCCCGGAGTTCCTGGCTTATTGCTGTTTTTTGCTGTTTCACACAGCAAATGAGAGCCTGATGCAGCTGCTAGCACTGTGCTACCTGGCACAGTCTTATGCCAAGAGGAGAAGGGAGCAATTTCTGTCGGAGAGGGCTAATACTCAACGCCGGTATTTGCACAGGAGGAGAGCCCTGATTTTGGGCAGCATTACATCTACCCTGAGGTTCACCAGCTCAAGTAATTGTTCGTTGTGGGCCAGGGACGGCAGGCATGGACAAGCTTTCTGGGCAACCGTGGAAGCTTATCAGCCAGAGGAGTGGATGGCACACTTTCGAATGTCGCGTGATACCTTTTACTACCTGCTGGAACTTCTCACTCCAGCACTCACCAGGGGAAATACAAACTACCGCAAGACCATCGAGCCGTGCAAGTGACTGGCGATTGTGTTGTGGTGGTATGCAACCCCGGGGGAATACTGCACCATCGCCTGCTTGTTCGGTGTTGGCATATTGACGGTGTGTGTGCTAGTGCGGGAAGTGACCCAGGCATTGCTGGATACCCTTTACCACCGCTTCATCTCCTTACCGCAAGGTGCCCAGCTGGATGATACCATCAAAGGTTTCCAGAAACGTAAATATCCCCAGTGTGCTGGAGCCATAGATGGGACCCACATACCCATTATTGCCCCTACAGACAACCCAGCCGATTACTACAACCAAAAAGGCTGGCACTCCATCATCCTGCAGGCTGTAGTGGACCATAAGTATTGGTAAGTAGTATGGTGTTTTAGTGTAATTCATATGCTAGGCCCATGATGTGTATTGTTAAACACAGCTAATATGTATACTATTCAGTTCCACAGATGTCTTCCTTGGCTGGCCGGGTCGTGCTCACGACTCCCGGGTACTTGGCAACTCGGAATTGTTCCAGATTGCAGAGGAGAACCAACATGGCTGGTTGTTCCCTAGAGAGGTAAATATTTCTCTTTTGATGGGTAATATTTTTGGTATATGGGTATATATGGGTAATATTACTGCAACTGTGGCAGACAGGGCATGCTGGCATGTCTAGTTCCACAATAGCTGGAGGCTAACTGGTTAGGCTGTGGAAAGGGAGGGTTAGTCGTTAGGGGAGGGGTGGGAGGGTTTAGGATACTTATCTCACCCATGTCAGGATTAGATTGTTGGTATTCATAATTATTACTTGTACTTTCCTGAACATTATGTATGCCATATACTATATATTCATTTTTATTTCCCATTACAGAAATCAGTTTGTTGATGGGGTGGAGATCCCGGTGCACCTTATTGGAGATGCGGCATACCCTTTGAGGTGATGGCTCATCAAGGGCTTCACACAGCATCTGACACTCTCTCAGGAACAGGAGCATTTCACACACACTCTCAGCTCGGCCAGGATCAGAGGCGGAACTACCGGCAGTGCACTGCACTGGGGCCCGCCTCTGTCCAGGGGCCCAAGCATGTAATGAGTCAAACTGACTCATTACATGCCGCTGTGCGCTGCGGGCAACCGCTGCCCGCAGCGCACAGCCGCCCGGCGAAGAGAGGAGACTAGAGGAGAGGAGCAGCGGTACTACAGACGGGGGAAGGAGGAGGAGGGAGGCTGAGAAGGGAGCCGCAGCAGCGCTTTGTTACTGGTGGAGGCGCTGCTGCTGCTGCCCCTCTGCTTCCCTATAGGCTGTCTTCCGAGAACAGCCTATAGGGAAGCAGAGGGGCAGCAGCAGCAGCGCCTCCACCAGTAACACAGCGCTGCTGCGGCTCCCTTCTCAGCCTCCCTCCTCCTCCTTCTCTCCAGCCCGGGAATCGTCTCTGACGCTGCACCGAGGAGCCTGAGCCAGCGGAGAGGGTAAGTATAATTCTTCTTTCTTTCTTTCTTTCTTTCTTTCTTTCTTTCTTTCTTTCTTTCTTTCTTTCCTTCTTTCCTTCTTTCTTTCCTTCTTTCTTGTGCCTGCCTGCCGCAATGTGTAAAAATGGGGGACTACCTGCCGCACTGTGTAAAAATGGGGGACTACCTGCCGCACTGTGTAAAAATGGGGGACTACCTGCCGCAATGTGTAAAAAGGGGGGCATACCTGCCGCAATGTGTAAAAAGGGGGGACTGCCTGCAGCAATGTGTAAAAAGGGGGGACTGCCTGCAGCAATGTGTAAAAAGGGGGGACTGCCTGCCGCAATGTGTAAAAAGGGGGGACTACCTGCCGCAATGTGTAAAAAGGGGGGACTGCCTGCCGCAATGTGTAAAAAGGGGGAATCAGCCTGCCGCAATGTGTAAAAATGGGGGACTGCCTGCCGCTATGTGTAAAAAGGGGTAATCTGCCCGACGCAATGTGTAAAAAGGGGAATCTGCCTGCCGTAATGTGTAAAAAAGGGGGACTGCCTGACGCTATGTGTAAAACAGGGGGACTGCCTGACGCTATGTGTAAAAATGGGGAATCTGCCTGCTGCTATGTGTAAAAATGGGGAATCTGCCTGCCGTAATGTGTAAAAATGGGGACGCTGTCTGCCGTAATGTGTAACAAGGGCACGCTGTCTGCCGTAATGTGTAAAAATGGGGACGCTGTCTGCCGTAATGTGTAACAAGGGCACGCTGTCTGCCGTAATGTGTAACAAGGGCACGCTGTCTGCCGTAATGTGTAACAAGGGCACGCGGTCTGCCGTAATGTGTAACAAGGGCACGCTGTCTGCCGTAATGTGTAAAAAGGGCACGCTGTCTGCCGCTATGTGTAACAAGGGCACGCTGTCTGCTGTAATGTGTAAAAAGGGCACGCTGTCTGCCGTAATGTGTAACAAGGGCACGCGGTCTGCCGTTATGTGTAAAAAGGGCACGCTGTCTGCTGTAATGTGTAAAAAGAGGAATCTGTTCGCTGTAAGGTGTAAAAGGGTCTCTACCTGGTGTAGTGGTGCTACTGTGTGGCGTAATTTGAATAATGGAGACTACTGTGTTGGTATTATTTTGTGGCCACACCCCTTCCCCACGAAGCCACGCCACTATGTATTTTTGCGCGCGCCTACGGCGCGCACTGCCCCTGGGGTGGACTTGGATGGGGGGGGGGGGGGGGGGCAAAGCATTTTGTCGCACCTGGGCCCACCGCTTGCTTGTTCCGCCACTGGCCAGGATGGTGGTGGAGAACGCCTTTGGGAGACTGAAGGGGCGCTGGCGGTGTCTACTAAAGCGCAAGGACATTGCCATCACCCTGGTGCCGGATGTGGTTGCTGCTTGCTGTATCTTGCACAACTTTTGCGAGATACAGAAGGAACACTTTTTACCTGAGTGGAATGTTGTGGACACAGAACTGTGCGATACTCCTGTAGAAGCAGCAGAAGCAGCTTACGAGGGGGAGATAAGTAGTGGCAGTGCAGAGGAGACACGCAACACCCTCACTGCTAACTTAAGAACTTAAGTAATATGACACAGTAGAGGACACAAGGGATATGTTGCAAAACATTTTAGGTATTATTTTTTGTTCTTTAAAAGTTATGGTTTTTTTGTTTCAATAAAGTTCTGTACATGTTACCTCACATGTATGAGTTTAATTATAACGTATTTGCAGTTTAAACTGCTTAAAAGTGCTTAATATACATAAACATCATTCTCAAAAACATTAAAGAAGAAGAAAAAGACTTCCGGTTCCGGTGCCTGCATGAGGAGACACTGACCTCCATAGCTCTCCTGCACCTCTGAACACCGGGCCGCACAGAGCCTCCATTCCGCCGTGGAACGCAGTGGTTTTGCAGTTGGCCGAAGGGGAGAGTGTGGGGCACCACATGGACAAGTATTTGTCCGCATCTATGCCCCCCAAAATGCAAAAATCTAAGTCTGAACGCCGGATTCCAAGATGGCCACCGCGTCTGAAACTCAGGTGGGAGCACATGCTGCTGGCACTGATAAACACTCTCAGCACACCCTGCACCCCTCACAACTTACCCCAGTCACCCCTATATACCTGCTTCTGATAACCCTGTCACATACTCAGATGTAGTGAAAGCGATACAAGTGGCTATGGGGCCGATTATGATACACATTCAGCCAAACTGCAACAAGCCATACGTGATATGAAGTCGCAAATGTAGCAACTTTCTAAAACAGTGGTAAATAATGAGCAGCATATTGGAGAAACTTTTCAAGAGGTCACTGAGCTCAAAACACAATATGATCAGTTACAGAAATCCCACTACCAACTACTTACAAAGGTCGACGCCCTTGAAAACAGGTCGTGACGAATGCAATCTACGTGTAGTGGGATTGCCTGAATCGCTCAAAGGCCCTGAGCTGTTTACTTTTTTACAATCTACCCTGCCTGATTTACTGGATATTGATGAAGAATGTACGGGATTGGTTCTAGAACGAGCTCACCGTTTGGGTCCCCCACGGTCGGGTCCGGACAGCAGACCCTGTGTAGTCATTTTCAAAATTCTCAGCTTTGTCCACAAGGAAGCAATCTGGGCAGCATCACGGCAGAACAGGGATCTTAAGTGGTTGGGATCCCGACTGTTTATTTTTCAAGACTATTCTTCTGAAGTAATGAGAGCAAGGAAGGACTTTGCACCTCTTTGTACCAAGTTGGTGAAAGATAAAAGGAAATTTGCCTTGTTGTTTCCAGCACGTCTCCGTCTCTTTGAGGGCAATGCATTTAAGGATTTCTCTACTGTAGGTGATGCAGAGGGATACCTGTGTGAAATTGCTCAGACAGATGGCAGCCCCTCTGAGGACCCAGATGATCTTTAACGAGACCTGTATGTCTGTGATTCTTTGGCCTTATCTAACCTTGTAGAGATGCTTGCATTCAGTCTGGCCGTGATCTCTGTGTATACTAACTTACAGCTTTAACCAGCAATTTGTGGGCACCTTGCGGTCTCCTTGCTAACAATATTTTCCCTTTTTTTACTTACTGTCCTCGCTATTATTGCCAGGTTGTCTTCTTTCGCCGGCTTAGACCTCATTCATGACCTAATTACTCTTCCTGTTTAGAGTTATACATATTTGTCCTGCTGCAATTGCTCTTTATTTCTTTTTTTCTGGCTACCTTTTAGATGTTACTCATATGTGTTACTATGATCATATTTAGCCATATACAATATTATATCAATAATGCTTTATGATATAGGGGTTCACCTGTTTCATATGACAATGTTTGCTCATGTGATCCCTTTATATTTCATCTAGTTGCTACTTGGCGTCTTGATTTATATTGGCTCTGTGCCCTGCCCTCATATATACTCATTCATGAATAATTATGTTTTTTTTTAATGGAGGCTGGGAGCACCTACCCTGTTATGTTCTATGTCCGTTAAAACTTGCCCACGTGTTAGTATGATGCGGGAAGATCTGAACCCGGAAGTTCATCTCACCTGTGTGTGCGTAACGCAGGAGTGTACTTCCTTACCGGAGTATATTCTCTATGTTTGTTTCCCCAGTTGTTCCTCCCATCCCCCCCTCTTCCCTTTCGCAACTCCGATTTTGTTATATCTTTTATTTTATTATCATGTGGAATATTTTCAATAAGTGGTTTGAGACTCTGCTTTACTTGCTTACTTGTATATTATCACCTGTATGGCTAGTCTAACATTAGGCTCTCTCAATGTAGGGGGCTTCCATTCCCCGGCTAAGAGGAAGAAGATATTGATATACCTGAACAGAACGCAAATAGATAGAGCATACTTACAGGAAACCCACCTGCTACCCCCTGAAATGTTGAAGTTAAACACACTACGCTGGAAAGTTCTTTTGTCTGCCCCGTTCACCTCTAAAGCTAGAGGTGTAGCTGTCATAGTGAAGGCGTCATTAGCAACCATTGTGCACTCCTCGTCAATCGACCCTCAGGGTCGCTATATAATAGCCGATGTGTCAATTGATCAATCTAGATATATATTATGTAATGTTTATGCCCCAAATGTATATTCTAGTGATTTTTTTGTTAAAATTGTGTCCAAATTGTACGCATTTTGTACTGTCCCTATCCTCTTAGGGGGAGGATTTTAACATAGTGGCATCTTCACAGATGGACATTTCCTCCCCTAAACGTAACAGACACTGGGTCACGAAACTAGGCATACCTTACATTCTCCAGCAGCTTCATCTGGTAGATATGTGGAGCGCTTCCCACCCCCTGGAGCATGATTTCACTTGTCTGCAGCTCATGGTACTCTTTCCAGGATAGATTTTATTTTTATGTCTGAGCATTTATTTACACGTCTCCTGGATTCTAATATAGAACCTATCTGTGTGTCCGATCATGCTCTGTGTTGGATTAAAATTGCTTTGGTCACTGATAAGGGCCCGTACAGACAATGGTGTTTCCCCTCACACTTATCTCACTCCTTAAAGTTTAGAGCTGCCTTGGAAACCACCTGGGTAAATTATTAATTTAACAATGCTGATATTGCATCTTCTTCCCCCACACTTTTTTGGCAAGCCTTTAAACCTGTGCTTAGAGGAGAGATTATTTCTTATTGCGCACATAAAGACAAAATGTTTTGTTCCTCTTATGTAGAATTACAAACCAATCTGACTGCTTCTTACCAGTTATTTAAGACTACACCTACCTCAGCCAATAAATTGGCATATTTGTCCCAAAAGACGGCTTTTGATAATATGTTATCCCAAACAGAGTCCAAATATACTTTTAACTCTGCCTGCAAATTTCATAGACATGGAAACAGGTCGGGGAAGCTTTTATCTAACCTACTTAGGGGCCAACTCACCTCTAGTACAATTAAAGCTCTTAAAGATAAGAATGGTAAGACCACTTCTTCTGGCAAGGGAATCTCCAATATATTACATGCCTTTTACTCTGAGTTGTATGCCTCATCGGAAACTAGTACTGAGGATGGCATTGTCGTTTGGGACAAATTGGCTCTCCCCCATATGTCCCCAGATCAAGCCTCATCCCTAATGCAGCCCATATCTATTGACGAAATACGACGTGCTATTAAACAACTTAAAACTAATAAAGCTCCAGGCCTGGATGGAATCTCTAATGACTTTTATAAGATTTTAGGCCCTAAAATAGAAGATACCCTTCTAGCTTTTTTCAATTTGCTTATATCAGGATCTGACCCCCATCTATACTTTAATTCTGCCCTGCTGAAACTCTTACATAAACCTGGATGCGACCCTCTCTTACTCGGCTCCTATCGTCCAATCTCCCTCCTGAACACAGATTATAAACTATATACCAAAATTTTAGCTGATAGACTTAAATTCATTCTTCCAACTATTATACACGAAGATCAAACAGGGTTTATTATGGGGCGTCACTCTGTAGGGAATGTTAGAAAAGTCCTCACGGTTATGCAATGGCTAGAATCCTCTAACCAAAAAAGTCCCAGTGCAATTTTATCACTCGATGCAGAAAAAGCCTTCGATCTGGTAGCATGGGAACACTTGTTTAATTGTATGCGCAGATTTGGCACCCCCAGTGAATTTATTCTGACACTGCAAAGGCTATATAAGGGCTCCTCTTCTCAAATTTTAAGTAATTGCTACCTTTCCCACCCTTTCTCTATTTTACAGGGCACGAGACAAGGCTGCCCTCTCTCCCCCATCCTCTTCGCTATGGCGTTGGAACCATTGGCAGTAGCGCTCTGTCCAAATTCCCTATTTACTGGTGTTAAAATTAGAGGTCAAAATGAGCCTCTTTGCAGATGACATGTTGTTATTTATATCTCAGCCTTTACAATCGCTTACTGCTATTATATCCATTATAGACAAATTTAGTGCGTTTTCAGGTTTATGGGTAAATTATTCAAAATCAAGGCTTCTGCCTATAGTGACGGAAGCTAATTATTTTTTATCACACCCCACCTTAGCCAGGTTTGCTATTTGTCACACCCCTCTTAAATATCTTGGGATACTTATTCCAACTACTTTAAGTTCACTTTATTCGGCCAACTTCCCGCCAATACTGGCTTCAATTGCAATATTAATCAACCATTGGACACATTTGCCCCTTTAATTGTCCGGTAGAATTGCTGTCATAAAAAGTGTGTTATTCCCCAAACTATACTGAAAATGCTCCCCCTTTGTCTTTCAAAACAGGATACCAAAGCCCTGAATGCTCAATTTACTAAATTTATGTGGCAAGGTAAGAAGCCGCGCATTGCTTTTTCAAAATTGATTCTTCCAAAGGCGCAGGGAGGCTTTGCTGTGCCAGATGTTACCACTTTCACCCAAGCAACTCATTTTCGTTATATCTCAGACTGGTTGGGGCAAACCTCCGTATTTACCAATACTGCACTAGAAGATGCACTTTTCTTCCCTTTTTCCCCTAATGCATTATTGCACTCTCCCAAATCATTGAACCCTGCACCCATTCACTCGAATATATTATTTGCAGATGTTTATAGAAGTTGGTGTGCCATCAATAAACGCTTACACAGGGATTATACTGACACTCCTTTTGCTACCTTTTGGGGAAATCCCAGTTTTACTCCAGGTCTAGATAATTCGCTGTATCTGAACTGGAAAGCGAAGGGGATAATAGCGATAAAAGACATCTTTGATCCGGGTGGCACCATCCGCACTTTTGACTATCTCCAAAATACTTTTGGTCTTCAGAGAGGTTGGTTCTTTATGTATCTACGGAGTGCTGCATTCCCAGAGATTGAGACTGGTGTAGTAAAGTTTTATAAAAAATGGGGTGATTATAATTCGACTTCCCCAGAGTATACAAGATCGACTTCAAACGGTGTTTGAGGGCACTGATTGGTTTTTAAGGCAGAAGTTAACGTAATTCCTATCCACTACGATAACTTCTTTTTGTATTTCGGAGTTGCCACTGCCTTTTCCCTCCTTCCCTCTGTTATGTGTCCCCCCCCCCCCCTTTTATTCTTAGCATACCTCTCATAGTTTTTGTGATGTTATCCATTTATGCCTGGTATATTGGATTCGAATAACAAGACTAAGGTGGTCATTCCGAGTTGTTCGCTCGCTGCTAATTTTAGCAGAATTGCTAATAGGCTAAAATCCGGCAGTTCTGCGCATATAGAAGTTGGTGTGCCATCAATAAACGCTTACACAGGGATTATACTGACACTCCTTTTGCTACCTTTTGGGGAAATCCCAGTTTTACTCCAGGTCTAGATAATTTGCTGTATCTGAACTGGATAGCGAAGGGGATAATAGCGGTAAAAGACATCTTTGATCCGGGTGGCACCATCCGCACTTTTGACTATCTCCAAAATACTTTTAGTCTACAGAGAGGTTGGTTCTTTATGTATCTACAGCCTAGACACTATGCTCAAACCAAAACTATAAAATCAAGTGTGTCCCAACCCAAAGATGTGGTTCTAGAAACTATGGCTTACATTAAAATCAAACCATACAAAATTCGTTATTTATATCCCTTTTTGTTTGAGCCAACTACGGTAGCAGTTTGGTCTCGCTCCCTCAGTAGTTGGACTCGAGACATTCCTTCCATTCAGTCATCTACTGTTTGGACTGATCATTGTGAGGCCACCCTTAAACGTATCCCCTCAGCGACACTGCAGGAAACACATCTAAGGATTATACATAGGGCATACATCTCTCAAGCGCAGAGGAAATTTATGGTAGCAGAGGAATCGGGCAGATGCCCAAAATGTAATACCTGTAAAGCTGCTTTTTTTCATAACTTCTGGGAATGTAGGAAAATCAGACGATTTTGGGATAAAGTTGTCACTCATATCAATAATCTTTTTTTTTATGTCTTATCAAAGCCCCTATCCCTTGCCTTCTTTTGAATTTCGATGAATGGGATTTAGAAATACGCAAAACCATATTGTCTCCTATATTAACGGTTATTTTGACCATCGCCAGTAAACTCATTTTACGGCACTGGATCTCTAGATCCCCCCTTTTCTGCACGAACTTCAATCAGACATTTTAAAAATGCTTTATTATGAACGGAGTGCTGCATTCCCAGAGATTGAGACTGGTGTAGTAAAGTTTTATAAAAAAATGGGGTGATTATAATTCGACTTCCCCAGAGTATACAAGATCGACTTCAAACGGTGTTTGAGGGCACTGATTGGTTTTTAAGGCAGAAGTTAACGTAATTCCTATCCACTACGATAACTTCTTTTTGTATTTCGGAGTTGCCACTGCCTTTTCCCTCCTTTCCTCTGTTATGTGTCCCCCCCCCCCCCTTTTATTCTTAGCATACCTCTCATAGTTTTTGTGATGTTATCCATTTATGCCTGGTATATTGGATTCGAATAACAAGACTAAGGTGGTCATTCCGAGTTGTTCGCTCGCTGCTAGTTTTAGCAGAATTGCTAATAGGCTAAAATCCGGCAGTTCTGCGCATGCGTATGCACAGCAGGGCGCACGCGCTAAGCAAATTTACACAAAACTATGCTATTTTACTCATGGGCGAACAAAGCTTTTCAATCGCTCTGCTGATCGTAGTGTGATTGACATGAAGTGGGTGTTTCTGGGCAGAAACTGGCTGTTTTCAGGGAGTGTGCTAAAAAAACGCAGGCGTGCCAGGTAAAAATGCAGGAGTGGCTGGAGAAACGGAGGAGTGGCTGGCCGGACGCAGGGCGTGTTTGTGACGTGAAACCAGGAACTAAACGGACTGAGGTGATCGCAATCTAGGAGTAGGTCTGGAGCTACTCAAAAACTGCAAGGAAATACTTAATGGCAGAATTGCTAATCTTTCGTTAGCAATTCTGCTATTAATAGCAGAATTGCTTATCTTTCGTTAGCTATTCTGCTATGCTAAGATACACTCCCAGAGGGCGGCAGCCTAGCGTGTGCAATGCTGCTAAAAGTAGCTAGCGAGCGAACAACTCGGAATGAGGGCCTATGTCTGTAATTTTTTTCATCATTCTTTTGGATGTATCAAATGTTCTGTACACCGTAGTCTTCTGCCCAAATTTTTTGGGCATTATTTTGCACTGACTATCATCCTTTGTTTTTGTTTTTTTTTCATTGTTCTTTGATGCCCTGAAGTAAGCAATATACCAATATTGTTGCCATGGTATTGATTTTATATGTATTAATGGAAAAATTTCGTACAAGCCAATAAATCGTTTATTCAAAAAAAAAAAAGAAGAAGAAAAAAAGAGTATTTGCCACTGTGGGCACATAAATAGAGGGTATAATGCTTGTACGTTTTGCTAAACGTACACCCCCATCTATAGAAGTTACTGAGGTAATGGCCTGGTTAGGGCCAGACACTTGACAGGCCTGTAAAGTGCTAAATACACATGAACGTTTGCAAATACATTGAAGAAGAAAAAAAGAGTATTTGCCACTGTAGGCACATAAATAGAGGGCATAATGCTTGTACATTTAGCTTACCATACACCCCTATCTGTAGAAGTGGCTGAGGTAATGGCCAGCTATGGGCCGGACACTTGACATTATTTACAACTGTCTGTACGAAGTGCTGCCCAGTGGACGGGTGAGAGTTGTGACATCTGGATAATTATTCTGAGTGCCATCTGGAGTATTATTCACTGTGGCATCTGGATAAGTATACACAGTGCCATGTGTAGTATTATGCCCTGTGCCATCTGGACTATTATGCACTCTTTCATGTGGACTGCTATGCATTGTAACTTCAGGACTCGTCTGCTTATTGACATGTGGACTGCTACGCGCTGGGTCGTGTGATAAATTATCACGCACCATAGTTATTAGTAATCACTGTGCTCTCTGGAATATTATGTGGAGTAGCAGTACGTTGATTTGAGTGGTTTGTTGCCATAAACTGCATGCCTCTGCTATGATGCTGGTAGTTTGCAAAATTGCCCTCAGAATATTGAGGAGGAGTATACACTGGATAAGGGTGTGGAGGGTGCGGATTGTGTAATCTAGACACCAGACCGTTAAGAAAGGAAATTTGAGCCTCTCTGTTCTCCCTAGAAATGCGTTCATGCATACCCACAAGTTGTGTGAGAAATGTATTTTGTAACTCTTTCTCGTTGTCAAAAAAGCTTGTAGTTGGACATCCTCCTGTGCCTGCATTTCTGCATCGGATTCTCGCAGCTGATTGACTAGGATTCTTGTCATAACGCGCGTAGCTTGCTCCATCTTTGAAGTTTTTTTCTTCCGTTCTGGTACGTCAAAGACTAGAAATTAAAGGGAAACAACATTTTTAAAATATCAGATAGCAGTGATGTCAGCATGTATGTGCTTGAGGCCTTCTTCCTCATTCGCACTAGCTTCACACTGCAACATTAAATTTTTTAGTATTGGTCATGACAAAGATATCATGTGTGACTTATGGAAGTGCGCAATTGTACAAACACTGCATGCTGTGCACGATGTCTCCTTTTTTCATGCTATTAGCATGCAGGTGTGACCTATGATGTTGTTAGCAGTCGTTATTAGTCATAAATGGTGCAATAGGTAATGTGGCCTTCTAATATTGTTGAAATACAGAAACAGACAGGAATTGAATGTGTAACGCAGCATTCAAAAATAATAACAAGTGCAAACAACATCATTGTGGAATACGGCCCATACTATATACTGGATTTTAAATATAAGAAAAATCTTAAGTGTGTGTAAAATAAAACAAAAACAACGTACTGTTCCTCTGCAACTTTGGCGCCTCAGTCTGCGCAGAAGCCGGTGTCCCAGCCGGAGTCACCGTGCTGCTTCCACTGGCATCAACCTCGATGGTATTGGTGACTGGGTCCCCCACGGCAGCCATCGGATCGGTGTCACTGATCTCAGTGATGTCATCATACAGCATTGGTGACATTAGTGGGATGGACTGGCTGTTCTCCGGGGTAGTGCTTCGTGAGGACGCACAACTGGACGATGAAATGGCAATGGGATTAACCAGTGCAGAATTGCCAAATACTTCATTGCACTGATCGTAGTAAAGCCACTCCATTCTAGCAGCACCACTTTTCCCCCTGTTGTGGTCGTGAACTTTGTTGTAATATTTTCTGAGAGCTTTCAATTTATTCACTACCTGCTGCTGTGTCCGCACAATGCCCTTTGAGGTAAGAATCTTGGCAATGTTGGTGTACACTGTGGCGTCCTTCACTGTCCCAGTGATCTGCTTCCGGAACTCCTCCTCCCCTCTAACAGCAAGCAGCTCCCTGATCTCTTCCTCCTTCCAATGCGCCATGCTGTCCCCCACCATCTCCCCTGCAGCATAATGATGACCTCAGACGCCAGCACCAGTGCCACGCCCGCTCAGCCAAACAGAGAGACCCTGCAGCTCAGCCAATCGCCAGTGCCTCGCCAACTCATCCAATAAGCGCTGTCAGCCGCAACCCGTTTCTAAAATACTGGGTCAGACCCTTTCAGACAGCCGGCAACCCGTGTAAGAGCCGGGAAAAACCCAGGTAAATTCCTGGGTCAAATTCCCGGGTACTCAGTCCCGTGTTGACCCTTTCAGACAGAAAAAGATCCTGGGTCGCCCGTTCAGGAGCCGGAAAATTACTGGGTTCTTTTCTCTGTCTGAAAGGGGTATAACTCACCCAAATCTAACTCTCTCTGCACATGTTATATCTGCCCCCCTGCAGTGCACATGGTTTTGCCCATTAGCTAACAAATTTGCAGCTGCTATCAGATTTGAATTAGGCTTAAAGTTCTAACAAATCAGCTCCTGTCATTTTACAGGTTGTGTTTGAAAAATAACAGGAGCTGATTGGTTGATACTTTATGTCTCTCCACTGATCTCTCTCCAAACTTTGATAAAAATCCCACTTCTACTTTATAATAATCTGGCAAGGTCTATCACGTCTCCTACATGTACTGCCCCTCCATCTGCTCCCACTGCAGGGCAACAGGACAGACCTTAGCTGGATGACCGCTCTGCACCAAGAAGGGTAGGTAAATAGCTGTGAAAAGACAATACAGAGCATGGAGTAATACACAGCAGGGGGTGAGGCGGTGCAGCGGGCAGTCTGAGTTGAGCCAGCATATGCCAAGTCCCTTTACTAGTTAATAACAATTAGCTTAGGGTGAGATTAGTATGTAACCCTCTCTCGCTGCTGCTGCCACCACCAGGCTCCTTTGAGGCACCTGACACTGCTGCCTTCTGGTTGTTGAATGTAGCTGCTGAAGCTGATGACTGTGCCTGGTCCCTCCAGGCTGCTTATCCTGGATCCAGAGTGCAGGATACCGGGCAGAGCGTTGATTCAGAACAGCCAAGGATGGGTTAGTTATATCTCTTAGCTGTAGGTCAAAGGACTTCAGCGGATATAGGGCCTAATCCATGTTTGTACACAATGCCGATGTTTTTGCAACAGAGCGATTATCAGCAGACTGCACATGTGCCATGATTGCACTGCGCACATGCTAAGGGACCTTGCGATCGCACTCGCACAGACGTTATAGGCAGAGGGATTAACAGGAAGGGACCAGTTGGGGGAGTTAATGTGGGAGTGGCAACAAGAACGCAGGTGTGTCATGGGCATTTTTGAGGCGTGTATCTGCCTTCAGCTGCGATCATGTACGTAGAGAAACATGGCGCCATAGGTCAACCCTTGGAGTCGCTGTTCCTCATTATTTCATTGGTGCTGCGTATGAGTATGCAATTGCGGAGAAATGAGCGATGGTTTCACTGGGCATCTATCTTCTTTCCTGGCAGCTTCACTTGTGATGTGTAGCATCTCCGTTACCTAGAAAAACACAGCTGCGCATGAATTTGCGTACAAACATGAATTAGGCTCACCGGCATCAGGCAGGAGCAGAGCAGGATCTTTAGAAAGAACAGTGGGGGTAATGTATTAAAAACATCCTAACGGACGTTATGTGTCCAGGTGCATATCACCACATTATCGTGGTGATACGCCTGCTGCCGCCGCCACAATGTATGAAGATGGCCACCGCCGATGTGTGAGTGCGTTATCCTACCTGTCCTGCGGTAGCGCACCTTCCACATCGGCTCGGCGCCGCAATCTGTGCGCATGCGCCCTTCTCCCTTCTTCCTGTGTTCACCGCCGGAGGCCCCCGACGCATGCGCAGTAGAGCTGTGTGGACCAGCAGAAGAATGTCCACGTTAAATAAAGTTTATTTAAAAAAAAAAAAAAAAACCACTGCACATTCTGACCACATCGCCTGCCTGGGGGAGGCGTTCCGGACAGTCGGCTTCAGGAGACGAAAAGGGGCAGCAGAGGCAATCATACATTGCCTCTGCTCTTCGTCTCCCGTTCACTACAGCGGGGTAGCGGTAAGTGGCGGGGGCGCGCGGCGACCAGGCTATACGGCGTTAACACGCCGTTCATACATTAGGAGGATGTGCTAATTGCAGGCTTAAGGTGCGCTGTGGTCAGCGGAAACCACAGCGCACTTTCATACATCTGGCCCAGTGTTTATTGCTCCATAGTTACCAGTCCGTCAACATGACGGAACAACAAAACAGTAATGTCAGCGCCGGTGTCTGTGTGTAGCGGAACGGAGCAACAGTTGAAATGCTCCGGCCAGCGCCATCTAGTGGCTACCGGCAGTCAAAACACTTGAATTTCCCCCATAGAGGTGAGGAGCAGCATTAGCCTTTTATTATACAGTATCAGTAGTGCTTAATATAGGTTCCAATTCCAAGGCTAGCCAAACACAATGTTCAGGTTAGAAAATATGTTTCCCCACTTCACTCAAAGCATGGGATCCAAAGGACTGGCTGTATCATAAGATGAGATCGATCACATCTTCTTTGGGCCTTCTAAAAAATGTCTACATTTGTGGCCCAACGTGATCCAGTAGATGAACCTGGTCACCATACGACCAGATTTGCACAGTTTGGTCCCCCCATGATTGTTTTGTTCATATGTTTGTAAATCCAGTCATCAGGACACAGAGACATGGGAGTTCACTGCTGTGCTGTTTATTCCATCACCAACTCCAGACACAGTGCACACTGGACCGCCCACTTCCCAGCATCCCCCTGGTCCTAGGGACCATCACTGAAGATTCAGGCTTACACAGATTAGTAAGGGAGTGTCTACAAATATTAAGCATTCTAATACACTAACATCACATCCTCTTTTCTTTAAAGATAAGCCCTATACGCTTCAATGCAACAATTAACAATGTCATATTAAGAACATCATCTAACACGTTTCAATGAGTCTCTCAGGTCTGCGTATTTCCCTTTTGGGTCTTTCATACACAGTCTGTGTTTCATCGACCATGTTGGACCTTTCTAGAATCGTGGTTGGTTCACCATTATCAGGATCATCATACATGTCAGATGAAGGGTATTCTTCAGTCATGTTGTCTTCATTATGGTTAGGTTGAGATCTTAAATCCACCCGATTTCTTCTTACTTCCGTTCCACGCTCTGTACGTATAGTATAAGATCTTGGTGCTACTTGTGCTTGCACAATACCTTTCTGCACCCAAATACCTTTCTCGTGATCTCTGAGACGGACTTGGTCACCCGATTTTAGATCAGATAAGCTTTTTGTTCGTCTGTCATGGAACAGTTTCTGTTTCGCCTGTTGACGGTCCTTACTCAGTCTGACCAACGCTGAGTTATGTGTATTAAGCAGTTCATCATGTATCGGGAGATTTGCGCTAATCCTCTTTCCCATCAGCATTTGTGCAGGAGAAAGTCCATTCTGTAAAGGTGTACTGCGGTAGATTAAAAGACTTTTGTAGAAATCTTCTTTACCTTCTTGAGCTTTTTTCATGAGACTCTTTACAGTTTTTACTGAACTTTCCACCAACCCATTTGAGCGTGGATAGTGGGGACTTGACGTAGTATGGACAAATTCCCACTCATCAGCAAATTGTCTAAATTCAGCACTGGAAAACTGAGGACCATTGTCAGTGAACACTTCCATAGGAACACTATGCCTTGCAAAGATTGACTTCATGCAATTGATTACGGCTATACTAGTAGTTGTATGTAGTGTCTTCACCTCAGAGTAGTTAGAGTAATAATCAGTCACGACAATGTACGTTTTCCCATTACAATCAAACAAATCTGTGCCAACTTAACTTTCTGGTATGGTCTCTCTGGCACTGCGTGAGGACTCAGTGGCTCGACTTGTTGTTTCGGTGTATACGTACGACATAATTCACATGTAGCTGTAGTCTGTGCTATGTCTTGGTTCATTCTTGGCCAGTACATAACTTCACGTGCTCTCCGCTTACATTTTTCTTCTCCTAAGTGGCCTTCATGTATCTTGCACAGCATAGTTTTTCTTAGTCGTGCAGGTATGACAAACCTATTGCCTTTGTAAATAATACCATCGAAAACTGTAAGGTCACTACGGTCATAATCATGGATAGACAGCGGGCACGCATGTTTTTCTGCTGGCCAACCTTTCAGAATGATATCTTTCAACACTTTCATTGTGTCATCTGTCTGTTTCTTTCCTAATCTGTTCTTGTCTTGCAAGAGACACTGGTAGAGAAGCTATGATCAAATTAACATAGGCTTCTATCTCTTCATCCATCAGACTTTTGGAACCTTCACTTTTGTTCACAGCACGAGAAAGTGTATCAGCAATGTACATGTATTTGCCGGGACAGTACAGCAAGTGTACATCATATTTCCGTAGTCTGATAAGCATTCATTGAATTCTCATGGGACAGTCATGTAATGATTTAGTCATGATAGCTACCAATGGCTTGTGGTCAGTTTCCACTGTAAATGCTTGACCATACACAAACTGCTGAAATCGCTCACATGCATATGTGATCGCTAGAAGTTCTTTTTCTATCTGAGCATACCTTGTTTCAGCACTTGTCAGTGCTCTTGATGCATAGATTACTGGTTGCCATGTATCCTCATGTTCTTGTAACAGCACTGGGCCTAGGCCAAATTGCGAAGCATCTGCTGAAATTCTTATTCTTTTCGCAGGATCAAAGAATTTTAGCACTGGTTGCTCTGTAATGTTTTGCCAACTTTCTTCTTGTTCATGTGACCACATCCACTCGTTACCTTTGTCCAACAACCATCTAAGAGAGGCTGTTCGTTCAGAGAGTTGAGAAATAAACTTTCCTACGTAAGTAATCATTCCTAGGAATCTTCTGACGTCGTCTTTGTTGTTAGGACATTCCATGTTCACTAAGGCTGATATTTTCCTTGGGTCTCGTTTTACACCTTGATCTGAGACCACGTCGTCCATAAAGGTAAGTGTATTCACGCCAAATTCACATTTGTCCTTGTTTAGCTTTAGATTCACTTTCTTGACAAGTTCCATTACTTGTCTCAATCTAGAATCATGTTCTTCCTTTGTAGATCCCCAGACAATAATGTCAGCCATCATTGTTTCAACACCTGGAATATGTTCAAAAATCATGTGTATCTTTTTGTGATATACTTCTGGAGCAGACAATATTCCATATGGTAGTCGAAGAAATCTGTATCGACCATCTGGTGTATTAAATGTACAAAGCTTTAAGCTGGCCTTATCTAGCTTCATTTTCCAGAATCCTGAAGATGCGTTTAATTTACTGAACCATTTTGCTCCCGCAAATTGCGACATGATTTCATCTCTGGTTGGTAGTTTGAAATGTTCTCGTTTAATAGCTTTGTTTAAATCTCTGGGGTCTAGACATATTCTGAGTTGTCCATTTTTCTTTTCAACAATTACTAAGGAGCTTACCCATTCAGTAGGCTCATCAACTTTCTGTATCACACCCAAGGATTCCATGTGATTTAACTCTTGTTTCAGCTTTCAGACAAGTTACCAGACATCAGCATGCTGGTTGGAGGAGCCAGTTTATCCATTGTTACTCACTGTTTGAAGAGAGGAGCACACGGCAGGCTTTGCAGACACTGAGTATCACAGCCTTACAGACTGCTGCAGCATTCTTTCACACTCTGAGAGCACTAGCAGTCCAAGTTAAACTTCTTCTGACACCATGTTTTGTTCATATGTTTGTAAATCCAGTCATCAGGACACAGAGACATGTGAGTTCACTGCTGTGCTGTTTATTCCATTACCAACTCCAGACACACTGCACACTGGACCACCCACTTCCCAGCATCCCCCTGGTCCTAGGGACCATCACTGAAGATTCAGGCTTACACAGATTAGTAAGGGAGTGTCTACAAATATTAAGCATTCGAATACACTAACATCACAATGATCAGACTCAAAGATCAGAACTGTCGGCGTGTTAGCAGAATTAGAAAATGAAAGTAGTTTATGGTGATTCATTCACTCTTTACTGTACATGCCCAGAACTGAAAAGAAGAACAAAATATGACTAATAACAGAAAATGTAAAATTTCCATGCAAGTTGAAGTGGAATGCAATTGTCTTACAGGACCCAATAACAATTCTCACCACTTTTTATTGCTATTGTTTGCATCATTACAAAGTGGTTTTAAGTGGCAAAGATACAACCTCGGCTTACACCAATAACACTGTCAGTGAAGAATCATACAGTATATATGTGATTGCCGTGTCTGGATCATGAAATGCGTTGGGTATTGTGGACCCTGTGGAATGAAGCCTTGCATCTGACGTATTTGTGGCTTATCTAAATGATTTGGTAATGAGAACATCATTAGGGACTTCTGGCGTGGTGAGTGAAGGTAAGAGTTACCAAATTGCAGAGATAATAAATTGCAGAGATAAATGGACCTAATATTCATATTATAATTCATAATATTCATATTTAGTGACGGCTGCAACGTGTATTTTTTCTACTACGATAAAGTAAAGTTAAAATTTAAAAGGGTTAATGTTAAAATTGTAACATTTTGGAGGATGTTGTTAAGTGAGTGTATATAAATATGATTTAATAAAATATTCCTGAATCTGACTGGTTGATGTGGGCATCATCTCCACTCCTAAAAATCCAGACTTTAGTAAATATAGCCCTATGTGTTTTATAACGAAGGATAAAAATTTGTATACATTTGGTTAGTATTTTTATTTCTTATGAAATTGTTTTCATTCATCTGCATCGCCGTGTGTATGGGTGATTGCGCGATCCTGCGGTCTCATGCGGCGTCGTCCAGTTGGCTGTGCTGCATGGCCAACTAGACGATTTGACATGCAATCTGCTGTATGCTAATGAAGGATGGAATAATAAATCGTTCTGTTCATTAAATTGTGTAGTATGTACAAGCAATCAGCTCCAGGGAAATCTGCCCTTAAATCGGCCCAATCGCCAGTCACTCCAGTGTGTACCCGGCTTAAGTGATTATATACCATGAAATGTAATATTCTCTGCAAATCTTTTGTTATAAAGACTTTTATTCACATTTCTTCTTAGTTCTTTGCATTTACTACAATACAGTTAATTAAGGTTTGTTTTATGGTAAGACTGAGGGTAAATTTACTAAGATGGGAGTTCTATTTAAGATGGGATGTTTCCCATAGCAACCAATCAGATTCTACTTTTCATTTATCACGTTCTAGAAGTTAATACCTGGAATCTGATTGCTTGCTATGGGCAACATCCCATCCTAAATAGAACTCCCATCTTAGTTAATTTTCCCCTGACATGTAAGATAAGTATTATAGAAATATAGGTAACATAGAGCAGCCTATTTAAAAACACCCACGGTGTACCCCAAAAGGCCCCAGTTTTAAACATAACACACCATCTTTTATCCAATGTAAGATAAGCATAACTGGTAAAGCTGGCGGTGTGGTATGGCTGACTGGCAGTCAGGAGACCACCAGTCAGCATACTGACGGCGGCATCCCGACAGCATACCGACGCCTTGCGGGCTCGCTGGGCTCGCCATGCTGCGGGCTCGGTGGCGGCCTGTGGTCGCCACAGGTTCTAATCACACTCTATGGGTGTCGTGGACACCCACGAGTGGAAATAGTCTCTGTTGGTCGGCATGCCGACCATCGGGATAGTGAGGGGGTGGGATGTTGGTGGAGGTCATGTGACCGTCGGTCTCCCGACCGCCGGTCACATGAATACCACCCAAAGCTGGCACATATCTGAATCAAAGCATTACAGCTACAAGAAAGTCAAAAGTACAAGCACATTCCAAAATAAATAATTATAACTGCATTAATACTAGTGAAAATTTAAGCATAAAAACATACAATAAAAAATATATAGGTAAAGACACATACAACCATTGAAACACAACTAAGACCAATTGTCCATTGGCATTAAAAATTGTGATTTACTGGCATTTTTAGTACGAGTTACAATTCGGAGGGGGAAAACTCAAACTGCTGGCAATGGCCCTCATTCCGAGTTGATCGCTCGCTAGCTGCTTTTAGAAGCATTGCACATGCTAGGCTGCCGCCCTGTGGGAGTGTATCTTAGCTTAGCAGAAGTGTGAACAAAAGGTTAGCAGTACTGCTATTAAATATTTCCCTGCAGTTTCTGAGCAGCTCAAAACTTACTCCTAGCTAGCGATCACTTCAGACTGTTCAGTTCCTATTTTGACGTCACAAACACGCCCTGCGTTCGGCCAGCCACTCCCCCGTTTCCCCAGCCACTCCTGCATTTTTATCAGGAACGCCTGCGTTTTTACACACACTCCCTGAAAACGCTGTTTCCGCCCAGAAACACCCACTTCCTGTCAATTACTCACTGATCAGCAGTGCGATTGAAAAGCGATGCTAGACCTTGTGTGAAACTGCATAGTTTTGTGTGAAAGTACGACGCGCGTGCGCAGTGCGCACCATACGCATGCACAGAAGTGCCGCTTTTTAAACTAATCGCCACGCTGCGAACGAAAGCAGCTAGCGATCAACTCGGAATGAGGGCCAATGTGCGGCAAGTTTAATAACCCACACAGCGCTGGAGTGCAGTATGTTGTTACAGAAAGGGTATAAAAAAATCTGCAGTTCGGCTGCTTAAGAGCCAGTTTGATATCTCCAATTCATGACACAGCCAATCCGAAATTTAGGAGACAGTGATTGGCTGTGTCTTGATCTTGAAGATATAACAAAGCCCCTGTTTTCTCCAATGGGAGCACTACTTCATTATTGTAAGAATAAGTTAGCACACTATTTATAGTGGATAAGCTTCCCATATTTTATTATTTAAACTAAGGGGGCAATAACTTATTATTAATAAATTGTGTTATGGAACCGCATAAAGGGCCTGATTCAGATGGTGTCGCAACTGAGTGATTATCAGCAGACTGCACATGTGTGGTGGCCACAGTGCGCGATGCAGCTCGCAGTGAGAATCAGTCGCAGAGTGATTGTCAGGAAGATGCAATGGAGAGTGTCTGTAAAACTGCAGGAGTGTCGTGACCATTTTCGGAGCATGTCTCATTGTGCAACTGCAATCTCGTACGCAAATAACATTGCGCCAAAGGGTCTAATTCAGCATTGATCGTAGATGTGCATGGCCCATTACACTTAAATGCGGGGAGACAGTCCTGCCCCCCCCCCCCCCACGCAAACATGCAAAAGCAATGCTTTTGCATGTTTAGGATTTCCCTCTGCTTACACAAAGGCAGACGGCAACCCGCCATCTTTTGAGTTACAGCAGCTGCATGTGACATCACACAGCCACTGTGGCCTGCCCCGCAAACGGTCCGGACACGCCTGCGTTGTCTGGACCGCCCCCAATGCTGCCGCGACGCCCCCTAAAATGCTACTGCGACGCCCCTTCCGCCCCACGAACGTCTTTGCCTGTCAACCAGGCAGAGGCACATAAGCGTTCCATGCTGACTTAGGCGCTTAAACTGATTGTAATGTTGCTAAATGAAGCAAACACTAATTTTAAAAGTAAATATGTATATCTGTCGGGATACTGCAGCCGGCATCCCGACAGCCGGTATATCATGTGTATTCCGTGTAAAGTCATATTGTATTATATTAGTGATGAGCGGGTTCGGTTTCTCGGAAACCGAACCCCCCCCGAATTTCACCCATTTTACACGGGTCCGAGGCAGGTTCGAATCTTCCCGCCTTGCTCGGCTAACCCAAGCGCGCCCGAACGTCATCATCCCGCTGTCGGATTCTCGCGAGATTCGGATTCTATATAAGCAGCCGCGCGTCGCCGCCATTTGCATTGGAGATGATAGGGAGAGGACGTGGCTGGCGTCCTCTCCGTTTATTGTTGAACTTGATTGCTTTATTGCTTAATTGTGGGGAGGACTGGGGAGCAGCTGTTAGGAGGAGTACAGTGCAGAGTTTTGCTGATAAGTGACCACCAGTTTTATCCGTTTTCTGCCTGAAAAAAACGCTCCATATCTGTGCTCAGTGTGCTGCATAATATATCTGTGCTCACACTGCTTAATTGTGGGGACTGGGGAGCAGCTGTATTATATAGCAGGAGTACAGTGCAGAGTTTTGCTGACAGTGACCACCAGTATACGTTGTCTGCCTGAAAAAACACTCCATATCTGTGCTCAGTGTGCTGCTTTATTGTGGGGACTGGGGACCACCAGTATAATTAATATTATATAGGAGGAGTACAGTGCAGAGTTTTGCTGACACAGTGACCACCAGTATACTATATATAGCAGTACGATACGGAAGGCCACTGCTGTGCCTACCTCTGTGTCGTCATTAAGTATACTATCCATCTACATTCTATACCTGTGGTGCATTTTAGTTTTGCAGTTTGCTGACACAGTGACCACCAGTATACTATATATAGCAGTACGATACGGAAGGCCACTGCTGTGCCTACCTCTGTGTCGTCATTAAGTATACTATTCATCTACATTCTATTAGAGATGAGCGGGTTCGGTTCCTCGGAATCCGAACCCGCCCGAACTTCAGCTTTTTTTACACGGATCCGAGCGACTCGGATCTTCCCGCCTTGCTCGGTTAACCCGAGCGCGCCCGAACGTCATCATGACGCTGTCGGATTCTCGCGGGGCTCGGATTCTATCGCGAGACTCGGATTCTATATAAGGAGCCGCGCGTCGCCGCCATTTTCACACGTGCATTGAGATTGATAGGGAGAGGACGTGGCTGGCGTCCTCTCCATTTAGATTAGAAGAGAGAGAGTGAGATTGAGACAGAGACACTTGATTTACTGGAGCTTAGGAGTACTAGAGAGTGCAGAGTTTACTAGTGACTGACCACTGACCAGTGACCACCAGTGCAGTTTTATTTAATATAATCTGTTCTCTGCCTGAAAAAAACGATACACAGTGACTCAGTCACATACCATATCTGTGCTCAGCCCAGTGTGCTGCATCATCTATGTATAATATCTGACTGTGCTCACACAGCTTAATTGTGGGGGAGACTGGGGAGCAGTTATAGGTTACAGCAGGAGCCAGGAGTACATATTATTAAAATTAAACAGTGCACACTTTTGCTGCAGGAGTGCCACTGCCAGTGTGACTGACCAGTGACCTGACCACACTGACCACCAGTATAGTATACTATATTGTGATTGCCTGAAAAAGTTAAACACTCGTCGTGTGACTTGTGTGGTGTTTTTTTATTCTATAAAAAACTCATTCTGCTGACAGTGTCCAGCAGGTCCGTCATTATATAATATATACCTGTCCGGCTGCAGTAGTGATATATATATATTTTTTATATCATTATTTATCATCCAGTCGCAGCAGACACAGTACGGTAGTTCACGGCTGTAGCTACCTCTGTGTCGGCACTCGGCAGTCCATCCATAATTGTATACCACCTACCCGTGGTTTTTTTTTTCTTTCTTCTTTATACATACTACATCTCATTATCATCCAGTCTATATTAGCAGCAGACACAGTTCAGTACGGTAGTCCACGGCTGTAGCTACCTCTGTGTCGGCACTCGGCAGTCCATCCATAATTGTATACCACCTACCCGTGTTTTTTTTTTTTCTTCTTTATACATACTACATCTCATTATCATCCAGTCTATATTAGCAGCAGACACAGTACAGTACGGTAGTCCACGGCTGTAGCTACCTCTGTGTCGGCACTCGGCAGTCCATCCATAATTGTATACCACCTACCCGTGGTTTTTTTTTCTTTCTTCTTTATACATACTACATCTCATTATCAACCAGTCTATATTAGCAGCAGACACAGTACAGTACGGTAGTCCACGGCTGTAGCTACCTCTGTGTCAGCACTCGGCAGTCCGTCCATAATTGTATACCACCTACCCGTGGTTTTTTTTTCTTTCTTCTTTATACATACTACATCTCATTATCATCCAGTCTATATTAGCAGCAGACACAGTACAGTACGGTAGTCCACGGCTGTAGCTACCTCTGTGTCGGCACTCGGCAGTCCATCCATAATTGTATACCACCTACCTGTGGTTTTTTTTTCTCTTCTTTATACATACTACATCTCATTATCATCCAGTCTATATTAGCAGCAGACACAGTACAGTACGGTAGTCCACGGCTGTAGCTACCTCTGTGTCGGCACTCGGCAGTCCATCCATAATTGTATACCACCTACCCGTGGTTTTTTTTTCTTTCTTCTTTATACATACTACATCTCATTATCATCCAGTCTATATTAGCAGCAGACACAGTACAGTACGGTAGTCCACGGCTGTAGCTACCTCTGTGTCGGCACTCGGCAGTCCGTCCATAATTGTATACCACCTACCCGTGGTTTTTTTTTCTTTCTTCTTTATACATACTACATCTCATTATCATCCAGTCTATATTAGCAGCAGACACAGTACAGTACGGTAGTCCACGGCTGTAGCTACCTCTGTGTCGGCACTCGGCAGTCCATCCATAATTGTATACCACCTACCCGTGGTTTTTTTTTCTTTCTTCTTTATACATACTACATCTCATTATCATCCAGTCTATATTAGCAGCAGACACAGTACAGTACAGTAGTCCACGGCTGTAGCTACCTCTGTGTCGGCACTCGGCAGTCCGTCCATAATTGTATACCACCTACCCGTGGTTTTTTTTTCTTTCTTCTTTATACATACTACATCTCATTATCATCCAGTCTATATTAGCAGCAGACACAGTACAGTACGGTAGTCCACGGCTGTAGCTACCTCTGTGTCGGCACTCGGCAGTCCGTCCATAATTGTATACCACCTACCCGTGGTTTTTTTTTCTTTCTTCTTTATACATACATACTACATCTCATTATCAACCAGTCTATATTAGCAGCAGACACAGTACAGTACGGTAGTCCACGGCTGTAGCTACCTCTGTGTCGGCACTCGGCAGTCCATCCATAATTGTATACCACCTACCCGTGGTTTTTTTTTCTTCTTTATACATACTACATCTCATTATCATCCAGTCTATATTAGCAGCAGACACAGTACAGTACGGTAGTCCACGGCTGTAGCTACCTCTGTGTCGGCACTCGGCAGTCCGTCCATAATTGTATACCACCTACCCGTGGTTTTTTTTTCTTTCTTCTTTATACATACATACTACATCTCATTATCAACCAGTCTATATTAGCAGCAGACACAGTATAGTACGGTAGTCCACGGCTGTAGCTACCTCTGTGTCGGCACTCGGCAGTCCATCCATAATTGTATACTAGTATCCATCCATCTCCATTGTTTACCTGAGGTGCCTTTTAGTTGTGCCTATTAAAATATGGAGAACAAAAATGTTGAGGTTCCAAAATTAGGGAAAGATCAAGATCCACTTCCACCTCGTGCTGAAGCTGCTGCCACTAGTCATGGCCGAGACGATGAAATGCCAGCAACGTCGTCTGCCAAGGCCGATGCTCAATGTCATAGTACAGAGCATGTCAAATCCAAAACACCAAATATCAGTAAAAAAAGGACTCCAAAACCTAAAATAAAATTGTCAGAGGAGAAGCGTAAACTTGCCAATATGCCATTTACCACACGGAGTGGCAAGGAACGGCTGAGGCCCTGGCCTATGTTCATGGCTAGTGGTTCAGCTTCACATGAGGATGGAAGCACTCAGCCTCTCGCTAGAAAAATGAAAAGACTCAAGCTGGAAAAAGCACAGCAAAGAACTGTGCGTTCTTCGAAATCCCAAATCCACAAGGAGAGTCCAATTGTGTCGGTTGCGATGCCTGACCTTCCCAACACTGGACGTGAAGAGCATGCGCCTTCCACCATTTGCACGCCCCCTGCAAGTGCTGGAAGGAGCACCCGCAGACCAGTTCCTGATAGTCAGATTGAAGATGTCAGTGTTGAAGTACACCAGGATGAGGAGGATATGGGTGTTGCTGGCGCTGGGGAGGAAATTGACCAGGAGGATTCTGATGGTGAGGTGGTTTGTTTAAGTCAGGCACCCGGGGAGACACCTGTTGTCCGTGGGAGGAATATGGCCGTTGACATGCCTGGTGAAAATACCAAAAAAATCAGCTCTTCGGTGTGGAAGTATTTCACCAGAAATGCGGACAACATTTGTCAAGCCGTGTGTTCCCTTTGTCAAGCTGTAATAAGTAGGGGTAAGGACGTTAACCACCTCGGAACATCCTCCCTTATACGTCACCTGCAGCGCATTCATAATAAGTCCGTGACAAGTTCAAAAACTTTGGCCGACAGCGGAAGCAGTCCACTGACCAGTAAATCCCTTCCTCTTGTAACCAAGCTCACACAAACCACCCCACCAACTCCCTCAGTGTCAATTTCCTCCTTCCCCAGGAATGCCAATAGTCCTGCAGGCCATGTCACTGGCAATTCTGATGATTCCTCTCCTGCCTGGGATTCCTCCGATGCATCCTTGCGTGTAACGCCTACTGCTGCTGGCGCTGCTGTTGTTGCTGCTGGGAGTCGATGGTCATCCCAGAGGGGAAGTCGTAAGCCCACTTGTACTACTTCCAGTAAGCAATTGACTGTTCAACAGTCCTTTGCGAGGAAGATGAAATATCACAGCAGTCATCCTGCTGCAAAGCGGATAACTGAGGCCTTGACAACTATGTTGGTGTTAGACGTGCGTCCGGTATCCGCCGTTAGTTCACAGGGAACTAGACAATTTATTGAGGCAGTGTGCCCCCGTTACCAAATACCATCTAGGTTCCACTTCTCTAGGCAGGCGATACCGAGAATGTACACGGACGTCAGAAAAAGACTCACCAGTGTCCTAAAAAATGCAGTTGTACCCAATGTCCACTTAACCACGGACATGTGGACAAGTGGAGCAGGGCAGGGTCAGGACTATATGACTGTGACAGCCCACTGGGTAGATGTATGGACTCCCGCCGCAAGAACAGCAGCGGCGGCACCAGTAGCAGCATCTCGCAAACGCCAACTCTTTCCTAGGCAGGCTACGCTTTGTATCACCGGTTTCCAGAATACGCACACAGCTGAAAACCTCTTACGGCAACTGAGGAAGATCATCGCGGAATGGCTTACCCCAATTGGACTCTCCTGTGGATTTGTGGCATCGGACAACGCCAGCAATATTGTGTGTGCATTAAATATGGGCAAATTCCAGCACGTCCCATGTTTTGCACATACCTTGAATTTGGTGGTGCAGAATTTTTTTAAAAACGACAGGGGCGTGCAAGAGATGCTGTCGGTGGCCAGAAGAATTGCGGGACACTTTCGGCGTACAGGCACCACGTACAGAAGACTGGAGCACCACCAAAAACTACTGAACCTGCCCTGCCATCATCTGAAGCAAGAAGTGGTAACGAGGTGGAATTCAACCCTCTATATGCTTCAGAGGTTGGAGGAGCAGCAAAAGGCCATTCAAGCCTATACAATTGAGCACGATATAGGAGGTGGAATGCACCTGTCTCAAGCGCAGTGGAGAATGATTTCAACGTTGTGCAAGGTTCTGATGCCCTTTGAACTTGCCACACGTGAAGTCAGTTCAGACACTGCCAGCCTGAGTCAGGTCATTCCCCTCATCAGGCTTTTGCAGAAGAAGCTGGAGACATTGAAGGAGGAGCTAACACGGAGCGATTCCGCTAGGCATGTGGGACTTGTGGATGGAGCCCTTAATTCGCTTAACAAGGATTCACGGGTGGTCAATCTGTTGAAATCAGAGCACTACATTTTGGCCACCGTGCTCGATCCTAGATTTAAAGCCTACCTTGGATCTCTCTTTCCGGCAGACACAAGTCTGCTGGGGTTGAAAGACCTGCTGGTGAGAAAATTGTCAAGTCAAGCGGAACGCGACCTGTCAACATCTCCTCCTTCACATTCTCCCGCAACTGGGGGTGCGAGGAAAAGGCTCAGAATTCCGAGCCCACCCGCTGGCGGTGATGCAGGGCAGTCTGGAGCGACTGCTGATGCTGACATCTGGTCCGGACTGAAGGACCTGACAACGATTACGGATACGGACATGTCGTCTACTGGCACTGCATATGATTCTCTCCCCATTGAAAGAATGGTGGAGGATTATATGAGTGACCGCATCCAAGTAGGCACGTCACACAGTCCGTACTTATACTGGCAGGAAAAAGAGGCAATTTGGAGGCCCTTGCACAAACTGGCTTTATTCTACCTAAGTTGCCCTCCCACAAGTGTGTACTCCGAAAGAGTGTTTAGTGCCGCCGCTCACCTTGTCAGCAATCGGCGTACGAGGTTACATCCAGAAAATGTGGAGAAGATGATGTTCATTAAAATGAATTATAATCAATTCCTCCGCGGAGACATTGACCAGCAGCAATTGCCTCCACAAAGTACACAGGGAGCTGAGATGGTGGATTCCAGTGGGGACGAATTGATAATCTGTGAGGAGGGGGATGTACACGGTGATATATCGGAGGATGATGATGAGGTGGACATCTTGCCTCTGTAGAGCCAGTTTGTGCAAGGAGAGATTAATTGCTTCTTTTTTGGGGGGGGTCCAAACCAACCCGTCATATCAGTCACAGTCGTGTGGCAGACCCTGTCACTGAAATGATGGGTTGGTTAAAGTGTGCATGTCCTGTTTTGTTTATACAACATAAGGGTGGGTGGGAGGGCCCAAGGACAATTCCATCTTGCACCTCTTTTTTCTTTTATTTTTCTTTGCGTCATGTGCTGTTTGGGGAGGGTTTTTTGGAAGGGCCATCCTGCGTGACACTGCAGTGCCACTCCTAGATGGGCCCGGTGTTTGTGTCGGCCACTAGGGTCGCTTATCTTACTCACACAGTCAGCTACCTCATTGCGCCTCTTTTTTTCTTTGCGTCATGTGCTGTTTGGGGAGGGTTTTTTGGAAGGGACATCCTGCGTGACACTGCAGTGCCACTCCTAGATGGGCCCGGTGTTTGTGTCGGCCACTAGGGTCGCTTATCTTACTCACACAGTCAGCTACCTCATTGCGCCTCTTTTTTTCTTTGCGTCATGTGCTGTTTGGGGAGGGTTTTTTGGAAGGGACATCCTGCATGACACTGCAGTGCCACTCCTAGATGGGCCAGGTGTTTGTGTCGGCCACTAGGGTCGCTTATCTTACTCACACAGTCAGCTACCTCATTGCGCCTCTTTTTTTCTTTGCGTCATGTGCTGTTTGGGGAGGGTTTTTTGGAAGGGACATCCTGCGTGACACTGCAGTGCCACTCCTAGATGGGCCCGGTGTTTGTGTCGGCCACTAGGGTCGCTTATCTTACTCACACAGTCAGCTACCTCATTGCGCCTCTTTTTTTCTTTGCGTCATGTGCTGTTTGGGGAGGGTTTTTTGGAAGGGACATCCTGCGTGACACTGCAGTGCCACTCCTAGATGGGCCCGGTGTTTGTGTCGGCCACTAGGGTCGCTTATCTTACTCACACAGTCAGCTACCTCATTGCGCCTCTTTTTTTCTTTGCGTCATGTGCTGTTTGGGGAGGGTTTTTTGGAAGGGACATCCTGCGTGACACTGCAGTGCCACTCCTAGATGGGCCCGGTGTTTGTGTCGGCCACTAGGGTCGCTTATCTTACTCACACAGCGACCTCGGTGCAAATTTTAGGACTAAAAATAATATTGTGAGGTGTGAGGTATTCAGAATAGACTGAAAATGAGTGGAAATTATGGTTTTTGAGGTTAATAATACTTTGGGATCAAAATGACCCCCAAATTCTATGATTTAAGCTGTTTTTTAGGGCTTTTTGAAAAAAACACCCGAATCCAAAACACACCCGAATCCGACAAAAAAAATTCGGTGAGGTTTTGCCAAAACGCGGTCGAACCCAAAACACGGCCGCGGAACTGAACCCAAAACCAAAACACAAAACCCGAAAAATTTCCGGCGCTCATCTCTACATTCTATACTTGTGGTGCATTTTAGTTTTGCAGTTTGCTGACACAGTGACCACCAGTATACTATATATAGCAGTACGATACGGAAGGCCACTGCTGTGCCTACCTCTGTGTCGTCATTAAGTAAACTATCCATCTACATTCTATACCTGTGGTGCATTTTAGTTTTGCAGTTTGCTGACACAGTGACCACCAGTATACTATATATAGCAGTACGATGCGGAAGGCCACTGCTGTGCCTACCTCTGTGTCGTCATTAAGTATACTATCCATCTACATTCTATACCTGTGGTGCATTTTAGTTTTGCAGTTTGCTGACACAGTGACCACCAGTATACTATATATAGCAGTACGATACGGAAGGCCACTGCTGTGCCTACCTCTGTGTCGTCATTAAGTATACTATCCATCTACATTCTATACCTGTGGTGCATTTTAGTTGTGCGCAGTATATATAGTAGTAGGCCATTGCTATTGATACTGGCATATAATTCCACACATTAAAAAATGGAGAACAAAAATGTGGAGGGTAAAATAGGGAAAGATCAAGATCCACTTCCACCTCGTGCTGAAGCTGCTGCCACTAGTCATGGCCGAGACGATGAAATGCCATCAACGTCGTCTGCCAAGGCCGATGCCCAATGTCATAGTAGAGAGCATGTAAAATCCAAAAAACAAAAGTTCAGTAAAATGACCCAAAAATCTAAATTGAAAGCGTCTGAGGAGAAGCGTAAACTTGCCAATATGCCATTTACGACACGGAGTGGCAAGGAACGGCTGAGGCCCTGGCCTGTGTTCATGGCTAGTGGTTCAGCTTCACATGAGGATGGAAGCACTCATCCTCTCGCTAGAAAAATGAAAAAACTTAAGCTGGCAAAAGCACAGCAAAGAACTGTGCGTTCTTCTAAATCACAAATCCCCAAGGAGAGTCCAATTGTGTCGGTTGCGATGCCTGACCTTCCCAACACTGGACGGGAAGAGCTTGCGCCTTCCACCATTTGCGCGCCCCCTGCAAGTGCTGGAAGGAGCACCAGCAGTCCAGTTCCTGATAGTCAAATTGAAGATGTCAGTGTTGAAGTACACCAGGATGAGGATATGGGTGCTGCTGGTGCTGGGGAGGAAATTGACAAGGAGGATTCTGATGGTGAGGTGGTTTGTTTAAGTCAGGCACCCGGGGAGACATCTGTTGTCCGTGGGACGAATATGGCCATTGACATGCCATTTCTCTAGGCAGGCGATACCGAAAATGTACACAGACCTCAGAAAAAGACTCACCAGTGTCCTAAAAAATGCAGTTGTACCCAATGTCCACTTAACCACGGACATGTGGACAAGTGGAGCAGGGCAGACTCAGGACTATATGACTGTGACAGCCCACTGGGTAGATGTATTGCCACCCGCAGCAAGAACAGCAGCGGCGGCACCAGTAGCAGCATCTCGCAAACGCCAACTCGTTCCTAGGCAGGCTACGCTTTGTATCACCGCTTTCCATAAGAGGCACACAGCTGACAACCTCTTACGGGAACTGAGGAACATCATCGCAGAATGGCTTACCCCAATTGGACTCTCCTGGGGATTTGTGACATCGGACAACGCCAGCAATATTGTGCGTGCATTACATCTGGGCAAATTCCAGCACGTCCCATGTTTTGCACATACATTGAATTTGGTGGTGCAGAATTATTTAAAAAACGACAGGGGCGTGCAAGAGATGCTGTCGGTGGCCCGAAGAATTGCGGGCCACTTTCGGTATTCAGGCACCGCGTACAGAAGACTGGAGCACCACCAAACATTCCTGAAATTGCCCTGCCATCATCTGAAGCAAGAGGTGGTAACGAGGTGGAATTCAACCCTCTATATGCTTCAGAGGATGGAGGAGCAGCAAAAGGCCATTCAAGCCTATACATCTGCCCACGATATAGGCAAAGGAGGGGGAATGCACCTGACTCAAGCGCAGTGGAGATTGATTTCAACGTTGTGCAAGGTTCTGCAACCCTTTGAACTTGCCACACGTGAAGTCAGTTCAGACACTGCCAGCCTGAGTCAGGTCATTCCCCTCATCAGGCTTTTGCAGAAGAAGCTGGAGACATTGAAGGAGGAGCTAAAACAGAGCGATTCCGCTAGGCATGTGGGACTTGTGGATGGAGCCCTTAATTCGCTTAACCAGGATTCACGGGTGGTCAATCTGTTGAAATCAGAGCACTATATTTTGGCCACCGTGCTCGATCCTAGATTTAAAACCTACGTTGTATCTCTCTTTCCGGCAGACACAAGTCTGCAGAGGTTCAAAGACCTGCTGGTGAGAAAATTGTCAAGTCAAGCGGAACGTGACCCGTCAACATCTCCTCCTTCACATTCTCCCGCAACTGGGGATGCGAGGAAAAGGCTAAGAATTCCGAGCCCACCCGCTGGTGGTGATGCAGGGCAGTCTGGAGCGAGTGCTGACATCTGGTCCGGACTGAAGGACCTGCCAACGATTACTGACATGTCGTCTACTGTCACTGTATATGATTCTCTCACCATTGAAAGAATGGTGGAGGATTATATGAGTGACCGCATCCAAGTAGGCACGTCAGACAGTCCGTACCTATACTGGCAGGAAAAAGAGGCAATTTGGAGGCCCTTGCACAAACTGACTTTATTCTACCTAAGTTGCCCTCCCTCCAGTGTGTACTCCGAAAGAGTGTTTAGTGCAGCCGCTCACCTTGTCAGCAATCGGCGTACGAGGTTACTTCCAGAAAATGTGGAGAAGATGATGTTCATCAAAATGAATTATAATCAATTCCTCCGTGGAGACATTCACCAGCAGCAATTGCCTCCAGAAAGTACACGGGGACCTGAGATGGTGGATTCCAGTGGGGACGAATTAATAATCTGTGAGGAGGGGGATGTACACAGTGAAAGGGGTGAGGAATCGGATGATGATGAGGTGGACATCTTGCCTCTGTAGAGCCAGTTTGTGCAAGGAGAGATTGATTGCTTCTTTTTTGGTGGGGGCCCAAACCAACCAGTCATTTCAGTCACAGTCGTGTGGCAGACCCTGTCACTGAAATGATGGGTTCGTTAAAGTGTGCATGTCCTGTTTATACAACATAAGGGTGGGTGGGAAGGCCCAAAGACAATTCCATCTTGCACCTCTTTTTTCTTTCATTTTTCTTTGCATCATGTGCTGTTTGGGGACTATTTTTTTGAAGTGCCATCCTGCCTGACACTGCAGTGCCACTCCTAGATGGGCCAGGTGTTTGTGTCGGCCACTTGTGTCGCTTAGCTTAGTCACTCAGCGACCTTGGTGCGCCTCTTTTTTTCTTTGCATCATGTGCTGTTTGGGGACAATTTTTTTGAAGTGCCATCCTGCCTGACACTGCAGTGCCACTCCTAGATGGGCCAGGTGTTTGTGTCGGCCACTTGTGTCGCTTAGCTTAGCCATCCAGCGACCTTGGTGCGCCTCTTTTTTTCTTTGCATCATGTGCTGTTTGGGGACTATTTTTTTGAAGTGCCATCCTGCCTGACACTGCAGTGCCACTCCTAGATGGGCCAGGTGTTTGTGTCGGCCACTTGTGTCGCTTAGCTTAGCCATCCAGCGACCTTGGTGCGCCTCTTTTTTTCTTTGCATCATGTGCTGTTTGGGGACTATTTTTTTGAAGTGCCATCCTGCCTGACACTGCAGTGCCACTCCTAGATGGGCCAGGTGTTTGTGTCGGCCACTTGTGTCGCTTAGCTTAGTCACACAGCGACCTTGGTGCGCCTCTTTTTTTCTTTGCATCATGTGCTGTTTGGGGACAATTTTTTTGAAGTGCCATCCTGCCTGACACTGCAGTGCCACTCCTAGATGGGCCATGTGTTTGTGTCGGCCACTTGTGTCGCTTAGCTTAGTCACACAGCGACCTTGGTGCGCCTCTTTTTTTCTTTGCATCATGTGCTGTTTGGGGACTATTTTTTTGAAGTGCCATCTTGCCTGACACTGCAGTGCCACTCCTAGATGGGCCAGGTGTTTGTGTCGGCCACTTGTGTCGCTTAGCTTAGCCATCCAGCGACCTTGGTGCGCCTCTTTTTTTCTTTGCATCATGTGCTGTTTGGGGACAATTTTTTTGAAGTGCCATCCTGCCTGACACTGCAGTGCCACTCCTAGATGGGCCAGGTGTTTGTGTCGGCCATTTGTGTCGCTTAGCTTAGTCACACAGCGACCTTGGTGCGCCTCTTTTTTTCTTTGCATCATGTGCTGTTTGGGGACAATTTTTTTTTAAGTGCCATCCTGCCTGACACTGCAGTGCCACTCCTAGATGGGCCAGGTGTTTGTGTCGGCCACTTGTGTCGCTTAGCTTAGTCACACAGCGACCTTGGTGCACCTCTTTTTTTCTTTGCATCATGTGCTGTTTGGGGACAATTTTTTTGAAGTGCCATCCTGCCTGACACTGCAGTGCCACTCCTAGATGGGCCAGGTGTTTGTGTCGGCCACTTGTGTCGCTTAGCTTAGCCACACAGCGACCTTGGTGCGCCTCTTTTTTTCTTTGCATCATGTGCTGTTTGGGGACAATTTTTTTGAAGTGCCATCCTGCCTGACACTGCAGTGCCACTCCTAGATGGGCCAGGTGTTTGTGTCGGCCACTTGTGTCGCTTAGCTTAGCCATCCAGCGACCTCGGTGCAAATTGTAGGACTAAAAATAATATTGTGAGGTGTGAGGTGTGAGGTGTTCAGAATAGACTGGAAATGAGTGGAAATTATGGTAATTGAGGTTAATAATACTATGGGATCAAAATGACCCCCAAATTCTATGATTTAAGCTGTTTTTTAGGGTTTTTTGAAAAAAACACCCGAATCCAAAACACACCCGAATCCGACAAAAAATTTTCGGTGAGGTTTTGCCAAAACACGTCCGAATCCAAAACACGGCCGCGGAACCGAATCCAAAACTAAAACACAAAACCCGAAAAATGTCCGGTGCACATCACTAATTTATATATTACTACATTGTATTTGTATGGAGTACTTTATTTTGGAACACATATGATGTTTGTTGTGAATTATTAGAGCATCAGGTTTGCCGCCACCTGGGTCTGGCAGTGATAGCATGTCTGTAAGAACAGTCAAATATGTGTTTGGAATCTTCTTTGCAAGGGTCCAGAAAGCAATGTAATAAAGTAGTATATTACACATTGATACTACTTCTGTGTATGGGCTTTCTTTTGTGCAAACCACAATTTTACCCCACCTGTTCCTAGCCACATTATCTTCTCTAATGTCTCTGTCACCCAGTCCCTTCTTCACCCCCTTCCATTCCAGCACTGGGGGTTTTTTCTGCGGCTTTGCATGCAAATATTCATGTAACTCTCTTCCCACAAGTGATCTCACTGTGGAGAAGGTCCTGCAGTAATGCTTCTCACTCGGTTATGCTCCATTTTCAGCCAGAAATACCCATTTGTAAGGTCATGTGACTACTTGTGGAAACATTGCAGAGTTGTTTTTAGTTTTCTGCAGAAAGATGATTTGTAGGAAGTAACAGTTTGCTCTGGATGAGAGGCTGATTGCGGTGTTCCCTAAGCCTAACAATCTACATGCAGTTATATGCTGGTAAGCAACCTACTGTACATCCGTTTTATTACATATACTAGATATTAAAATAAGCAATAGGGAAGAGTTGCGGCACATGGAGAGATGTTCCTTAAATTTCAGAAGGCAAAAGCACTTGGTTTTTGTCATTACCACAGAGTTGTTATTAATTTTATCCCTAGATTACATTTGTATGTTGTTTGTGTATTGTAGACAGAAATGACAAAACAACACATTGGTGAATCCTTAAAAAATACATAATTTATAAATCTTGTATTTGTTTTACTACCTTACACTGGTGTGTACTGTATCATACCCTCCAACTGTACCTTTTTAATAGGTACAGTACCTTTTTTTTATGGTCTGTACCGATTTTTGGCTCTCCAAACTTCCATTGAAAGTATAGGAAAAGGGGCGTGACCACACCCCTTTACCCACGGCCACGCCCCTTTTCCGGATTTGTACCGATTTTTCTGTGTAAAATGTTGGAGGGTATGCTGTATATATAATATTGTATTGTTGTTGTTGTTGTTGTTGTTGTTTTTGTTGTGGGGGGAGGGGGATAATACTTATTTCTAACAACATAAAATTTTAAGATCAAATTTGAAAAATTGGCAGTCCTCATTTACTGTTTCTATAAATATATGAAAGACTAGATATTATGGAAATAGGGATCAGAGGCTAGGTGGCCTCACAGAGAAACCCTGAGATACCTCCAGCATCTGAAATCTCCACCGCTTCTAGTCTTTCCTACTTACAGGGGTAGATTGGCCATAGAACTCCCAGAGACAACTCCCGGTGGACCGCTGTGCATGTAGGGCTTGCAGTGTCGGACTGGGACATGAAGGGCCCACCGGGGGAATGCTGTTGTAGAGGCCTATGCTTAAGGGTGTGGCCAGGATCCAGTGGGGGCGTGGCCAGCCACCACAGAGGTTTGGCTAACCATTAAAGAGTACATTTTCTGTTTCCAATAGTAAATATATAATAAACCATATTCTTGTGAAGTATAATGTAATGCATAATTCAAGTGCACCTGGATAAAGTCTGGAACCTGATCCCGAGAGGAGGTGGAGGGCCCAAAGGAAGTGGGGCCTACCGGGGGTTTCCCCTGTTCCCCTGTGGGCCAGTCCGACCCTGAGGGCTTGTCTTGTTTGCTGACATGTCAGGGGTGGTTACAGTAGCGGATCTTGCCACGGGCAAGCAGGACTTTTGCCCGGGGCGCCGCCCTCTGGAGGGCGCTGGCGCCATCCGGAGGACGCCGCACCATGACAAGATCCGCCACTGCTGTGCCCTCCGCTGCCCGCGGTGTCCCCCGGCTGTGCCTCCTGTGAAGGGAACTAGACGCGTAGCGTCTAGTTTCCCTTCGTGGAGAGTACCTTTGCTGAACGGTGCGCGATGACGTCATCGCGCACCGCACAGCAAAGGTCCTCTCCACGAAGGGAACTAGCCGCTACACGTCTAGTTTCCCTTCGTGGAGAGGACCTTTTGCTGTGCGGTGCGCGATGACGTCATCGCGCACCGCTCAGCATTCAAGTGGCGCTACTAATGTACAGGGGGCGTAACTGGCCACGCCCCCTGTATTAAGACACGCCCCGTTTCCTGCCTGGGGCGCAGAGCGGGCTTGAACCGGCCCTGGGTGGTTACATGGTATACCTCTGGTGCTGCTCATGTAAGGCCACTTCTTCAATTTTTTTCAAGGGCCACTTCACAGTTCCCAATCTGCCCCTGCCTACTGACCAAGGGTGTGAGGATCCAAGACACACCTCTAGATTGGATGCTGGAATTAGCCATAGCATAAGAAGTGTGCAGACATCCTCATTCATTTCATTGTACTCGTAGTGATCTATAGTACAGTTGGGATCCCGGTGGTAAGAATGCCAACGGATTGCTGTGAATATTTTAACCCTAACCCACCACTCCCACAGCCTTGCTCTAACCGTCCCCTCCCATAGCTTCGCCCTAGCCCTCCACAGCCTAACCCTAACCCTCCCCCCTAAATGCCTAATCTTAACATTAACCCTAATAGTCACCTTGGGTATCCGCCTGCATTGTGAGTGTCGGGATTTTGACCACTGTGATCCTGACTACATCCCAGTTAATAGTTATCATGTCAACATTCATAATGTCAACACCAGTGTCAACATTAGAATGTCAACCTAGTTCAACATGTCGACATACACATACACCACACAGAATGCTGACAGTTAAGGTTAGGTGCCGCCGAGATGGTTAGGGTTAGTTACTGGGGGGAGGTTAGGGTTAGGCTGCGAGGAAAGAGGAGGTTAGGCACCAAGGGATGATTAGGGATAGGTATAAGGTATGGAGGGAGAATATTCAGAAGTCATGCTAAAGGGCCCCATACACTAGAACGATAATGCCCGATTTCATCCGATTTCGGGCATTCGGGCCAATATATTGGATGAAATCGTACATTTTGGAGGTGTTTCCGATCCGATGCACATTCTCGTGAGCATCGGATTGGATCCCCCAGATTGAATGTGTTGTACTAACTATCATGTCCGACCCCGCAGGATGGCTGGGATCGCATACGATACATCGTATGTAAAAGGACCATATACAATGTATCGTATGCGATCCGGCCGCCCGAGAAGCTGCCGATGTGATCGCCTGCGACATGACATTCGGACATGTCGGGTTAGTGTATGGGACCCTTAAGCCTTTCACAGTTCGACCATAATGACATTCTCATGTCGCCCTTAAGCATGTTGGCATGATAACTGTCGACCAAACATACCAGATCCCATCAAACACCCAGTAGAAGAAGAATAGAACATTAAATGCCATTTATTTATTTATTTATTTATTAACAGTTATGTTTCTAGTGCACACGTATTTCACAGAGCTTTACAGCAAATATTGCAGTGATTCCTCAGTCCCTGCTCCAGTGGAGCTTACACTCTATATCTCCTATATAATAGCCCTGTGACTCTGTGTCTGGACATCTAACGCTGGGCATGGCTAGGAGCTCTCATTGGGTTAGCAGCAGGTCTATCACATCCACAGCTGATTGGCCGAGAAACGCCCTCCCACACAGGTTACATCCAATGGGAGGCTCTGCCCTTTGGCTGCTGTGTTTTCACTGACCAGGATTAGTAATGGGGCTGATGGAGCTGCAGCTCCAGTCCCACACCCCAAAGTAGACCCCCTGCATCTGCAGCAACACACCCTCCAACACTTTACACATAAACACTGATACACATTCAAAAAGGGGGCGTGGCCACGGGTACAGCACCGTGGCCACGCCCCTTTTCATATACGTTCAATGGAAGCTTGGAGAGCCAGAAATCGGTACAGACCATAAAAAAAAGGGACTGTACCTGCCAAAAAGGTGCAGCTGGAGGGTATGCCACTGCATCTGCAGCAAGTCTCTGCGCTGTAGATAGGGAAAACAAAACACTTTTACTACAGCGTCCTATGACCTGCTGTCAGTCCGCCTGCCCTCCCTCCGTTTTCATAGCCCTCCCTGCGCCGCATACTCTCTGCGCCCCGGAGCCTCCTCTGTGCGTGATGTCACAGAAGTGCCTCCCCGCCACAGGCGCGCCCAGATCCCCACAGGCCCTGACTCCGCAACACAGCACCTGTGCTTCCGGCCTGGAAGCCCCGAGATGGCTAAAGTAACGGATAGAGTGGGTAATATCACGGAGGGTAATGTCTGGACGCTGAATCAATGTAAAAGGTGACAGTGCTGCGTAGTGCAGTGGCTGTGCAATCAGGACCGGTGCTACGGTGTTTGGCGCCCCCCTACAAACTATAAATTTGCACCCTTGCATACTTTACAAACGAACAGCGCACATAATACCCCATGTAGTAGAGACACTTACACATGTAACGTCCCCTGTACCAGAGACGCTTACACACGTAACGTCTCCTGTACCGGTGACGCTTACACACGTAATGCTCCCTGTACCAGTGATACTTACACACGTAACACCCCCTGCACCAGTGCCACTTACACACGTAACACCCCCCTGTACCATTGACGCTTACACACGTAATGCCCCCCTGTACCAGTGACGCTTACACACTTAACGCCCCCTGTAGCAGTGATGCTTACACACGTAACGCCCCTGTAGCAGTGCCGCCTAGACACGTAACGCCCTCTGTACCAGTGCCGCTTAAACACGTAACGCCCTCTGTGCCAGTGCCGCTTACACACGTAACGCCCCCCCCCCCTGTACCAGTGACGCTTACACACGTAACGACCCCTGTACCAGTGCCGCTTACACACGTAATGCCCCTTGTAGCAGTGCCGCTTAGACATGTAATGCCCCCCTGTACCAGTGACGCTTACACACGTACCGCCCCCTGTACCAGTGCCGCTTACACACGCAGGGCCGTCTTAACAGCAGTGTAGGCCCCTGGGCACAGCAATGCACTGGGCCCCCTACCCATCCTCCAGCGGTAGGGATGGGGGTGCTATCAGTGGCTGCTTTGATGTCCCGTGGGCGGTAGGGGGTGTTCTATCTTCCACTCAGCATGTAGGACCTGGAGCAGTAATTTCTGCTAATTACTCCTTTACTGCACAGATGGGGGCATTGGGCTGAATGAAGAAGCCCTGGTACATGACTTCCGGGGTGGTAGGGGGTGTTTAATACGTAGGGGAGGGGTGGATAGTGGAGTGGGCTTAATATTTATCATTTCCTGGTGGGAGGGCAGATTGCTTGACTGCAGATATCTCAAGTTTCTGAAAATATATTTCTTAGCTTTGAATGGGATAAAAGCCTAGAGAGTCCCACCTTTCAGAAGGTTCTGGGGACTTGGGGATCTAAAACTGCTTATTAGGCGTGTGGAGCTGGAGCAGGGACCAGCTGCTTGAAGGCTGATATATCTGGTTCTGGGCATAGTAGAGACAATTTGCAAGTGTCCACCAAAAGGGGAGAGTCACAGCTTTTGGATTATAGCCTCAGAAATCTCTAAATCAGACAGAATCCGAGATATCTGGCTGGAAAGAGCAATTAACAGGCTTAGATGGGGACCACTGCTTTCAAGTCGGATATCTCTGGTTCCCCAAGGCCGATTTTCAAAAATCTGGTACCCCTGGAAAGAGGGGACCCTCAGCTATCAGTCTAGGGCCCTTATACTCCTGGGGCCCTTGGGCAAGAGCCCATTGAGCCCATACGAAAAGACGGCCCTGTACACACGTAACGCCGCCTGTACCAGTGCCGCTTACACACGTAACACCCCCTGTAGCAGTGCCGCTTACACACGTAACACCCCCGTAGCAGTGCCGCTTACACACGTAACACCCCCTGTAGCAGTGCCGCTTACACACGTAACGCCCCCTGTACCAGTGCCGCTTACACCCCCTGTACCAGTGACGCTTACACACGTAACGCCCCCTGTATCAGTGACGCTTACACACGTAACGCCCCCTGTACCAGTGACGCTTACACACGTAACGCCTCTTGTACCAGTGACGCTTACACACGTAACGCCTCCTGTACCAGTGACGCTTACACACATTATGCAGCAGTCACACATACACACAAATACACACACAACATACACATATATATATATATATATATATATAAACACACACACATACATACTGTACATACATTACACACATACACAGTCACACATATATACAGTATACACAGACACTGTATACACACACACACTCACTCTCTTTCCAGACACTTATCTAATGAAGTCTGGCTGGCCGAAACTGTAGGAGCTCATCCTCCTGTTGCAGCATGGTCCCGTCTAGCTCCGCCCCTTATTCCCATCCAGCTCCACCCCCTTTGGATCCCGTCCGGCCACTGAATGTCACACAGGGGAGGGGGAGAGGAGGCTTTGTGCTGCCGGCGCCGAGGGGGAGAGGAGGTTTTGTGCTGCCGGCGCCGCTGCATGTGTGACAGCAGCTGGCAGCAGCAGCAGGGACAGCAGCAGCAGCTCAGCACAGGGATGCAGAGCAGGAAGAACGCCTCTCCTTCCTGGTGCCTCCCTGCACTGCATCCCTTTGCTGAACGGCTAGCGCCGGCCCTGTGTGCAGTGTCACTGACACTGCACAGCACTCTCACCTTTTACATTGATTCAGCCAGTCACACAGTTCTGCCAGCCAGTCACTATTGTTAGCACCAGTGTCCCAACGCGCGGCATTACAGGGAAGTAGACGCACTAAAAAAACTACAACTCCCAGCAAACCTTAGCGCCAAAGCATTCCGGCCCTTAGGGCTGCTGGGAGCTGTAGTTTATTGCGTACATCTTCTTCCCTGTAATGCGGCGCGTTGGGACACCGGCCCAAACAATAGTGACTGCATGCTGTGTGAGTCTCTGGGAGAGCCACTGCCAAAGGGAGGAAAGCAGCTTAGCTGCTGACAGGAGGAGAAGCAGGATAAGCATTACCCGCCCCTCCCCGACTCACAGTACCTCTGGGCCCCATCCGCGGCACTCCCACACACCCCCTCCAGCACCTGCGGTAGCTCCGGACCCCCTCCCCTACACGCAGCCAACCCGCCCCTCCCGCCTCACCACCACATCCGCCCCTCCCCCACCCGGAGCACCCCTGCAACTGCTTCTCCCCCAACCGCAGTGGCTCCGGACCACCACCCGCGGCACCCACGCACCCTCCCCCACCTGCGGCACCACCGCACCAGCCCCTCCCCCACCTGCGGCACCACCACAACCGTCCCTCCCGCGGCACCCCAGGATCCCATACGCCTCTTCCCCGCACCCCCTACTCCCCCAACCAAAGCACCTACTAGGTGATTCACCAGGCCCTGGTTGCGCTGTTCACACAGTTGCAAGGGGCTTCCATCCCTTAACCATTGCACGCCCTTTGTCCGTGCAATATTTAACCACTCACACAATTATGATTGGATGTAATACTCCATATAATAAAAATATTGCATGCCACAAGGGTGTGCAAGGGTTTAGGGGGCGTAGCCCCTTACGACGGTGTGAAGAGCGCCCGTAGGGCACGATGAATCACCTAGTTCCTCTATATTTTTTTGTCAGAAGCCAATTAACCTATCAGTATGCTTTTGGTGTGTGTCAGGAAACTGAAGCACCTGGATCAAACCCACAGAAACATGGGGCAACATACAAACTCCACACAGATAGTGCCTTGGCCAGAGACCGAACTCAAAATCTCAGAAGCTGTGAGTCAGTAATGCTAACTACTACACAACCATGCTATCCAAAAGTCACCATGCATAAGGAGGACCTCTTCTCAGCATCATAAAAAATCCTATGCACTATCATACAACCATCATCTTACGTATCTCAACTGTGCTAAGGCAGGACTGAACGAAACAAGGTAACGTTTGCGCATTGTTCTGCACTGCCTGGTTGTAAACAGCCCCATTTGCTGCAGCAGATAGTTTTAGTGCCGGGAAGTAATAATGAGCTCACTGTGCTATGTATAGGTCTGACATCCATGTACACAGCTGTAGAAAACAGTTTTTTTCCTGTATGTTTGTTGATTTATGCCAGAAGAGGAACAATTTCTTCTGTTTGTATAGGAATAGTTCTGTAATTTCTATTGAACATTATCAGCTGCTCTCAGTGCACCATTCAATATGGCAGAGAAGGCATGTGTAACATCCGTGTTTGTGGGCATCGCAGCACAAAAGAAAATGTGTGTTATTACCAATAGTTCTGTTTGACAGATAAGGTTACAAGTACAAAAATAGGTTATAGAATACTATGGGAGAGATGTAGCAAACCTAAAGAGGGCAAGTGGCAAAGCTTCCCATTTGGCTTCTAGTTATCATTTTATAGAATGTACTAGATACATGATAGCTGGAATCTGATTGGTTGATAAGAGCAATTTCTCTACCTGTCCTCTTTAGAAGGTGTGACTAATCTTCTATGTCTAAGGGGTCTATTTACTAAGACTTGGATGGAGATGCATAGGCAAACGCATGGGGGGATGGGGGAGGGGTTCCGGTTGCCCGGAAACCCCCTTCTCTTGGAAAATGCTTCAAATTATGACAACAATAGCAACGGTATATAATACGGTTACAAGAGCTGCAGCCACATTATGCAGTTTAAGGGACAGAGCAGAGCTGCTGCACATGCCCAACAGTAGCAGCTTCTTCCACCAAGTTTTCTGTGTGTGTGGATCGGAGTCCTCAATCAGTGCACTGGACCAGAGAGTAGCTACCAGGAAGAATAGACAGGAGCCTTACAATTAGGTGGGAGAATGTGTGCCTAGAAAGTGCAGTACTGGTTTTATTATGTTTTTATATTAGTTTATTATGGTATGTTTAACCTTTTCCTGACCTCTTATTTTTATTATTTAAATGTTTGAAACAGCCTATACTATAGACCATCTATGGTTAGAGATCATCTATATTAATACTGTATTCCATATAGTATGCATTGTATAAAAAGACCAATGTATACATTAATGTCCAGGGTCGATACTAGGTTCTTCTGCCGCTCCCCCAGACTCCTGCACTTGTTCTAATGTTCCGCACAGTGGGAGATTGTAAACTTCATTTGGAAACCCCACTCTAGAAATCCTGTGTTTGCCACTGAGATAAAGTGGACGGAGGTAAAGTACCAGTCAAACACCTCCTAACTCATTTTTCAAAACCAGCCTGTAACATGGCAGTTAGGAGCTGATTGGCTAGTCATTCATCTTCATCCAATTTATCTCCATCCAAGGCATAGTAAATAGACCCCTTAATCACCACATGGCCCTCTCTGCATGCTGTAGAATAGACATCATATCCTTCTTCAGCTCTAGCACTTGCTGGGACATATAAGACTAGGGAGCATATTGTTAAAGTCGAAAAATATTGTAATGCATGCCCCACGTACTAACCCCATGCACATGCCCGCTGCGCGTGCACTCAGTCTGCCGTGCGTGCACATATCCGCAATTTGCGTAAAGTAGCTTTCCACGGTCATGCGCCTTAGCGCGTGGTATGCGCATTTACGGTAGAGTTTGTGAGCGCATAGAGGGTTATTAGAACATTACATATTTAACCCAAATAGTGTACATTTTAGATATAGTTCCCGTGCACCACATCAACGAGTATCAATAGTTTAAACAGTTCCAGGAATAAGGGATTCGCCTTTGCATGATAGGAAGGGTCAGACTCAGGTTGGAAGGTGATGTCTAGTATCCAGCTGTAGGGTATTTTGAGGGTAACATTCCGGTGTTGGTTAGAGAAAGATCGCATGTTCCAGCGTATAGTTATGTGCAGAAGTAGAATATAGATATTAACTGTATTTACTGTATATTATGTATGTGGCGGGAATCCAGAGGATACCACCCACAAGAGCAGTTGGGGAAAGACATCGCCCATCTATTCAAATCAACCAATGACCTCTTCTGTAATGTAAAGACACATACCTGTGTCCAATGGACAATGAGATTACAGTGACCATTGTATTGTGTATGCATGTTGTGTATAAAAAGCCCATTGTTGCCTGGCCGGTCAGAAGACTCTGAACGCTATCTGTATGACCAGCGGAGGACCGGCCGGGTTGCGCCTGCGAACATTCTCACGTATGTACATTCTCTGTAGCCATTATTCTGTTTAGATTTATCTTGTTAGCCTGTAGTGTATGATTTGTACTGTTTACCTTTTGGAATTAATCCACTGTGGCCTTAGAACCCTGTGGTTTCAACTACAAATCAGTGTTGCGTCTTCACTTTCCTGCAAGGGTCTTAGAGTGTATTTATCTGTATAAGGTGTATAAGTATTGATAAGGTGTACGCACTGCGGTTACTTTATACCGTCAGCGCTACTAAGGTTTATAGATATAACATCGTTGCAGTACTTTGTTGTTAAGGGTTTAAAGTGTAATCATATCATTACAGTGTATCATTAACAAGGTTTAAAGGTTATCAATTGTGTGTGCGCACGCTGTGTGTACTCTGTACACTCAGCGCGGCGTGTGTACGCCAAGTACGTACCACGTGCAGGACTCTGTACGCAAATAGCGTACAAAGTGCGTAGCACGTGTATTCAGTCTAGCGGCCATAGCGGCTCCACGGTAAAAGTGTATTTAGAGGTATAGCTTTACGGTCTAAGATAATATCGACATTATCAATTGGGTGCTCGTCCGGTTCTTCCTCATACCCGCAGCCTAGCAAGTTTACGCAGACTTTATCTATCAGCAAAGGGCGGAAAGGTATCCCCTGTAAGCCTTCTCTTGGTCAGTGGATACACTAGTGCTGATTAAATAAGCGTCTGCCCTGCATGGTTTGAAGGGATGCTGGAGGGATCCGTAAGGTAAGAACGCAAAGCTATTTTTAAAATCTGGTAATTTCTGTTTGGCGCCAAATGCGCATGCAACACACGCATACACCTGTATTTTGTACTTTGCATATCTGCTCGCATTATTGCCATAAGCATTGATTACTAGATTCATTTTGACCTGTACTGAGAAAATTTGTTGCTATTTAGTTAAAATATAGGCCCTCATTCCGAGTTGATCGCTCGGTATTTTTCATCGCATCGCAGTGAAATTCCGCTTAGTACGCATGCACAATATTCGCACTGCGACTGCGCCAAGTAATTTTACAATGGAGATAGTATTTTTACTCACGGCTTTTTCATCGCTCCGGCGATCGTAATGTGATTGACAGGAAATGGGTGTTACTGGGCGGAAACAGGCCGTTTTATGGGCGTGCGGGAAAAAACGCTACCGTTTCCGTAAAAAACGCAGGAGTGGCCGGGGAAACGGGGGAGTGTCTGGGCGAACGCTGGGTGTGTTTGTGACGTCAAAACAGGAACGACAAGCACTGAACTGATCGCACAGGCAGAGTAAGTCTGAAGCTACTCTGAAACTGCTAAGTAGTTAGTAATCGCAATATTGCGAATACATCGGTCGCAATTTTAAGAAGCTAAGATTCACTCCCAGTAGGCGGCGGCTTAGCGTGTGTAACTCTGCTAAAATCGCCTTGCGAGCGATCAACTCGGAATGAGGGCCATAGTTAATATTTAAGGAAGTAAGTGTAAGACGCACAGACAGCCTGGCCTAGTTGTAAAGGTTGATACAGAGGACACTGTGTGTAGGGTTAAGTGAGCGATTATAGTTAAATATCGCTTACATTTATAGAAGTGTGGGATTTGTAGTACTGCGGACGTACGGCCTTTGTACACGTGTCTCTGATATGGGGGGTCATTCCGAGTTGTTCGCTCGCAAGCTGCTTTTAGCAGCTTTGCACACGCTAAGCCGCCGCCTACTGGGAGTGAATCTTAGCTTATCAAAATTGCGAACGAAAGATTAGCAAAATAGCGAATAGACACCTCTTAGCAGTTTCTGAGTAGCTCCACACTTACTCGGCATCTGCGATCAGTTCAGTGCTTGTCGTTCCTGGTTTGACGTCACAAACACACCCAGCGTTCGCCCAGACACTCCTCCGTTTCTCCAGCCACTCCCGCGTTTTTCCCAGAAACGGTAGCGTTTTTTCGCACACTCCCATAAAACGGCCAGTTTCCGCCCAGAAACACCCACTTCCTGTCAATCACATTACGATCACCAGAACGAAGAAAAAACCTCGTAATGCTGTGAGTAAAATACCTAACTGCATAGCAAATTTACTTGGCGCAGTCGCACTGCGGACATTGCGCATGCGCATTAGCGACTAATCGCTCCGTTGCGAGAAAAAAATACAGAGCGAACAACTCGGAATGACCCCCATAGCACGGGACTGCGTACGCAACATAAAGGCATACACACGTGGCGTGTTCACGCAACGTGCGTGAAAGTACGCACGCTAAATACAAATCACACAATAGGATTGTTTTAGTTTAGGCGCGAGACGGTAGCCACGCGATAATAGCACAAATTGATCAGTTTCCAATATTTAGTTTAAATACCTTTTTTACTGTATTACCTCTGGAACTAAGACTGTTTTACCTGAATGAAAGTTAATTTTCTGTACAGAAAAACCAAAGTGTATATGAGTGAACGAGCGTGAGTGTGCAAACAATAAAGGTTTTGTGGACCCAGGGAATTCGGGATCCCGTAGGAGACCACACCAGGTGAGTGGACACTTGGTGGCTTGAGAGTGGCTTGCTCACATTAACATTGATTAAGGTACAAAGGCGCAAGTAGTAGATAACAGCAGACCAAGAGGTCAGCGAAGTCAGAAAACCGCTGACAAAGTCAAGCGAAGCTCTGAAAACTGCGGCCTAAAAGGTCAGCAAGGTTTTTGTGTAGAGAGCGCAGCCCAGGGGGTTGGCGTAGAACCCATATAGGCCCGTTTTGAAACGCTCCGGCTGAGGTTTCGCAGCCTGAAAAACGATTCCATTGGTCGTACAGCGGATAAGTAACAGTTACCTATACGCTGTGCGATTGTACCGCGCGTTAGTGGGTGCAATATTTAGCTCAACGTGATACCCTTTTACGACATTTGCGTAAAATCACGGGATCATAGGCGCTAAGTGTAGCACACGCAACGTGATTTGTGTAACAGTTTTTTTATTTTAAGGGAGTTTCGCTGGTCACTCAGGAAATCTCCAACGACCAATATTTACTGGTTAGGGTAAGTCACTCCCATACATTTCCAGTAAATAAAGGTTACACAGGGGCCCTAGGTTGGGTACGACCGGCGCTGACGACAGTGTTTAGGTGTATTGGCCAACGTGGGCGTGAGTGGGTGAGAGCACTCGTTGAACTTTCACCATTGCCTTATCACTGAGTATTTTGGTTTTTTGTAGGAATTAGCAGGCAATACCTGCAAAAGATGGGGGCCAGTTGCTCAAGTAAGGGACGATCAACCAGGGTTCAGGTTGATATTCCGCGGCCCAAGGGGTCGGCGAGGTACATAATGTGTGAGAAATATGGATCACACGCAGAGGTTTTATGCAATGAATGGGAACGTATGACTGCGGAAGATAGGGAACCATTCCCTAAGGTAGGCAGTTTTAATCCAGAGGTGTTGCAGAATTTAAGGATTAGGATATGTCTGTTAAAATCCCGAAAAGAAAGGATCAGACACTCAAACTGTTTACATTTATGGCAACAAGAGAGTGATATGCAAAGGGAACTAGCTCACGCAGCCGGTTCCAACCCTAACAGGAAACTGATTGCAACTGCACCACCACCATCGTATATTACAGGGGAGAAAGTGGCTACAGACAATGGCATACTAATATATGATAAGAGTGAACTTGATAAATGTATTAATGCTAACCCGTGCAAGTTGTATCCCATCTTAAACTTCCCTCAGGACTGCGATCAAGAAGATGAGCCCAGCACGATATTGGCACTCTCTCTAGCAGCCACCGTACAAGACACACAAGTGGGCACGGCCCAACCAGTAAGAACAGTAGCAAAGGCCCCTAGCGGAGGGACAGGTTAGGTTGTGTCCACAGGTAAGTACGGTACAGTACATTATGCAGAGACAATTGCACCTCACATTGTAGAAGCAACCCAGAATGATGTAATTGAACTAAATCCTGTCAGGGTGATCGCAGTCCCCAATGGGAAGACTGACGCTCAGGGAATCACTCCCGTCAGGAACATTGCTATTCATTGTCCTTGGTCTCGAACAGAATTGAGAACAATTATGTCTGAATTTCCCGATCCCAGAAAGGATCTAGCCGCATGTCAGAGGTTTATTAGAGAACTAGGTAACGCCACCGAATCCACAAACAAAGATTTGCAGACAGTGCTACGGGCATGTTTGCCCTCCAATATTGACCCTGTGAAATTCATTGCTGATTGTAAATTAGACGCAGAAGTACCTCTCACTGATGAATACACTCAGGAGAATGTAAAACAGATCAATCTGCATTTAGGGGTATATTTCCCTACTGTTGTCAAGTGGAATAAAATCTTTTCCATAAGACAAAAAGAAGGTGAAACTGCTTCTGTATATTTCCATCGAGCACTGCAGGAAATGGCTAGATACACTGGGGTGGAGGACATTAAGGAAAATGTACATCATAGAGAGGTAGCTGTGTCCGTATTAATGGACGGCTTGAAAGAAACGTTGAGAACAAGGGTACAAACCACTCAACCTTACTGGAGAGGTATTTCGGTGGCTGCATTAAGAGAGTCCGCTATCGAGCATGATCGGAACATCATTAAACACAGGGAGTCACAGGGGGATAAGCTGATGACCGTAAGTATCAAAGCCCTGACAACGAAGCCACATCAGCCAAAACCCCAGACCCCTGATGGTAAGTCGTATGTAGTGAAATGTTATAATTGCCAGAGGGAATGACATTACACACGGATCTGTAAATATAAAAGCAACGTATATCGACCCCCTAGACCAGAACATGACTCACAGCATAACACACGTAATTGGGATCAGGGACCGCATAGGAGGAATTATGAGCAACATGCAGGGGAAACAAGGAGGTACCCACCTAGGAGGGACTGGCAGACCTCTGAAAATTCTCAGCTACCCCCCTCACATATTGTAGCTGCCAGCACACTGCGGGAGGGTCACCACATACAATAGGGGTTATGCCACACCTGTAGTTTGCAGCCAGTAAAGTTGATTGCTAGCCTTGGAAATGAACCCGAGGTTACAGTTGATGTAGCTGGTAGATCACTACCTTTCCTTGTAGATACAGGGGCGGTCAGGTCAGTGTTAAATTCAACGGTAGGTATGAAAACCACTGGTAAAACAATTTCAGCAATGGGGGTAACAGGAGTAGTGCAACACTACCCTTTGAGTAAACCAGCGGAGATTACGATAGGGCCTTTGAAAACCAAGCATTCCTTTTTGCTAGCTGCATCGGCTCCAACTAATCTACTTGGGAGAGATTTATTGTGTAAGATGAGGTCTGTCATATATTGTACTCCTGAGGGTGTCTTCTTAGATATACCCGAGAATCACGTTCAGGAAGTGCAGGATATGCTGGACACCCCACAAAGGTTAATGTCACACTCTGCTGTTATAGACAGGTGTCCATCCAAGGTAGAGGAAATGATCTCCCAGATACCGGAATCCCTCTGGACCAAAGATGGACAAGACACTGGATTGATGGCAAATGTAGCTCCTGTAGTAGTGCAAGTAAAAGATGGTAGGATAGCTCCAAAAATACCACAGTATCCTCTGAAGCCAGAGGTGGAATTAGGAGTGTACCCAGTCATAGAGCGCTTGCTACAACAGGGCATCCTAGTTAGGACGTCCAGCACTGCCAATAGTCCCATCTTCCCTGTGAAAAAGAGTGGGGGGAGGGGTTACAGGCTAGTGCAGGATCTAAGGGGGATAAACAAGATAGTTGAGAGCCAATTCCCCGTAGTGCCAAATCCAGCTGTCATCCTCATGCAAATTCCCCCTACTGCGAAATTTTTCACTGTCATTGACCTCTGTTCTGCTTTCTTTTCGGTCCCTCTGCACCCTGACAGCCAATTTTTGTTTGCATTTACATACAGGGGAGTACAGTACACCTGGACTCGCCTACCCCAAGGTTTCATTGACAGCCCAAGTATTTTTTCCCAGGCTTTGCATGACTGTTTACAATCCTTTCAACCTGAGAGCGGATCAGTATTAATACAGTATGTAGATGACTTACTGCTGTGTTCAGATTCACTTGAGTCGTCCTTGAAAGACACAAAACAGCTTCTGTTTCACCTTTCTAATACGGGACACAAGGTTTCAAAGGATAAGTTGCAGTTGTGCCAGGCCAAGGTAAAATATTTGGGACATTTCTTGACACAAGGACTGAGACACCTCACCGCTGATAGAATACAGGCGATTCGCGACATGACTCTGCCACAAACCCAGCAGCAGATCCGCACTTTCCTTGGAATGTGTGGGTACTGCCGAAACTGCATCCCAGGGTTCTCCATACTGGCTTTACCTTTGCAGGAAATGGTCTCCTCGAACAAACCAGATCGGATCTCTCACACAGATGAGTCCGAACTGGCATTTGAGAGACTTAAACAATGCCTATCACAGGCACCTGCATTAGGCATGCCAGATTATGGGAAACTTTTTGAGTTGTACGGTACGGAAAGTGCTGGGTGTGCAGCAGGTGTCCTAACCCAGAGACATGGTGATGCCAGCAGGCCGGTAGCTTACTACAGTGCACAGTTGGACACCATAGCACGGTCTCTCCCCACATGCTTGCGAAGTGTTGCAGCGATAGCCTTGCTAGTGAGTAAAAGTGAAGATGTAGTGTTGGGACACAACCTGACCATCCATACACCTCATGCAGTATCAGCCTTACTGAACTCTGCCCAAACCAGACATGTCTCATCAGCATGGTTTACAAGGTGGGAATTAGCACTAATGGCACCTGTAAACATCACCATAAAGAGATGCAGCGCACTAAATCCTGCAACTTATCTCCTAGGTATGCCTGGACAGGCACAAAGGGTGGAGGATGAGAATGATGGTGAATGAGGATTTAGTACAGACACTGACACACATGATTGTGTGGAATATCTGAACCAAACTTTCACTGCAAGACCTGACATTAGTGACAACCCACTGGAAGGCGTAGATTTTACCTTTTACACTGACGGTAGTTGCCACAGACAGACGGACTCGGGAGACTTGTGTACTGGATACGCAGTCGTAGATGACAGAGGTATCATAGAAGCTGAACCCCTGGGCCCACCGCACTCAGCACAAGTTGCTGAGCTGGTCGCCCTAACCAGAGCGTGTGAATTGGCTAAGGGTAAGTCAGCCAATATTTATACAGATTCTAGGTATGCCTTTGGAGTAGTGCATGATTTAGGGGCCCTATGGCGCCTCAGAAATTTCATGACGGCAGCTTGCACACCCGTACGCATGCATCCCATATAAAAAGGCTTCTAACAGCGATACAGGAACCTGACAGAGTGGCTGTTATCAAGTGCAAAGCCCACACTTACAGTCAAGACCCAGTGTCACTTGGTAACAGCCGGGCAGACGAAGCTGCTAAATCAGCAGCCAGCACCCCCATACAGACAGATATCACACAACTGATGGTATTCAGTACCGTCAACACACAAAAATTAAGTGAAATGCAAAATTTGTGTTCTCCACAGGAAAAGGCAGTCTGGAGGTCAAAAGGATATGGCCAGGAGTCCTCAGGACTCTGGACAGATGGACAAGGTAAGCCAGTAGCCCCCAGAGCATATCTTCCAAGCTTAGCTGAGGCGGCACATGGTCTGACTCATCTGGGCAAAGAAGGTATGTGTAAGCTGGTAAGAGCCTACTGGTGTGCACCAGGATTCTCTTCTCATGCGTTTAAGAGAGCAATGACATGTCTTATCTGCTTGAGGAAGAATATTGGAAAGTCAATACCAACAGAACCATCCCATATCCCGCCAACAGACGGCCCTTTTCAGGTAATACAAATTGATTTCATACAGTTGCCACCCTGCAGAAATTTAAAGTATGTGTAAGTTTGTATTGACGTGTTTTCAAATTGGGTAGAAGCGTTCCCCGCTGCCACAAATACTGCTACGTTCACTGCAAAGAAAATTGTGCAGGAATTTGTGTGCAGATATGGTATCCCTAGGATAATTGAAAGCAATAGAGGGTTCCCATTTTACAGTGAAGTCTTTCAGGTTATGTGCAAACTGATGGGAATTAATAGTAAGCTGCATACTCCGTACTGCCCACAGGCGAGTGCGAAAGTGGAAAGAGTAAACAGCACTATTAAGAACAAGCTGAGCAAAGTGATGGCTGAAACTGGATTGTTATGGCCAGAAGCTTTGCCACTTGTATCGTACAGCATCAGAACCACTCCCAGGTCCCCCCTTAACCTTTCACCCTTTGAGATTCTGTTTGGTCGACAACCCCATGTAATGATTGACCCCCAGGATGATTTGAAATGAAATAATGAGGTGACTATAAAATATATGGTTAAGATGAGCCAGCAGTTGAGGAATCAAAACAGAAATCTGAAACTGGTGATTCCTGACCTACCAAACAGTAATTGTCATGACATTGAACCTGGAGATTATGTAATGATTCAAAATTTTCTACGCTCAGGTTGCCTTATTGACCAGTGGGAAGGACCGTACCAAGTCTTACTGACCAGCACGACAGCATTAAAGGTTGCCGAGAGAGAGACTTGGGTCCACTCGTCCCACTGTAAGAAGGTCGCTGACCCAGAGAAAGCCTGTGACAAAGAGCAGAGTGTAGAGGAAATCGTATCACTGGAGTGCCTGTTCCGGGAAGGTTGAGAGGCAGGACTGTTGTCACGGCACCTGAGCACAGAGAACTACAAGACCAGAGGCGGTTGTCGCACCAAATTTCTTTTTCCTTTTTATTATTCTCTCCATCTCCCATTACCCTCCTTTCCCCCCTTCCTTGCTCCTTTTTCTCTCCCCTTAACAAGATGGACTTACCCCAAGAGACTGCATTCCGGGTTTTTCTGTTAACCCTGTTGTTGACCAGAGCAGTCTGTTTCGCAAAAATACACCCATTCGGAAAAGACTTTGATGAACACTACATCCATTCGGAAAATACTTTTGATGAACAATACATCCATCCAGAAAAGACTTTGATTAACACTTTCAGCAAAGATACACCCATCCGGACAAGACTTCAACCAACACCCAAGAACGATTGCTCAAATGTTATGTGAATGTATTTGTGATACGTGTCTTATCTTCATCTCTACAACCTTCAGGTAGTGTCACACATAGTCGATAGGTAATACCCATATATTAGCATTCACGTATGTTCCCCCCCTCCATGTATCATCAACTAAATGTGCACCCCATTTGTTGGAACAAGAAGCCAAAAAGAGCTCGGTAGTGTTTGTTGGCCCACCTACAGACCCTTAATACGGGATAAGAAGGATTTAATGTATACTTCGCAATACCTCAAAGCTTATCTAGAACATGTATGGCACGATGATACATGCCCCTCAGACATGGATTTCATACATACATGCTTTTACTATCCCACAAGATCATACATTTCCCGCCTACTCCTCTCCTCCTACCATCCAATCATTTTATGGATAATGTATTGTATATTTTTATCCAACCATCTGTAGATATTGTATTGTATATTTTTCTGTTTAATGTTTAGGTAGTGGCAGTTATTGTTGACTGCCAAAGGGTGGACTGTTAAAGTCGAAAAATATTGTAATGCATGCCCCACGTACTAACCCCATGCACATGCCCGCTGCGCGTGCACTCAGTCTGCCATGCGTGCACATATCCGCAATTTGCGTAAAGTAGCTTTCCACGGTCATGCGCCTTACCGCGTGGTATGCGCATTTACTGTAGAGTTTGTGAGCGCATAGAGGGTTATTAGAACATTACATATTTAACCCAAATAGTGTACATTTTAGATATAGTTCCTGTGCACCACATCAACGAGTATCAATAGTTTAAACAGTTCCAGGACTAAGGGATTCGCCTTTGCATGATAGGAAGGGTCAGACTCAGGTTGGAAGGTGATGTCTAGTATCCAGCTGTAGGGTATTTTGAGGGTAACATTCCGGTGATGGTTAGAGAAAGATCGCATGTTCCAGCGTATAGTTATGTGCAGAAGTTGAATTTTAACTGTATTTACTGTATATTATGTATGTGGCGGGAATCCAGAGGATACCACCCACAAGAGCAGTTGGGGAAAGACATCGCCCATCTATTCAAATCAACCAATGACCTCTTCTGTAATGTAAAGACACATCCCTGTGTCCAATGGACAATGAGATTACAGTGACCATTGTATTGTGTATGCATGTTGTGTGTAAAAAGCCCATTGTTGCCTGGCCGCTCAGAAGACTCTGAACGCTATCTGTATGACCAGCGGAGGACCGGCCGGGTTGCGCTTGCGAACATTCTCACGTATGTACATTCTCTGTAGCCATTATTCTGTTTAGATTTATCTTGTTAGCCTGTAGTGTATGATTTGTACTGTTTACCTTTTGGAATTAATCCACTGTGGCCTTAGAACCCTGTGATTTCAACTACAAATCAGTGTTGCGTCTTCACTTTCCTGCAAGGGTCTTAGAGTGTATTTATCTGTATAAGGTGTATAAGTATTGATAAGGTGTACGCACTGCGGTTACTTCATACCGTCAGCGCTACTTAAGGTTTAAAGATATAATATCGTTGCAGTACTTTGTTGTTAAGGGTTTAAAGTGTAATCATATCATTACAGTGTATCATTAACAAGGTTTAAAGGTTATCAATTGTGTGTGCGCACGCTGTGTGTACTCTGTACACTCAGCGCGGCGTGTGTACGCCAAGTACGTACCACGTGCAGGACTCTGTACGCAAATAGCGTACAAAGTGCGTAGCACGTGTATTCAGTCTAGCGGCCATAGCGGCTCCACGGTAAAAGTGTATTTAGAGGTATAGCTTTACGGTCTAAGATAATATCGACATTATCAATATTTATTAGAATTTCAGGATATACCTTGAAAACACATATATTAACCAAATCTATTTGCTAGTATAATCTGTTTCTACTTTCTTCATGTAATGCTGAAGATTTTCTTGCAGATAACATTTGCTCCATGGCATGCACAGTCCTTCTAGAATTAAAAATTAAAAAAATAGGATTTTAATTACCTACTGGTAAATCCTTCTTTTCTCGTAGTCCGTAGAGGATGCTGGGGTCCAAGTTAGTACCATGGGGTATAGACGGGGTCCTTTGGGAGCCACTGGCATTTTAAGAGTTTAATAGTGTGGGCTGGCTCCTCCCTTTATGCCCCTCCTACCAGACTCAGTCTAGAAACTGTGCCCGCGGAGACGGACATACTTCGGGAGAAGGAATACACAGATAGTGGTGAGATTCACACCAGCTCACACCTAACAAAAAAGAAAGCCAAGCTAACCAACTTGGAACGATTCAGCAATGGTTGAACCAACAACTTAACCAAGTAACAATGCAGGAATACGAAGCACTGGGCGGGCGCCCAGCATCCTCTACTGACTACGAGAAAAGGATTTACCGGTAGGTAATTAAAATACTATTTTATCTTACGTCCTAGAGGATGCTGGGGTCCAATTTAGTACCTTGGGGATGTACTAAAGCTCCCAGTACGGGAGAGAGAGTGCTGAGGTTCCTATAGAACTGATTGACCAAACTTTAGGTCTTCAGAGGCCAAAGTATCGAACTTGTAGAACTTAGCAAACATGTTCGACCCCGACCAAGTAGCCGCTCGGCAAGCTGAATAGCCGATACACCCCGGGCAGCCGCCCAGGAAGAACCCACTTTACGGGTAGAGTGGGCCTGAACAGATCTTGGACATGCAAAACCTGCCATAGAATAAGCATGCTGGATAGTAAGCCTGATCCAGTGAGAAATTGTCTGCTTAGAAGCAGGACACCCAATCCCGTTGGGATCATAAAGGACAAATAGCGCGTCTGACTTCCTGTGACGAGCAGTCCTCTTCACATATATCTTCAAATCCCGCACGACATCCAAGGACTTTGAGGGAATCGAGGTGTCAGTAGCCACTGGCACCACAATGGGTTGGTTGATAAGAAAAACCGACACAACCTTTGGAAGAAATTGCTGACGCGTTCTGAGCTCAGCTCTATCTTCATGGAAAAACAAATAGGGGCTCTTGTGCAACAATGCCCCTACTTCAGACGCACATCTTGCAGATGCCAATGCCAACAGTATGACTGCCTTCCAAGTAAGAAACTTTACGACCACCTCCCGTAAAGGTTCGAACCAATCCGATTGCAGGAACTGCATCACCACATTAAGATCCCAAGGTGCCGTAGGAGGCACAAAAGGTGGTTGGATGTGCAGAACTCCTTTCAAGCATGTCTGAACCTCTGGAAGAGCAGCCATTTGTTTCTGGAAAAAAATGGACACGGCCGAAATCTGGACCTAGATGGAGCCCAAGCGTAGGCCCACATCCACACAGGCTTGCAGAAAGAGGAGAAAACGTCCCAGTTGAAACTTCACCATAGGAAACTTCCTGGATTCACACCAAGACACATACTGTACTTTTTTCAAATCCGATGGTAATGCTGAGACGTTACCCCCTTCCTAGCTTGGACCAGAATAGGCAGGACCTTGTTTGGAATGCGCTTCCGAGCTAAGATCCGGCGTTCAACCTCCATGCCGTTAAACGTAGCCGCGGTAAGTCTTGATAGGCAAACGGCCCTGTAGTAGAAGGACCTCGCAAACAGGAAGAGGCCTCGGATCCTTCAGCAGTAATGCCAGAAGATCCATGTACCAAGCCCTTCTTGGCCAGTCCGGAGCAATGAGGATCGCCGACACACTTGTTCTTTGTAGTAGTTTGAGAATCCTTGGGATGAGTGGAAGTGGAGGGAATACATACACTAACTGGAACACCCACGGAGTTACTAGGGCATCCACCACCACTGCTTGTGGGTCTCGTGACCTGGAGCAGTACCTCCGAAACTTCTCGTTGAGGTACACCTCATCATTTCGATACCTCTGCAAATACCTCCGGGCGGAGGCCCCATTCTCCTGGATGGAGATCGTGTCTGCTGAGAAAGTCTGCTACCCAGTTGTCCACTCCCGGAATGAAGATTGCCGACAGCGCCAGCGCGTGCCTTTCTGCCCAGAGGAGGATTCTTGTTATCTCTGACATCGCAGTTATGCTCTTCGTTCCGCTCTGCCTGTTTATGTAGGACACCGCTGTGACGTTGTCTGACTGAACCTGAATGGCTCGATCTTGTAGAAGATGCACCGCTTGTAGAAGGCCGTTGTATATGGCCCTTAGTTCCAGAATGTTTATTGGAAAGACAGATTCCTGACCTGACCACTTTCCTTGGAAGTTTACTCCCTGGGTGACTGCTCCTCCAACCTCCGAAACTTGCATCCGTGGTTAGAATAATCCAATTCTGAATCCCGAACCTGCGGCCCTCGAGTAGGTGAGAAGTTTGCAGCCACCAGAGGAGCGAAATTCTGGCTTTCGGCGACAGGCGTATCCGCTGGTGCATGTGAAGATGTAATCCTGACCACTTGTCCAGGAGATCCAGCTGGCAGAACCTTGCATGGAATCTTCCGTACTGCAGAGCCTCTTAGGAGGCTACCATCTTTTCCAGAAGGCGAATGCACTGATGAACCGATACCCGGGCTGGCTTCAAAACATCCCGGACTTTTGATTGGATCACCAACGCTTTCTTCAGTGGTAAAAACACCCTCTGCACTTCCGTGTCAAGTATCATCCCCAGGAAGGACAGACTCCATGTCGGTTCCAAATGTAACTTCGGAAGGTTCAGGATCCACCCATGATCCCAGTGCAGTCGAATTGAGAGTGCAATACTCTGCAACAGCCTCTCTATGGAAGATGCCTATATCAGCAGATCGTCCAGATATGGAATTATGTTCACTCCTTGTTTCCGGAGGAGGAGCATCATCTCCGCCATGACCTTGGTGAACACCCTCGGTGCTGTGGAGAGGCCAAATGGCAATGGCCCTCATTCCGAGTTGTTCGCAAGCTGCTTTCAGTCGCAGCGTGGCGATTAGGAGAAAAAGCAGCATTTCTGCGCATGCGTACGGGCCGCAGTACGCATGCGCGAAGTACTTTCACACAAAACTATGCAGTTTTACACAAGAGCGAGCGACGCTTTTCAGTCGCTGTGTTGATCGGTGAGTGATTGACAGGAAAGGGGCGTTTCTGGGTGGTAACTGACTGTTTTCCGGGAGTGTGCTAAAAAACGCAGGCGTGACAGATAAAAATGCAGGCGTGCCTGGGGAAAAGGGGGAGTGGCTTGCCGAACGCAGGGCGTGTATATGACGTCAAAGCAGGAACTAAACTGACTGAGGTGATCACAAGGAAGGAGTAGGTCTGGAGCTGCTCAGAAACTGCATGAAAATTTTTACAAGCAGTTCTGCTAACCTTTCGTTCGCACTTCTGCTAAACTAAGATACACTCCCAGAGGGCGGCGGCCTAGCATGTGCACTGCTGCTAAAAGCAGCTAGCGAGCGATCAACTCGGAATGAGGGCCAATATCTGGAACTGATAGTGGCAGTCCTGTAGTGCAAACAGTAGACAAGCCTGGTGAGGCGGCCAGATCGGAATGTGAAGGTACGCATTCTTGATATCCAGGGATACTAGGAATTCCCCCTCCTCCAGACTTGAGATCACCGCTCTCAGAGACTCCATCTTGAATTGGAAAACCCTCAAGCAGGGATTCAATGACTTTAGGTTCAACATAGGCCTTGCCGAACCGTCCAGTTTTTTTAGTGCGTCTACTTCCCAGTAATGCCGCGCGTTGGGACACTGGTGCTAACAATAGTGACTGGCTGGCAGAACTGTGTGACTGGCTGAATCAATGTAAAAGGTGAGAGTGCTGTGCAGTGTCAGTGACACTGCACACATGGCCGGCACTAGCCGTTCAGCAAAGGGATGCAGTGCAGGGAGGCACCAGGAAGGAGAGGCGTTCTTCCTGCTCTGCATCCCTGTGCTGAGCTGCTGCTGCTGTCCCTGCTGCTGCTGCCAGCTGCTGTCACACATGCAGCGGCGCCGGCAGCACAAAACCTCCTCTCCCCCTCGGCGCCGGCAGCACAAAGCCTCCTCTCCCACTCCCCTCCCCTGTGTGACATTCAGTGGCCGGACGGGATCCAAACGGGGTGGAGCTGGATGGGAATAAGGGGCGGAGCTAGACAGGACCATCCTGCAACAGGAGGATGAGCTCCTACAGTTTCGGCCAGCCAGACTTCATTAGATAAGTGTCTGGAAAGAGAGTGAGTGTGTGTGTATATACAGTGTCTGTGTATACTGTATATATGTGTGACTGTGTATGTGTGTAAGGTATGTACAGTATGTATGTGTGTGTGTTTATATATATATATATATAGAAAGTCCAATGGAGCACGGCACTCAGAGACAAAAAATAAACTTTAATTGATTTGTCAATGGTCGACAATTGTTTCGGAGCAAAACGCTCCTTCGTCAGGACAACTTAATGACAGCCAAGTAACAGACGAACAAACACTTACCCCCCTAAATACCTGTAGTAGAGATGAGCGCCTGAAATTTTTCGGGTTTTGTGTTTTGGTTTTGGGTTCGGTTCCGCGGCCGTGTTTTGGGTTCGAACGCGTTTTGGCAAAACCTCACCGAATTTTTTTTGTCGGATTCGGGTGTGTTTTGGATTCGGGTGTTTTTTTCAAAAAACACTAAAAAACAGCTTAAATCATAGAATTTGGGGGTCATTTTGATCCCAAAGTATTATTAACCTCAAAAACCATAATTTACACTCATTTTCAGTCTATTCTGAATACCTCACACCTCACAATATTATTTTTAGTCCTAAAATTTGCACCGAGGTCGCTGTGTGAGTAAGATAAGCGACCCTAGTGGCCGACACAAACACCGGCCCATCTAGGAGTGGCACTGCAGTGTCACGCAGGATGTCCCTTCCAAAAAACCCTCCCCAAACAGCACATGACGCAAAGAAAAAAAGAGGCGCAATGAGGTAGCTGTGTGAGTAAGATTAGCGACCCTAGTGGCCGACACAAACACCGGGCCCATCTAGGAGTGGCACTGCAGTGTCACGCAGGATGGCCCTTCCAAAAAACCCTCCCCAAACAGCACATGACGCAAAGAAAAAAAGAGGCGCAATGAGGTAGCTGTGTGAGTAAGATTAGCGACCCTAGTGGCCGACACAAACACCGGGCCCATCTAGGAGTGGCACTGCAGTGTCACGCAGGATGTCCCTTCCAAAAAACCCTCCCCAAACAGCACATGACGCAAAGAAAAAAAGAGGCGCAATGAGGTAGCTGTGTGAGTAAGATTAGCGACCCTAGTGGCCGACACAAACACCGGGCCCATCTAGGAGTGGCATTGCAGTGTCACGCAGGATGTCCCTTCCAAAAAACCCTCCCCAAACAGCACATGACGCAAAGAAAAAAAGAGGCGCAATGAGGTAGCTGACTGTGTGAGTAAGATTAGCGACCCTAGTGGCCGACACAAACACCGGGCCCATCTAGGAGTGGCACTGCAGTGTCACGCAGGATGTCCCTTCCAAAAAACCCTCCCCAATCAGCACATGATGCAAAGAAAAAGAAAAGAAAAAAGAGGTGCAAGATGGAATTGTCCTTGGGCCCTCCCACCCACCCTTATGTTGTATAAACAAAACAGGACATGCACACTTTAACCAACCCATCATTTCAGTGACAGGGTCTGCCACACGACTGTGACTGATATGACGGGTTGGTTTGGACCCCCCCCAAAAAAGAAGCAATTAATCTCTACTTGCACAAACTGGCTCTACAGAGGCAAGATGTCCACCTCATCTTCACCCTCCGATATATCACCGTGTACATCCCCCTCCTCACAGATTATCAATTCGTCCCCACTGGAATCCACCATCTCAGCTCCCTGTGTACTTTGTGGAGGCAATTGCTGCTGGTCAATGTCTCCGCGGAGGAATTGATTATAATTCATTTTAATGAACATCATCTTCTCCACATTTTCTGGATGTAACCTCGTACGCCGATTGCTGACAAGGTGAGCGGCGGCACTAAACACTCTTTCGGAGTACACACTTGTGGGAGGGCAACTTAGGTAGAATAAAGCCAGTTTGTGCAAGGGCCTCCAAATTGCCTCTTTTTCCTGCCAGTATAAGTACGGACTGTGTGACGTGCCTACTTGGATGCGGTCACTCATATAATCCTCCACCATTCTATCAATGTTGAGAGAATCATATGCAGTGACAGTAGACGACATGTCCGTAATCGTTGTCAGGTCCTTCAGTCCGGACCAGATGTCAGCATCAGCAGTCGCTCCAGACTGCCCTGCATCACCGCCAGCGGATGGGCTCGGAATTCTGAGCCTTTTCCTCGCACCCCCAGTTGCGGGAGAATGTGAAGGAGGAGATGTTGACAGGTCGCGTTCCGCTTGACTTGACAATTTTGTCACCAGCAGGTCTTTCAACCCCAGCAGACCTGTGTCTGCCGGAAAGAGAGATCCAAGGTAGGCTTTAAATCTAGGATCGAGCACCGTGGCCAAAATGTAGTGCTCTGATTTCAACAGATTGACCACCCGTGAATCCTTGTTAAGCGAATTAAGGGCTGCATCCACAAGTCCCACATGCCTAGCGGAATCGCTCCCTTTTAGCTCCTTCTTCAATGCCTCCAGCTTCTTCTGCAAAAGCCTGATGAGGGGAATGACCTGACTCAGGCTGGCAGTGTCTGAACTGACTTCACGTGTGGCAAGTTCAAAGGGCATCAGAACCTTGCACAACGTTGAAATCATTCTCCACTGCACTTGAGACAGGTGCATTCCACCTACTATATCGTGCTCAATTGTATAGGCTTGAATGGCCTTTTGCTGCTCCTCCAACCTCTGAAGCATATAGAGGGTTGAATTCCACCTGTCATGACTGAGGTTTTTGTGAACCCGGTGTAGTGAAGTCTGTGCGGGCGACTGGAGGATTATGTGAATACTACCACTGACCTGGTTTGGAAATGCTGTGGACTCTGGGTTTCCTCCGGAGACTGGGAAGAGGAACCGCAGCAGAGATGGCCGAATCTAGGTTCTCCTCATGCAGGATTAGGTCGGCAGACAGGAGGCATGCTGAAGGTCTCCTGAAAGACAGAACTGGAAAGGCACTGATGAATCAGTGAAGAATACCAGGTATAATTGTGCTAAAGGGCACGGGGTGCTTGGAGACACTGAGGTGCTTGCGGACACTGAGGTGCTTGGAGACACTGAGGTGCTTGGAGACACTGAGGTGCTTGGAGACACTGAGGTGCTTGGAGGCACTGAGGTGCGTGGAGGCACTGAGGTGCTTGGAGACACTGAGGTGCTTGGAGACACTGAGGTGCTTGGAGACACTGAGGTGCTTGGAGGCACTGAGGTGCTTGGAGGCACTGAGGTGCGTGGAGGCACTGGGGTGCGTAGAGACACTGGGGTACGTAGGGGTGCTGAGGCACGGAGGTGCTGGAAGCACGGAGATGCTGTGGCACGGAGGTGCTGGAAGCACGGAAGTGCTGGAAGCACGGAGGTGCTGGAAGCACGGAGGTGCTGGAAGCACGGAGGTACTGAGGCACTGAGGCACGGAGATGCTGAGGCACTGAGGTGCTGAGGCACGGAGATGCTGAGTCACGGAGATACTGAGGTGCTGGAAGCACGGAGGTACTGAGGCACGGAGGTGCTGTGGCACGGAGGTGCTGGAAGCACGGAGGTACTGAGGCACGGAGATGCTGAGGCACTGAGGTGCTGAGGCACGGAGATGCTGAGGCACGGAGATACTGAGGTGCTGGAAGCACGGAGGTACTGAGGCACGGAGATGCTGAGGCACTGAGGTGCTGAGGCACGGAGATACTGAGGTGCTGGAAGCACGGAGGTGCTGAGGCACGGAGATGCTGAGGCACGGAGATGCTGAGGCACGGAGATGCTGGAAGCACGGAGATGCTGAGGCACGAGGTACTGAGCCCTGGAGATCCCAACTACAACAGTAGTAAAACTGAAACATGACAGCTGTGGTTTTCAGTGGAGAACACGGAATTCAGTACTGTGCCTTTAAGACGAAACATTGCAGCTGTACCTTTACATTGACACTCAGGGAAATGGTGAAATCAAATGGCAACACACAAATAAACCAAACGGTAACAAGGGAACAGAGTTTCCACAGGAACTTAGGTACAAAGGTTACCTTTAGGGAGCTCAGCTTAAGACCCACACAAGGCTGTATGTGACACAAGGAACTGGCCCAGATTCCAACTCAGCCTCCTGATTTATACTTCCTGGTCCTTGATGATTGGTGGGCAGGATTAGGTGATGTCACTGTCATGTGACTACTCTAGCCAAGGCTGTGATGTAGAATGAGGCCTAGCAGGCCAAGAGAACACTGAAGCCTGGACTTCTGCTAAACACAGGATGCTTGCTTTTAGATTACTGAATTCAGCCTCACACAGGAGATCACCACAGGTGGAGCTAATTAACTATTACCTCTCAGGCAGAGAACTCAGGAAAACTGACAAGCTGTTTTTAACTCCGTGAGTGAAAAGACACAGGATCCAGGACAGATGGCAGGGGTAAGTCACCAAATATAAAACCTACAGTCAGGATTGTGACAGTATCCCCCTCTTCAAGGGTGGACTCCGGACACCCATCTTGAATCTTAGAGGAACTTGAGAAATTCATACAGAAGAATTTAGGACCTTCGTTGATGCAGATTCCAAAGGTTTAGGACTAAATTCTTTAACTACAGCGTTACTGAAAGTCTGTAAGTCATGGAACACAGGATCATTACTCTCAAAGAGCATGTTGGCCCACTCCAAAGCTCTTCCTCTGAATGCCAGGAACAGATATCGAGTAACGTTGGAAAGAGTTACTGCACCTGAAGGATCAGACTCCATCCGAGAGAGAAATTGTTCAACCAGAGCGGCATATTGCAATAAATCTCCATCAAAGTAGATAGGTGGAAAACCATCAGACGAAAGCTTAGAGGATGAAACTGAAGAAAGCTTTGGCTGGACGAGTAGGACTGGATTGGATCCAAGGATACTTGAATTGGCTGGAGCCAAAGGAGACGGACCAGGCTGGTCCTGGAGTATTGCTGGACCGGCTGGAACCGGAACGGACTGGCCAAGCTGGGCCTGGAGTATTGCTGGACCGGCTGGAACCGGGACGGACTGACCAGGCGGAGCCTGGAGTATTGATGGACCGGCTGGAACCGGGACGGACTGACCAGGCGGAGCCTGGAGTATTGCTGGACCGGCTGGAACCGGGACGGACTGACCAGGCTGGGCCTGGAGTATTGCTGGACCGGCTGGAACCGGGACGGACTGACCAGGCAGGGCCTGGAGTATTGCTGGAACCGGGACGGGCTGAGCCCTTTCTTCACAGGGCTGGGCTGAGGCAAGAGCCCCCACTTCACGGGGCTGGGCTGAGGCAAGAGCCCCCTCTTCACGGGGCTGGGCTGAGGCAAGAGCCCCCTCTTCACGGGGCTGGGCTGAGGCAAGAGCCCCCTCTTCACGGGGCTGGGCTGAGGCAAGAGCCCCCTCTTCACGGGGCTGGGCTGAGGTAAGAGCCCCCTCTTCACGGAGCTGGGCAGCACTCTGTAGAATCTCTGGCTGGGCAGCACTCTGTAGAATCTCTGGCTGGGCAGCACTCTGTAGAATCTCTGGCTGGGCAGCACTCTGTAGAATCTCTGGCTGGGCAGCACTCTGTAGAATCTCTGGCTGGGCAGCACTCTGTAGAATCTCTGGCTGGGCAGCACTCTGTAGAATCTCTGGCTGGGCAGCACTCTGTAGAATCTCTGGCTGGGCAGCACTCTGTAAACTCTCTGGCTGGGCAGCATTCTGTAGACTCTCTGGCTGGGCAGCACTCTGAAGACTCACTGGCTGGGCAGCACTCTGAAGACTCACTGGCTGGGCAGCACTCTGAAGACTCTCTGGGGCTGGACGCTCTGAAGACGCCCCGCCTGGGGCTGGACGCTCTGAAGACGCCCCTCCTGGGGCTGGACGCTCTGAAAACGCCCCTCCTGGGTCTGTGGACTGTAAATGGCTTGAACATTCTTCTCTGGACACCCAACTTGGGATAAGGTCTTTTAACCACCGGACCCCAGTCATAAATTTGAGTCTCTCTCAGAAGAGTAGCCTTCTTGATACCCCCGTCAGCAGCAGAAGAATCGGATACTGTGGATGACTTGTAGACATGAGCACTATGATACTGAGATTTGTCACTATTACCTGGCTTGCGAAGAATGCAGTCTTTAACAAAATGACCAGAATTTCCACAGTAAAGACAGAGATGTAGCTCCTTACGCCGCTGACGTTCAGCTTCAGAGAGCTTGGGCCGTGGATAGCTCTGATGAAAAACTTTCCCTTGCGCAGAGGAAGAGACTCTATTAACTGGATGGGACAAAACAGGATCAACAACGTTGGTAGTATTCCTGAGGAGATCAGGCATCACAGAGAGAATACTAGACAAAAGTTCTTGTAACTGTAGTAACATCTGGTAGAAAATCTGCAGTTGGTCAGGAGTCTTAGAGCAGAAGGTCATAGAATCTCTGGAGGACGAATTCCGCTGCAGACACTGTGCCAATCGATGCTGAGTCGACTCCAGACCTTCCAAGCGTCCTGCAATATTGCTTAGGAGGTCATGCGTCAGACTAACACTTTCGGCCGGGTCCATGTGGCCAGTTCCTACTGTCATGACTGAGGTTTTTGTGAACCCGGTGTAGTGAAGTCTGTGCGGGCGACTGGAGGATTATGTGAATACTACCACTGACCTGGTTTGGAAATGCTGTGGACTCTGGGTTTCCTCCGGAGACTGGGAAGAGGAACCGCAGCAGAGATGGCCGAATCTAGGTTCTCCTCATGCAGGATTAGGTCGGCAGACAGGAGGCATGCTGAAGGTCTCCTGAAAGACAGAACTGGAAAGGCACTGATGAATCAGTGAAGAATACCAGGTATAATTGTGCTAAAGGGCACGGGGTGCTTGGAGACACTGAGGTGCTTGCGGACACTGAGGTGCTTGGAGACACTGAGGTGCTTGGAGACACTGAGGTGCTTGGAGACACTGAGGTGCTTGGAGACACTGAGGTGCTTGGAGGCACTGAGGTGCGTGGAGGCACTGAGGTGCTTGGAGACACTGAGGTGCTTGGAGACACTGAGGTGCTTGGAGGCACTGAGGTGCGTGGAGGCACTGGGGTGCGTGGAGGCACTGGGGTGCGTAGAGACACTGGGGTACGTAGGGGTGCTGAGGCACGGAGGTGCTGGAAGCACGGAGATGCTGTGGCACGGAGGTGCTGGAAGCACGGAAGTGCTGGAAGCACGGAGGTGCTGGAAGCACGGAGGTACTGAGGCACTGAGGCACGGAGATGCTGAGGCACTGAGGTGCTGAGGCACGGAGATGCTGAGTCACGGAGATACTGAGGTGCTGGAAGCACGGAGGTACTGAGGCACGGAGGTACTGAGGCACGGAGGTGCTGTGGCACGGAGGTGCTGGAAGCACGGAGGTACTGAGGCACGGAGATGCTGAGGCACGGAGATGCTGAGGCACGGAGATACTGAGGTGCTGGAAGCACGGAGGTACTGAGGCACGGAGATGCTGAGGCACTGAGGTGCTGAGGCACGGAGATACTGAGGTGCTGGAAGCACGGAGGTGCTGAGGCACGGAGATGCTGAGGCACGGAGATGCTGAGGCACGGAGATGCTGAGGCACGGAGATGCTGGAAGCACGGAGATGCTGAGGCACGAGGTACTGAGCCCTGGAGATCCCAACTACAACAGTAGTAAAACTGAAACATGACAGCTGTGGTTTTCAGTGGAGAACACGGAATTCAGTACTGTGCCTTTAAGACGAAACATTGCAGCTGTACCTTTACATTGACACTCAGGGAAATGGTGAAATCAAATGGCAACACACAAATAAACCAAACGGTAACAAGGGAACAGAGTTTCCACAGGAACTTAGGTACAAAGGTTACCTTTAGGGAGCTCAGCTTAAGACCCACACAAGGCTGTATGTGACACAAGGAACTGGCCCAGATTCCAACTCAGCCTCCTGATTTATACTTCCTGGTCCTTGATGATTGGTGGGCAGGATTAGGTGATGTCACTGTCATGTGACTACTCTAGCCAAGGCTGTGATGTAGAATGAGGCCTAGCAGGCCAAGAGAACACTGAAGCCTGGACTTCTGCTAAACACAGGATGCTTGCTTTTAGATTACTGAATTCAGCCTCACACAGGAGATCACCACAGGTGGAGCTAATTAACTATTACCTCTCAGGCAGAGAACTCAGGAAAACTGACAAGCTGTTTTTAACTCCGTGAGTGAAAAGACACAGGATCCAGGACAGATGGCAGGGGTAAGTCACCAAATATAAAACCTACAGTCAGGATTGTGACACCACCTCGTTACCACTTCTTGCTTCAGATGATGGCAGGGCAGGTTCAGTAGTTTTTGGTGGTGCTCCAGTCTTCTGTACGTGGTGCCTGTACGCCGAAAGTGTCCCGCAATTTTTCTGGCCACCGACAGCATCTCTTGCACGCCCCTGTCGTTTTTTAAAAAATTCTGCACCACCAAATTCAAGGTATGTGCAAAACATGGGACGTGCTGGAATTTGCCCATATTTAATGCACACACAATATTGCTGGCGTTGTCCGATGCCACAAATCCACAGGAGAGTCCAATTGGGGTAAGCCATTCCGCGATGATCTTCCTCAGTTGCCGTAAGAGGTTTTCAGCTGTGTGCGTATTCTGGAAAGCGGTGATACAAAGCGTAGCCTGCCTAGGAAAGAGTTGGCGTTTGCGAGATGCTGCTACTGGTGCCGCCGCTGCTGTTCTTGCGGCGGGAGTCCATACATCTACCCAGTGGGCTGTCACAGTCATATAGTCCTGACCCTGCCCTGCTCCACTTGTCCACATGTCCGTGGTTAAGTGGACATTGGGTACAACTGCATTTTTTAGGACACTGGTGAGTCTTTTTCTGACGTCCGTGTACATTCTCGGTATCGCCTGCCTAGAGAAGTGGAACCTAGATGGTATTTGGTAACGGGGGCACACTGCCTCAATAAATTGTCTAGTTCCCTGTGAACTAACGGCGGATACCGGACGCACGTCTAACACCAACATAGTTGTCAAGGACTCAGTTATCCGCTTTGCAGTAGGATGACTGCTGTGATATTTCATCTTCCTCGCAAAGGACTGTTGAACAGTCAATTGCTTACTGGAAGTAGTACAAGTGGGCTTACGACTTCCCCTCTGGGATGACCATCGACTCCCAGCGGCAACAACAGCAGCGCCAGCAGCAGTAGGCGTTACACGCAAGGATGCATCGGAGGAATCCCAGGCAGGAGAGGACTCGTCAGAATTGCCAGTGACATGGCCTGCAGGACTATTGGCATTCCTGGGGAAGGAGGAAATTGACACTGAGGGAGTTGGTGGGGTGGTTTGCGTGAGCTTGGTTACAAGAGGAAGGGATTTACTGGTCAGTGGACTGCTTCCGCTGTCACCCAAAGTTTTTGAACTTGTCACTGACTTATTATGAATGCGCTGCAGGTGACGTATAAGGGAGGATGTTCCGAGGTGGTTAACGTCCTTACCCCTACTTATTACAGCTTGACAAAGGGAACACACGGCTTGACACCTGTTGTCCGCATTTCTGGTGAAATACCTCCACACCGAAGAGCTGATTTTTTTGGTATTTTCACCTGGCATGTCAACGGCCATATTCCTCGCACGGACAACAGGTGTCTCCCCGGGTGCCTGACTTAAACAAACCACCTCACCATCAGAATCCTCCTGGTCAATTTCCTCCCCAGCGCCAGCAACACCCATATCCTCCTCATCCTGGTGTACTTCAACACTGACATCTTCAATCTGACTATCAGGAACTGGACTGCGGGTGCTCCTTCCAGCACTTGCAGGGGGCGTGCAAATGGTGGAAGGCGCATGCTCTTCACGTCCAGTGTTGGGAAGGTCAGGCATCGCAACCGACACAATTGGACTCTCCTTGTGGATTTGGGATTTCGAAGAATGCACAGTTCTTTGCTGTGCTGCTTTTGCCAGCTTGAGTCTTTTCATTTTTCTAGCGAGAGGCTGAGTGCTTCCATCCTCATGTGAAGCTGAACCACTAGCCATGAACATAGGCCAGGGCCTCAGCCGTTCCTTGCCACTCCGTGTGGTAAATGGCATATTGGCAAGTTTACGCTTCTCCTCCGACAATTTTATTTTAGGTTTTGGAGTCCTTTTTTTACTGATATTTGGTGTTTTGGATTTGACATGCTCTGTACTATGACATTGGGCATCGGCCTTGGCAGACGACGTTGCTGGCATTTCATCGTCTCGGCCATGACTAGTGGCAGCAGCTTCAGCACGAGGTGGAAGTGGATCTTGATCTTTCCCTAATTTTGGAACCTCAACATTTTTGTTCTCCATATTTTAATAGGCACAACTAAAAGGCACCTCAGGTAAACAATGGAGATGGATGGATTGGATACTAGTATACAATTATGGACGGGCTTCCGAGTGCCGACACAGAGGTAGCCACAGCCGTGAACTACCGCACTGTACTGTGTCTGCTGCTAATATATAGACTGGTTGATAAAGAGATAGTATACTCGTAACTAGTATGTATGTATAAAGAAAGAAAAAAAAACCACGGTTAGGTGGTATATACAATTATGGACGGGCTGCCGAGTGCCGACACAGAGGTAGCCACAGCCGTGAACTACCGCACTGTACTGTGTCTGCTGCTAATATATAGACTGGTTGATAAAGAGATAGTATACTCGTAACTAGTATGTATGTATAAAGAAAGAAAAAAAAACCACGGTTAGGTGGTATATACAATTATGGACGGGCTGCCGAGTGCCGACACAGAGGTAGCCACAGCCGTGAACTACCGCACTGTACTGTGTCTGCTGCTAATATATAGACTGGTTGATAAAGAGATAGTATACTCGTAACTAGTATGTATGTATAAAGAAAGAAAAAAAAACCACGGTTAGGTGGTATATACAATTATGGACGGGCTGCCGAGTGCCGACACAGAGGTAGCCACAGCCGTGAACTACCGCACTGTACTGTGTCTGCTGCTAATATAGACTGGTTGATAAAGAGATAGTATACTCGTAACTAGTATGTATGTATAAAGAAAGAAAAAAAAACCACGGTTAGGTGGTATATACAATTATGGACGGGCTGCCGAGTGCCGACACAGAGGTAGCCACAGCCGTGAACTACCGCACTGTACTGTGTCTGCTGCTAATATATAGACTGGTTGATAAAGAGATAGTATACTCGTAACTAGTATGTATGTATAAAGAAAGAAAAAAAAACCACGGTTAGGTGGTATATACAATTATGGACGGGCTGCCGAGTGCCGACACAGAGGTAGCCACAGCCGTGAACTACCGCACTGTACTGTGTCTGCTGCTAATATAGACTGGTTGATAAAGAGATAGTATACTCGTAACTAGTATGTATGTATAAAGAAAGAAAAAAAAACCACGGTTAGGTGGTATATACAATTATGGACGGGCTGCCGAGTGCCGACACAGAGGTAGCCACAGCCGTGAACTACCGCACTGTACTGTGTCTGCTGCTAATATATAGACTGGTTGATAAAGAGATAGTATACTCGTAACTAGTATGTATGTATAAAGAAAGAAGAAAAAACCACGGTTAGGTGGTATATACAATTATGGACGGGCTGCCGAGTGCCGACACAGAGGTAGCCACAGCCGTGAACTACCGCACTGTACTGTGTCTGCTGCTAATATATAGACTGGTTGATAAAGAGATAGTATACTCGTAACTAGTATGTATGTATAAAGAAAGAAAAAAAAACCACGGTTAGGTGGTATATACAATTATGGACGGGCTGCCGAGTGCCGACACAGAGGTAGCCACAGCCGTGAACTACCGCACTGTACTGTGTCTGCTGCTAATATATAGACTGGTTGATAAAGAGATAGTATACTCGTAACTAGTATGTATGTATAAAGAAAGAAAAAAAAACCACGGTTAGGTGGTATATACAATTATGGACGGGCTGCCGAGTGCCGACACAGAGGTAGCCACAGCCGTGAACTACCGCACTGTACTGTGTCTGCTGCTAATATATAGACTGGTTGATAAAGAGATAGTATACTCGTAACTAGTATGTATGTATAAAGAAAGAAAAAAAAACCACGGTTAGGTGGTATATACAATTATGGACGGGCTGCCGAGTGCCGACACAGAGGTAGCCACAGCCGTGAACTACCGCACTGTACTGTGTCTGCTGCTAATATATAGACTGGTTGATAAAGAGATAGTATACTCGTAACTAGTATGTATGTATAAAGAAAGAAAAAAAAAACACGGTTAGGTGGTATATACAATTATGGACGGGCTGCCGAGTGCCGACACAGAGGTAGCCACAGCCGTGAACTACCGCACTGTACTGTGTCTGCTGCTAATATATAGACTGGTTGATAAAGAGATAGTATACTCGTAACTAGTATGTATGTATAAAGAAAGAAAAAAAAAACACGGTTAGGTGGTATATACAATTATGGACGGGCTGCCGAGTGCCGACACAGAGGTAGCCACAGCCGTGAACTACCGCACTGTACTGTGTCTGCTGCTAATATGGACTGGTTGATAAAGAGATAGTATACTACTAATATTATATATACTGGTGGTCAGGTCACTGGTCACTAGTCACACTGGCAGTGGCACTCCTGCAGCAAAAGTGTGCACTGTTTAATTTTAATATAATATTATGTACTCCTGGCTCCTGCTATAACCTATAACTGGCACTGCAGTAGTGCTCCCCAGTCTCCCCCACAATTATAAGCTGTGTGAGCTGAGCAGTCAGACAGATATATAATATATATAGATGATGCAGCACACTGGCCTGAGCCTGAGCAGTGCACACAGATATGGTATGTGACTGACTGAGTCACTGTGTGTATCGCTTTTTTCAGGCAGAGAACGGATATATTAAATAAACTGCACTGTGTGTCTGGTGGTCACTCACTATATAATATATTATGTACTCCTGGCTCCTGCTATAACCTATAACTGGCACTGCAGTAGTGCTCCCCAGTCTCCCCCACAATTATAAGCTGTGTGAGCTGAGCAGTCAGACAGATATATATAATATTATTTATATATAGATAATAGATGATGCAGCACACTGGCCTGAGCCTGAGCAGTGCACACAGATATGGTATGTGACTGAGTCACTGTGTGCTGTGTATCGCTTTTTTCAGGCAGAGAACGGATTATAAATAAAACTGGTGGTCACTGGTCACTATCAGCAAAACTCTGCACTGTACTGAGTACTCCTAATGCTCCCCAAAATTAGTAAATCAAGTGTCTCTCTAATCTATTCTAAACGGAGAGGACGCCAGCCACGTCCTCTCCCTATCAATCTCAATGCACGTGTGAAAATGGCGGCGACGCGCGGCTCCTTATATAGAATCCGAGTCTCGCGATAGAATCCGAGCCTCGCGAGAATCCGACAGCGTCATGATGACGTTCGGGCGCGCTCGGGTTAACCGAGCAAGGCGGGAAGATCCGAGTCGCTCGGACCCGTGAAAAAAAACATGAAGTTCTGGCGGGTTCGGATTCAGAGAAACCGAACCCGCTCATCTCTATGTAGTACCTCATGTGTCTCAGCCCGCCGCAATCACAACCGCACTTGGATCCCTGGGCTCACTTCCGTAGTCGTCTTCCGGTGTGCCGTGCTCCATTGGACTTTCTATCTATTTTGAACCTGGCACCTGAGCATGTTGGATTGATTTTAGGAGTGCCGGCTGCTGCTGTATCTTTATATATATATATATATATATATATATGTATGTTGAGTGTGTATTTGTGTGTATGTGTGACTGCTGCATAATGTGTGTAAGCGTCACTGGTACAGGAGGTGTTACGTGTGTAAGCGTCACTGGTACAGGAGGCGTTACGTGTGTAAGCGTCACTGGTACAGGGGGCGTTACGTGTGTAAGCGTCACTGATACAGGGGGCGTTACGTGTGTAAGCGTCACTGGTACAGGGGGTGTAAGCGGCACTGGTACAGGGGGCATTACGTGTGTAAGCGGCACTGCTACAGGGGGTGTTACGTGTGTAAGCGGCATTGCTACGGGGCTGTTACGTGTGTAAGCGGCCCTGGAACAGGTGGCGTTACGTGTGTAAGCGGCACTGGTACAGGGGGCGGTACGTGTGTAAGCGTCACTGGCACAGGGGGGCATTACATGTCTAAGCGGCACTGCTACAGGGGGCATTACGTGTGTAAGCATCACTGCTACAGGGGGCATTTCGTGTGTAAGCATCACTACTACAGGGGGCGTTAGTGTGTAAGCGTCACTTCTACAGAGGGCGTTACGTGTGTAAGCGGCACTGGTACAGGGGGCGTTACGTGTGTAAGCAGCACTGCTACAGGGGGCGTTACATGTCAAAGCGGCACTGGTACAGAGGGCGTTACGCGTGTAAGCGTCACTGTTACAGGGGGCGTTACGTGTCTAAGCGGCACTGGTACAGAGGGCGTTACGTGTGTAAGCGTCACTGCTACAGGGGGCATTACATATGTAAGCGTCACTGGTACTGGGGGCGTTACGTGTGTAAGCGTCACTGCTACAGGGGGCATTACGTGTGTAAGCGGCACTGGTACAGGGGTCGTTACGTGTGTAAGCGTCACTGGTACAGGGGGGGGGGGCGTTACGTGTGTAAGCGTCACTGGTACTGGGGGCGTTACGTGTGTAAGCGTCACTGCTACAGGGGGCATTACGTGTGTAAGCGGCACTGGTACAGGGGTCGTTACGTGTGTAAGCGTCACTGGTACAGGGGGGGGGGCGTTACGTGTGTAAGCGGCACTGGCACAGAGGGCGTTACGTGTTTAAGCGGCACTGGTACAGAGGGCGTTACGTGTCTAAGCGGCACTGCTACAGGGGCGTTACGTGTGTAAGCATCACTGCTACAGGGGGCGTTAAGTGTGTAAGCGTCACTGGTACAGGGGGGCATTACGTGTGTAAGCGTCAAAGGTACAGGGGGGTGTTACGTGTGTAAGTGGCACTGGTGCAGGGGGTGTTACGTGTGTAAGCGTCACTGGTACAGGGAGCGTTACGTGTGTAAGCGTCGCCGGTACAGGAGACGTTACGTGTGTAAGCGTCACTGCTACATGGGGTGTTACTTGTGTAAGCGTCACTGGTACAGGTGGGCAAGAGATGTGTAAGCGTCACTGGTTCAGGGGGCGTTACATGTGTAAGTGTCTCTACTACATGGGGTATTATGTGCGCTGTTCGTTTGTAAAGTATGCAAGGGTGCAAATTTATAGTTTGTAGGGGGGCGCCAAACACCGTAGCACCGGTCCTGATTGCACAGCCACTGCACTGCGCAGCACTGTCACCTTTTACATTGATTCAGCATCCAGACATTACCCTCCGTGATATTACCCACTCTATCCGTTACTTTAGCCATCTCGGGGCTTCCAGGCCGGAAGCACAGGTGCTGTGTTGCGGAGTCAGGGCCTGTGGGGATCTGGGCGCGCTTGTGGCGGGAAGGCACTTCTGTGACATCACGCACAGAGGAGGCTCCGGGGCGCAGAGAGTATGCGGCGCAGGGAGGGCTATGAAAATGGAGGGAGGGCAGGCGGACTGACAGCAGGTCATAGGACGCTGCAGTAAAAGTGTTTTGTTTTCCCTATCTACAGCGCAGAGACTTGCTGCAGATGCAGTGGCATACCCTCCAGCTGCACCTTTTTGGCAGGTACAGTCCCTTTTTTTTATGGTCTGTACCGATTTCTGGCTCTCCAAGCTTCCATTGAACGTATATGAAAAGGGGCGTGGCCACGGCGCTGTACCCGTGGCCACGCCCCCTTTTCGAATGTGAATCAATGTTTATGTGTAAAGTGTTGGAGGGTGTGTTGCTGCAGATGCAGGGGGTCTATTTTGGGGTGTGGGGCTGGAGCTGCAGCTCCATCAGCCCCATTACTAATACTGGTCAGTGAAAACACAGCAGCCAAAGGGCAGAGCCTCCCATTGGATGTAACCTGTGTGTGGGGGGGGGGCGTTTCTCGGCCAATCAGCTGTGGACTGGGTATGATAGACCTGCTGCTAACCCAATGAGAGCTCCTAGACATGCCCAGCATTAGATGTCCAGACACAGAGTCACAGGGCTATTATATAGGAGATTGTTAGTTAATATATACAATTTTCATCCATTCGCGCTATCAGGTGTGTTTAATTTAGCGAAACTGGTAAGCCTGATTTGAAGAATCTGTAAGGTGGGAGTTCCTGAAACTCTAGTCTGTAGCCCTGGGCAACAATGTCTGTCACCCAGGGGCCTAGGCATGATGACGCCCAGATGTGACTGAAATCTTTCAGTCTCGCTCGCACCTGCCTGATCTCCAGGCTGGGAGGTCCACTGTCATGCTAAAGATGTGGAGGAAGCAGAACCTGGTTTCTGTTCCTGGGAACCTGTTGGTGCAGGTTTTCTGGATTTTCCCCGACCTCCTCTAAAGAAGGTGGGGGTGGGGGTTTGGACTTGTTTAAATGTTGCGATCCAAAAGTGTAGGCGTAGGATAAGATTTCCTAGGTGGTGCAGCTGTGGAGGGAAGAAATGTCGACTTACCCGCAGTCGCCGTGGAAATCCACGCATCCAATGTGTCCCCAAATAGTGCCTGACCTGTGAAGGGCAGGGTCTCCACACTTTTCTTGGATTCTGCATCCGCAGTCCATTGGCGTAGCCAGAATCCTCTGCGTGCCGATACTGCCATGGAAGTAGCCCTTGCATTAAACAAGCCAATGTCCTTCATGGCCTCCACCATGAAACCAGCAGAATCCTGTATGTGACGTAAAAACAAATCAATGTCACTCCTATCCATAGTATCTAATTTTACTATGGCTTTAGAAATCCACACACAAGCAAGAGTGGGCCTTAAAGCCACGCCTGTAGCAGTGTATAGTGATTTGAGCGTAGTCTCAATCCTGCGGTCAGCCGGCTCCTTTAAGGCAGTAGAACCAGGGACAGGTAAAACCACCTTTTTTGACAACCTAGATACAGAAGCGTCTACTATAGGTGGGTTTTCCCACTTCTTTCTATCCTCTTCAGGGAAGGTGAAAGCAATGAGAATTTTTATAGGGATCTGGAATTTTTTCTCTGGGATTCCCAGGATTTTTCAAACAAGGAGTTTAACTCCTTAGAAGCAGGGAAGGTAAGCAAGGATTTCTTATTTGCTGTAAAATAAGATTCCTCTTCCTGCTCAGGTACCTTCTCAGAAATATGCAAAACACCCCTAATGGCTTCAATCATCAGTTGCACCCCTTTAGCAATGGATGCATCTCCTCCCTGCATTTCCCCATCACCGTCCCCTGTATCAGAGTCGGTATCAGTGTCAGCTTGCATTATCTGGGCAAATGTAAGTTTTTGCGGGTATGTAGGTGGAGGTTTAGATGAAGTAGTGGGTGCTGAATACTTCAAACCCTCTACAGATGTTCTCAAAAACTGCGTCTCATTCCCAGTATATGACATCCTAGTTGCATTCTGGGATATCATTCCCCTTAAGAATCCACCAATGGGGGTTCGGATTCAGAATGCTGAGACGGGTTCACTACGGCTGGCCGGCGGTCGGGCTCCCGGCGACCAGCATACCGGCGCCGGGAGGCCGACAGCCGGCTTACCGACAGTGTGGCGAGCGCAAATGAGCCCCTTGCGGGCTCGCTGCGCTCGCCACGCTACGGGCACGGTGGCGCGCTACGCGCGCCACACTATTTTATTCTCCCTCTATGGGGGTCGTGGACCCCCACGAGGGAAAATAAGTGTCGGTATGCCGGCTGTCGGGCTCCCGGCGCCGGTATACTGAGCGCCGGGAGCCCGCGCGCCGGCATACAGAAGACCACCCCTGAGACAGTATATTGCAGTCCTGAGTACATGGAATAGACTCCCCAGGAGAAGATAAACACTGCAGCACAGGACACAGAGTCCTTAGACATGGCAATGTGGATATACACTTACACACACACACACACACACACACACACACACACACACACACACACGAAAATGTCAGACACAGTTTCCCCCAGAGCACCTTCAGAGAGTCACAGAGTATAAGGAGCCAGCCACACAGAGCACCCCTGTAGGCAATTATCATGATAAAAGCCCGGCGCTGACTAACCAACCTTAATGGGTTAATTAGTACTAACTACACTCTACCCCCTCCTGTCTATAACACCCTGGTACCGCACAGTTATAGCTGGAGTATTGTGGAGGACAGCGCTCCCAGTCAGCGTCTTCCTATGATCTGCATGGAGAAAATGGTGCTGGTGAGTGCTGTATCTGCTCTGAGAGGAAGCCCTGCTCCTTGTAAAGGCGCGCAGCTTCCCACACTAATTGTTTATACCGGCCTGAGGTTTCATTGTTCTAACAGCGGGATTAGCCCCTGTTAGCTGCGTGACCAGTGTAGGGTGTATCCGCGCTGGCTCAGGACGCCCTTCAAAGCGCCTACACAGTGTGTTGCTGAGCCTTCCCGGAGCGCAGCCTGTCAGAGCTGCGTTACTACTCTTGTGCCGCCATACCCGCCGGCGACCCGCTAACCGGGATGCCGGCGCTGTACTCACCACTCTTCTTTCTTTTGGCTCTGTTAGGGGGTGGCGGCCATGCTGCGGGAGTGAGCGGTCGCCTCGTGGGCTTGCTTGCACCTCCAGGAGCTCAGTGTCCTGTCAGCGGAGTAGAGAATCATTAACTCTTCAGGAAGTTGGTTCCTACTCCCCCCCTAAGTCCCACAAAGCAGGGAGGCTGTTGCCAGCAGCCTTCCTGTACCTAACTAACTCTAGAAAACAACAAAACTAGAAAAACTCCTAGAAGCTCCCCTAGCTGTGACCGGCTCCTCCGGGCACATTTTCTAAACTGAGTCTGGTAGGAGGGGCATAGAGGGAGGAGCCAGCCCACACTATTAAACTCTTAAAGTGCCAGTGGCTCCCAAAGAACCCGTCTATACCCCATGGCACTAATTTGGACCCCAGCATCCTCTAGGACGTAAGAGAAATATATATTAAAAATAAAATGTAAACAGAGATGTGAATCAGGAAAATCCTGTATGTGGGATCAGTTCTGTTCAGTCTGTGACTTATATTTCTATAAAGGTTCTATTAGTAACCATGACACAGAGGTTGTAGCATGCTTCTTTACTCAAGAACTGCAGGAAACACATAACACTGAAGATAGATTCATACACCGACCATATACAGATTATACAAATTAAGATCCCTCCGCCAGAATATACACACAGCAGTAGCTGGAACTACTTACACCACAGGTTCTGTTTCCTGTACCTATTATCTCTGCACCCCATCCAGTTACATAAATGGGTCCTGGCCACGGTTCATGCTCAGTGTCGGACTGGGGCATGTAGGGCCCACCGGGGAAACGCAGTGGTAGGGGCCCATTTTAGGTGTGTGGCCAGTCTGCAGAGGGGGTGTGGTCTGCCACCTCATTGGTTTGACTAACCATTAGAGAGTGCAACTTTTGGGCCCCTTCATAAATATATAAAGTAAATTCAGCTGCTGCATGCATTATAATGTATAAGATTAATAACAGATTAATAACAGCAATGCACTGTAGAAAATATACCACAGTCCAGTATAAGGTAACATATGTATAGTGTATAATTCAAGTGCAAAGTCTGGAACCTGACCCTTAGAGCAGGAGGTGGGCCCACCAGGCAGTGGGGCCCACCGGTGGTTTCCCCTGTACCCCTGTGGGCCAGTCCAAGCCTGTTAATGCTCATTGCTTCTGGGATCCTGGTGTTGCTGTCTAAGGATGACTCCTAGGTTCAGTGTAACACAGTACAACAAGGGGATGTTCATAGGTGGGTTAACAATCGATGGCCACCATCAATGGTTCTATCAGTGGTTAATCTCAATGGCATTAAACCTTCGATAGTACTATTGATGGCTTGCATCCAACAACGGCTGGCCTTGCTGCATGGAAAGATATCTAGTGTGCCAGTTAGGGAAGAAGCAGGGATTAGTGGGCCACCAGGGGCAGATCTATGTTTTGACCCCCAGCGCTAAAGGAGGGAAAATACTACATGCAGTGAACCAACAATGGAAATCAATCGATGGTTGATACCCATCAATAGTCAAATGTCATCTCTAGTATTACGCCATTTACTCACTGAGAAAGTTGCACGGTACCAGCAAAATGCATTTAGGTTATAGATGCTAAGAAATGTAAAATAACTCAAAGGAATGAGAATAGAAGTAGAAGCAAAATCAGATTCAAAGTAGAAATCAGTGCTCACAGCATACTGTATGTGCAGAAAAGGAACAGTCAGTAGCTAGACATATGCACTAGTCCTATGGAGACTAGAACATGGCCGCCGATGTCGGTGCAACTCCATCTGTAGATAGTCTCTGACAGCGACGTGTACATGTCTGACTAGCCACACCCCTGTTACATAAATGCACACCAACACTGCATGTATGTGACTGGCAACTTTCTTACAATTAAAAAAAAAAAAAAATTACTTTCTTGACCATTTTGGGGTAGATGATTTTAGCCCTGTCAGGAGACATATGCAAAACAATTGTATTTTTGGGGAAATTCAAAGTATTCTGAAGAAAACAAAGTATAATTTGTGTAGTTACTGCATAAACTAATTTCTGATATTGTTGTGACCAGCCTGAAAGTGCCAAAACAGACTCTGAACAGGGGCAAGAAAAGTCTTAGAGACGAAGGGGTAAAAAACGAGTTTTATGGTAAGAACTTACCTTTGTTAAAACTCTTTCTGCGAGGTACACTGGGCTCCACAAGGATAGACATTGGGGTGTAGAGTAGGATCTTGATCCGAAGCACCAACAGGCTCAAAAGCTTTGACCTTCTTCCCAAGATGCATAGCGCCGCCTCCTATATCACCCCACCTCCGGGCACAGGAGCTCAGTTTTGTTAACCAGCCCAATGCAGTAGCAAGTAAAAGAGACGACAACTGCAAGTTGCCACAAACACCACACTCTCCCGACAGGAGAAAGTGTCAGCGGCTATAGCCACACCAACCCAAAGAAGCTAAGTGTGTCAGGGTGGGTGCCTTGTGGAGCCCAGTGTACCTCGCAGAAAGAGTTTTAACAAAGGTAAGTTCTTACCATAAAACTTGTTTTCTGCTGCGGGGTACACTGGGCTCCACAAGGATAGACATTGGGGATGTCCTAAAGCAGTTCCTTATGGGAGGGGACGCACTGAAGCGGGCACAAGAACCCAGCGTCCAAAGGAAGCATCCTGGGAAGCGGCAGTATCGAAGGCATAGAACATTATGAACGTGTTCACTGAGGACCACGTAGCCGCCATGCACAATTGTTCAAGGGTCGCACCACGGCGAGCCGCCCAAGAAGGTCCAACAGACCGAGTAGAATGGGCCGTAATGTGAGCAGGAGCTGACAGACCAGCCCTCACATAAGCATGTGCAATCACCATTCTAATCCATCTGGCTAAAGTCTGCTTGTGAGCAGGCCAGCCCCGTTTGTGAAACCCAAACATAATAAAGAGAGAAACAGATTTCCTAACAGAAGCAGTTCTCTTCACATAGATACGGAGAGCCCGTACCACATCCAAAGACCGCTCTTTGGGAGACAGATCAGATCAAATAACTGGGACGAATCCTAAGAACCGCCGGTCACGGTGAAATATCAGATATGGGAAACTACAAGACAAGGCACCCAAATCCGACACTCTTCTAGCTGAAGCAATAGCCAGCAGAAACACCACCTTAAGGGAAAGCCACTTAAGATCAGCTGAACCAAGAGGTTCAAACGGAGACTCTTGTAACGCCTCCAAAACCACTGACAAGTCCCAAGGAGCCACAGGCGGGACATAGGGAGGTTGGATACACAACACACCCTGAGTAAAAGTATGCACATCAGGTAAGGTCGCAATCTTTCTCTGAAACCACACCGACAAGGCAGATATTTGAACCTTGAGGGAGGCCAGACGCAGGCCTAAGTCCAGGCCCATAGACAGAAACGAATCTGCTTAAAGTGCCTAGAAATATTAATATGTGGTTCAAACAACAGTGAGGCGCTGCCAAAAAGGCACTGTGTATGTGCCTCTGGTAATTTATATACAAAAGAAAGAAAAAAGATTGGCTGCGCCTACAGTGTTGTTAGTGTACCAAAATTATGGAGAGCTGACAACCAAAATATATAAAGTATATTTATTAAAATAATAATAATGACACACCAATAGAAGACTATTATACAAATATAAAGGACTTATAAATTTGTATATACTCTGAAAACCGTAGATATATCTAATGAACGATATCCACAATTAAAATGGTTAAAGCAATGTATAGAATATTAGCTCAGTGTAGATATAGATTTGAAACACTGTTTAAGGAATGTATCATTATTCTTACATGCTTATTAAAATTGTATCGCTTGAAAGAAATAACTTAGTAACAGATATAGCTACAGGTGCAGAGGCAACATGCACACTCTAGCTAGTAAAAACATGGAAGTCCCGACAAAAAATAAATGACAATCAATAATGGTATATAATTAATCTGTCCTGGGGCTATAGACACCGAGCGTCCTCGGTGAAATCCACTAAAGCCCACTGATTGTTTGGACAGGGAGAAGGAATGAGCTAGATTGCTCTAGCAGAGGCTGCTGTATATTTACCGGCGTCTTTGAAATGGTTTGCCCAGAATCTTCAGGTGGTCTCCCGAGGGCTAGGGGGAATCCTTTAATGCCCACTTAGAAGAAATAACCAGTAATGGTAGTCAGAGGTGCTGCTGACTAGCTGGATGCGCCGTGCAGTAGCTGTGGCCAGGGACGCCTTAAGTTGGTTACTTGCACGGAGAGTCCTCTGGTAGCTGTGGGCACCGTAACATAGCGCTGGCCGTAGCCGTCCTTAGTTGCAGGGAGAAAACTCTGCTGGCTGTAGGCGCCGTGCAATGGCGCTGGCCGAAGCCGCCGTTTGTTGCAGGGATTTCAGCGAGAAGATAGCAGCCACTGGAAATATGAAATGGAGTGCTGGGTAGTAGCGTTAGCCGGAGCAGCCTCTTGCAAATAGAGGGGGATCTTCTGTAGAGTGATGGGACGTGTCCCCGTGAAAAGCGATATCAATGGATTAAGTTCAGTAGTCGGTGATCAGAGTTAGGGGAGGAGCCTAACGCGTTTCATCACGAATCACGTGACTTTTTCAAAGGAAGTCCAGGCCCTGCTGAAGAAATGCCAACAACTTGGCTGTACTAAACTTGGAAGCGTCATAACTGTTAGATGCGCACCAAACAAAGTAAGAATGCCAGACCCTATGGTAAATCCGAGCAGAAGCTGGTTTCCGGGCCCGCAACATAGTTTGAATGACCGCCTCAGAAAACCCTTTAGCCCTCAAGACGGAAGCTTCAAGAGCCACGCCATCAAAGATAGCCGGGCTAGGTCCTGGTAGACACAGGGGCCCTGAAAGAGGAGGGCATTGTGGAAGTAGAATTGGACACTCTGACGATAGCCCCTGCAGGTCTGAGAACCAGTGCCGTCTGGGCCACACTGGAGCTATGAGAAGCAGAATTCCTCTTTCTTGCTTGAACTTCCGAATTACCCTGGGCAGGAGTGACACCGGAGGGAACACGTACGGCAGCCGAAACCTCCACGGCACCTCCAGCGCATCCACGAATGCTGCTTGATTATCCCTTGTCCTTGCTCCGAAGACCGGAGCCTTGTGATTGTGTCGAGACGCCATCAGATCTACGTCTGGAAAGCCCCACATTTCCACTAGAAGTTGAAACACTGCTGGATGGAGGCCCCACTCTCCGGCGTGTACGTCCTGATGACTGAGAAAGTCTGCTTCCCAATTCAGGACTCCCGGAATGAATATTGCCGATATGGCCGGTAGATGGCGTTTCGCCCATTGCAGAATCCGTGAGACTTCCTTCATTGACAAACGGCTTTGAGTGCCGGCTTGATGATTTATGTAAGCCACTGTGGTGGCGTTGTCCGACTGTACTTTAACAGGACGGTTCTGAATTAAATGCTGGGCCAGGTTCAACGAATTGAAGACCGCCCGCAATTCCAGAATGTTGATCGAGAGGAGATCCACCGGCCCTGAAGGGAGTGTTGCTCCAGCACCGTGCCCCAACCTCTTAGCCTGGCATCTGTCGTCAACAGGACCCATTCGGACATCCAGAAGGGACGGCCCCTGCACAATCGTTGGTCCTGGAGCCACCAGTGTAGCGACAGACGGACCTCCGGAGTCAATGAGATCATGTGAGACCTGATGCGGTGAGGCAGGCCATCCCACTTGGCTTGAATCAGCTTCTGGAGAGGGCGAGAATGGAATTGAGCATACTCCACCATATCGAATGCTGACACCATGAGGCCCAGCACCTGCATCGCCGAATGTATCGACACTTGCGGACGAGAAAGGAAGCAACGAATCCTGTCCTGAAGCTTCAGGACTTTCTCCTGGGACAAGAACAACCGAATGTCCAATAGCTCTCCCAGGTGCACCATGCTCTGAGCAGGGACCAGGGAGGATTTCTTCCAGTTGATGAGCCACCCGTGGGCTTGTAGAAACCGGACAGTCATATCCAGATGACGTAGGAGAAGTTCTGGGGAATTTTCCAGGATCAACAAGTCGTCCAGATACGGCAGTATCCTGACCCCTTGACGGCGGAGTTCCACCGTCATCACCGCCATAACTTTGGTGAAGACTCGCGGAGCCGTAGTTAAACCAAAAGGTAACGCCCGAAACTGGTAATGGAGGTTGCCAATCGTAAACCTCAGGTATTGCTGATGGGACACTGCTATAGGAATATGCAGGTTGCATCCTGTATGTCCAGGGAGACCATATAATCCCCAGGTTCCAAGGCCAGAACTATAGAGCGAAAGGTTTCCATACGGAACTTGGAAACTTTCACAAACCTGTTCAATGCCTTGAGATTGAGAATGGGCCGAGAGGACCCATTCCGTCTCGGGACTAGAAACAGCGGAGAATAGTAGCCCCGGCCCCTCTGAGCAAGAAGCACCTGTACTACGACTCCTGTATCCAGGAGGGTCTGTACCACCGAATGTAGAGTGTTTGCCTTTGTCTGGTCCAACAAAATCGATGAGGGGGACGGTTTTTGAAGGCAATGGCGTAACCTCGAGTGACGACTTCCCGTACCCAGGCATCTGAAGTGGTCATCAACCATTCCTGGGTATACCCTAGAAGCCGGCCCCCCACCCTTGGATCCCCCATGGGGAGGCCTGCCCCGTCATGCGGCAGGCTTATCCGTCTTGGAAGCTGGCTGACGGGCAGCCTAGGCTCTTTTGGGCTTCGGCTTACCAGGTTTGGAAGTGCGGGCCTGCTTGTTGTACGCCTGACCTTTTGCTTTACCTGAAGGACGAAAGGGGTGAAAGGAAGTACCCTTAGCCTTCGACACAGAAGGAGCGGTACTTGGCAGACAGGCAGTTTTGGCAGTAGCCAAGTCAGCCACTATCTTATTTAAATCCTCCCCAAACAGAATATCTCCCTTGAAAGGGAGTACCTCCAGGGTTTTTCTAGAGTCCAGATACACAGACCAGGATCTCAGCCGCAATATCCGGCGAGCCAGGACTGATGTAGTAGAGGCCTTGGCTGCTAGAATACCGGCATCAGAAGCTGCCTCTTTAATATAGTGAGAAGCTGTGACAATATATGACAAGCATTGTCTAGCATGGTCAGAAGAGATTTCAGTTTCCAACTCTAGGGCCCATGCTTCAATAGCCTCTGCAGCCCATGTTGCTGCAATAGTGGGCCTTTGTGCAGCACCCGTGAGGGTGTAAATCGCTTTCAGACAACCCTCCACGCGTTTATCCGTAGGCTCTTTTAGAGACGTGACAGTAGTGACAGGTAGAGCTGAGGAAACCACCATCCTAGCCACATGTGAGTCTACTGGAGGAGGCGTTTCAAAATTTTTAGACAGCTCTGGCGTGAGGGGATAGCGAACCAGCATCTTCTTTTAAGGCACAAACTTCTTTCCCGGGTTTCCCCAGGGTTCCTGACGTATATCCACTAGGTGGTCAGAGTGAGGCAAAACTTGTTTAACCACCTTCTGACGCTTGAACCTATCTGGTTTCTTAGGAGGGACGGATGGCTCGGGATCATCCGTAATCTGTAGAATCAACTTAATAGCCTCCAAAAGATCAGGAACATCCACATGTGAACTACGCTCCCCATCAGCAGTATCTGTGTCAGAATCTGTGGGGTCAGTGTAAGCGCCATCTTCATCAGATGAGGTGTCAGTGACAGCAGTGGATTGTGAGGAGGTAAGAGCTCGCTTAGAGGACCCCTTGGTCTTAGGCGAGCGAGGGTCAGACTTTTTAGTAGTCAAGGACTGGTTCAACTTCTTCAATTGAGCAGACAAGTTATCCGCCCACGGCGGGTTAGCTGCGGGGACCACATACGGTTGAACCGACATAGGAGGTCCCATAGGGGGTGTTAGTTTAGTAACTAGCGTATTTAGAAGCGTGGATAAAGTAGCCCACGGTGGGTCATTATGGGCCCCCATTGCCACAGTCCCACTGGGGGGCAAGGAGCCCCCAGAACCAGAGCCCGCAACTGCTATAGTCTCCTCAAAGGTATCTGTGGCTTCAGCAACACCGGCAGTGTGTTCAGCCCCAGAACCGTTACCTTCAGAAGCAGACATGATATAACTTGCAATATCAGGTAACACAGTGCAATTGTCAGCAGCACAATACCTCATGCCCAAACCCCTACGCAGTGTAGTCAGCACAAGCAGAGATACAGGAGAGATATGGTGACTAAAATCACAGAGAAAAATACGTATTAGAGTATATCTTGTGAATATCCTATATTATTATAAAACCTGACGCACCAAGCCCCCTCAGGTTATAGAATATAGGGATAGCCAGGTGAGTGAGAGACACGCAATGGAAATCACTCAGCAAGCTAATGCACACACATAGAAAGTATTGTTGTTGGATTATCTGCGCACTGAGATCCTAATGTGTGGACGAGCTGCTAACACTTGTAGGCGACCAGACTACTAATTGCAGAAATATTTAAATTGAAGTGTAGCGCTCAGTCCTGGCTAATAATTTTGCTTGTCTATGCTATATGCTAAAATTATTAGCCAGGACTGAGCGCTACACTTCAATTTAAATATTAATGCACACACATATAGTCACAGTTATACAATGCAGAGGTTATTACCAACAATAATACTGCACTGGACCAGCTTATATATATATATATATATATATATATATATATAGCTCTATAATCAATAGATATAACACTGCACAGTAAGAACTGGATGTATATCACAGGGTACTTGTACCAGAGAACCCTGACTAAATGCACTCTTTCTTAACTAACACTGTCTAATTGACATGTAGAATACTTAAGTGTCATGTAAAGTCACAGCGCTGACAACCAGGCGGCTTTACAAAGGAGGATTTGCCCAAGCAGTCCCAGGAACAGTGTAGCTGGGGAAATGGCGCCCAAACACTGACAGGGAGTGAGGGAGAGACAGATATGCAGCTCCAGGGCGGGAACATTTGCTGGAAATGGCGCCCTGTGGCTGGGGGAGGGGCTCCAGGTCTAAGCCTTATCCCCTCTGCTGGCAAAACCACCGGGTACTGCGGGCTACTTGTAAAAAGGTTTAGAGAGAAAACCTGACTTGCACCCATGCCCTGGTGATCTAGTGGGATCGCCTGTACTGCCACAGTGTCCACCGCCAGTGCGCGCGGCCCGCCTCCCACCGGCCGCGCCGGATCGCGATAAAGTGCGGGTCCCGCAAGCGGGACCCACTTACCTCCTCCTGAAGTGCGGCCACGCGATCCCGGAGAGCCCCAGCCGTGTGTGACTGACTTGGAAGAAAACCGGAGCCTCCTGCTGTAGGTACCCGGCAACCAGAGCCGGCCCTAACCAATATGATGCCCTAGGCAAGATTTTGGCTGGTGCCCCCTAGCACAACCGCTGGTTCCGCCTTTGACCTTGTACCTCTTTCCCAGCACAGTCACCCCTCACCCATAGCAGTCCTTATTTTGGTGTTTGTACACCCTATATTTTAAATAGGAACAGTTCGCACATTTGGTGCACAGCCCAAAAAGGGGTGTGTTTTTGCTGGCAAGGGGAATGGCCACACAATAGTATCCCCAATTATAATTACGCCACACAGTACTGCAACTTTATTCACATTTGATCATGCTATAGTGTCCATAATTCATATTACATCCCACAGTAGTATCACTTTACCTTATAAACGTTACTCCTCACAGTAGAGTCCTTTATTCACATTACATCACACTGAATTGCTCCTTATTCACATTACACCACACCCTAGTGCCCTTTTTATACGCAACGCCACATAGTAGAGCACCTTATACACATAATGCCACACATTAGTAATGCATTTATACACATAATTCCACACAGTAATGCCCCTTACACATATGAGACACATTATTAATGTCCTTATAAACATAATGCGCCTTACACATTATGACAACCTTTATTAATGCCCTTTTACACATAATGTCCCTTACACATATGCCGCACATTATTAATGCCCTTATACACATAATGACACACATAGTGCCCCCTACACATTTGCTGCACATTATTAGTGCCCCTATACACATAATGACACGCATAAAGTAGTACCCTGTTACACATATGCCGCACATTATTAATGCCCTTATACACATAATGACACACATAGTGCACCTTACACATATGTTGTACATTATTAATGCATTTTTACATGACACACATAATGCTCCTTACACATATTCCGAACACTACTGCACAACCAACCCACTCACATGCACACAGCACTCGCACTGCCACTAACACTGTGACCTCTGCCTCAGCTTGGATACGGATGTGTCCTCATAAATCTTGCCTCAATGCTAACGTCGGGCACCTTTTTTTTATGAAAATGTATCTTATTTGCAGTGCTATGTAGCTAGGATGCACAAGCAGCTTCTGCTGATTAAAATGATATGCAGCATGCCTATATACTGTGTGAGACTGTGGCTGTATCTGCATATGAAATGGTACACACAGAATATAGGCATGCCACATATCATTTTAATCAGCAGAAACTGCTGATGCCCCAAGGCATATCAAATGCCCTAGGCAATTGCCTAGTTTGCCTATACCTATGGCCGGCTCTGCCAGCAACCAGGGCGCGGGAGTGTACAGCGCCGCTGGGGGAGAGATGGAGCTGCAGCAGGTAATGTCTACTGACATCTAACACAATCTGTGCCTCTGCTACAGCCCTTGTAGTCTTCTTTTTTCCTCAGAAAAAGCTTTTTCTAGAGCTGCTGTGAGCAGCTCTTCCTGTTACATGCTTGCACTGCAAGCACCAACTACAAACTGAGTTCCTGTGCACGGAGGCGGGGTGATATAGGAGGCGGCTCTATGCATCTTGGGAAGAAGGTCAAAGCTTTTGAGCCTGTTGGTGCTTCGGATCAAGATCCTACTCTACACCCCAATGTCTATCCTTGTGGAGCCCAGTGTACCCCACAGCAGAAATTTTTATTTATTTTGATCCAGTAGATTAAAGTTTCCCTATAAAGCTGTCATGGTTCCGGATTGTTTTGCTTTTCTTTATTAAAAGTCAATCAATAAAAAAAGCTGTCATGACTGACATCAAACATAAAGTTGGCAGCATTATATCAGGAACCATAGATTTCAAATCACTTTGTGACTGCCGCAGATGTTACTCTAGGGCAAAGCAGATCAGACTGAATGGTGAATCATGAAAATCCTGTATGTGGGATCAGTTCTGTTCAGTCTGTGACTTATATTTCTGTAAAGGTTCTATTAGTAACCATGACACAGAGGTTGTAGCATGCTTCTTTACTCAAGAACTGCAGGAAACACATAACACTGAATGGTGATTGCTGTTGACTAATCGGTGACGCTATATACAACCTTTGCATATGTGTACTTTTTTTTTCACCCACATTCTTCTCAGACTCATAGAAAAGTAATTTATGTGGGTACAATAATATCACCACTCCCACCCCCCACCACATCCTCATGTATCACTGGTGACATTTGTGCAATATGTGCTTCTGTACGTGTTCCGCTACAGAGCTGCCTACAGCTGACTGTCCTATGTAGAACTTGCCTATGTGTGTCTCTCTCCACAGTCATTGCTGTACCTATGGCCCTCCTGTAGGAATTCTCGCCACTACCATTATGAACATGACGGGAAATTAAATTCAGGTAATTTATTCATTGGAAACCACTGCCCAGCCTCCCTTGTGCTAGGTTAGGAATTGTGGCTGCTAATTTGCATACAGGACTTTCATAGTTATTAATGATAAGAGTCTTACCGTCATGCCCTCTGTCCTGTTTTCATTTTTCTGAAAGAATGTTTTGCATAGTTTTTTTTTCTGCTAAAAATACAGGAACGTCCCAATCTGATTGGTGCTTTGCTTACATTATCGTTTTCTTGCTAAGCAACTATACTACTATGTTTTAAATTACTAGGGACACAGGACTCTTGTTTCTTTTCTGTCTACATTTGGCCTCTTAAAGTTTTGCAATAAATAGTTAATGCATATATAATACATAATTTAAGTTTACGGGAAAATATGGGTTCCGGACTATTGGTCGACATACATTAGGTCGCAAAGGTCAGTCCCGTGGACAGGTTCATATGGTCAACATAACAATGGTCAGCACACATATTATAAACCTGTTTTTTGTTGTTGTTTTTTTCATCTTTGATTATTCATGTCACAAATCATAACCTTTTGGTGACATTGTGGCGAGCAAAGCAAGACACCGTGCCTGAAGTGTTGCGAGCAAAGCAAGACCTTGAGGGGACGCGTTTCAACAAATTGTGGCCTCAGATGCCAAAACTATCCACACTAACCTCAAAAATGAAAAAAAAAAAGTGTGTTGACCATTTTTTTCATGATCTTTGTCCATGTCGACCATATGGGGTCGACATAATGACTGTTGACCCAATGCATGTAGATCTTGTATACCATACCCGGGAAATATGGGTCCTGATGCATAATGTTATTAATGCAAATTAGCATTCACTGATCATTTGCTTCTGAATTGTATTAATGCTCCCTTGAAATATTTATGTATGTCCATACTGGCCAATCACGGAGCAAACCGTACATTGGTGAGTTTATAAAGCTCCTTTTCTTTGTGGGTAACGTCATGTGTATTGATGAGAGTATTGGAGTAGATTCCAAGCCAAACATTTTTTTCAAAACAGGTTGAGTATCCCATATCCAAATATCCGAAATACGGAATATTCCGAAATACGTACTTTTTGGAGTGAGAGTGAGATAGTGAAACTTTTGTTTTTTGATGGCTCAATGTACACAAACCTTGTTTAATACACAAAGTTATTAAAAATATTGTATTAAATGACCTTCAGGCTGTGTGTATAAGGTGTATATAAAACATAAATGAATTGTGTGAATGTACACACACTTTGTTTAATGCACAAAGTTATAAAAAATATTGGCTAAAATGTCATTCAGGCTGTGTGTATAAGGTGTATATGAAACATAAATACATTCTGTGCTTAGATTTAGGTCCCATCGCCATTATATCTCATTATGGTATGCAATTATTCCAAAATACGGAAAAATCTCATATCCAAAATACCTCTGGTCCCAAGCATTTTGGATAAGGGATACTCAACCTGTATTCAATCAGCTTTTTTGAAACATTTGTATTAAATGATTTATTCATTCAAAGTTTTCCAGGTTATGACTTACTGGTGAGGAAGCGGTGAGTGTCTTAAGAACCGCTGTGGCCCTGGACAGGGGACCCCATCATTATGGCAGTAGTTTAGAGGGAATTCTATCTTTTTAAAAATACAATACTAGTATTGGTGGTCATTCCGAGTTGTTAGCTCGTTATTTTTTTGTCGCAACGGAGCGATTAGTCGCTAATGCGCATGCGCAATGTCCGCAGTGCGACTGCACCAAGTAAATTTGCTATGCAGTTAGGTATTTTACTCACGGCATTATGAGGTTTTTTCTTCGTAATGTGATTGACAGGAAGTGGGTGTTTCTGGGCGGAAACTGGCCATTTTGTGGGTGTGTGCGAAAAAACGCTACAGTTTCTGGGAAAAACGTGGGAGCGGCTGGAGAAACGGAGGAGTGTCTGGGCGAACGCTGGGTGTGTTTGTGACGTCAAACCAGGAACGAAACTGACTGAACTGATCGCAGTTGCCGAGTAAGTGTGGAGCTACTCAGAAACTGCTAAGAACTGTCTATTCGCAAATTTGCTAATCTTTCGTTCGCAATTTTGATAAGCTAAGATTCACTCCCAGTAGGCGGCGGCTTAGCGTGTGCAAAGCTGCTAAAAGCAGCTTGCGAGCGAACAACTCGGAATGAGGGCCATTGTTCCTTCTGTATGATATTTCATTGAAGCTTGTCTCGCCTGTTCAATAAAGTCTTTAAAAATAAAAATAAATTAAAAAATACAATAAAAGATGATGCCTTTTATAAATACAGCATATTGTATTAGTGTATTACGTGTTTGGTGATTTTTAATTTTAACGATTTAAGATGGAATGAGTGGTCACAGGGACTAATTACACAATGCACACCGGTGAAGTGCGGTGAGGTCAGTGGCTGGGGAACCACTGGATAGATTCAGAGCCAGATTTACACACACACACACACACACACACACACACACACACACACACACACACACACACACACACACACACACACACACACACACACACACACACACGACTTGGTGATGAGTTTTGACTATAAAAATGATTAGAGTAATATGAATATGAATAATACAAATATGTTATTTATACGTTAGAAAGATATTCTTTGTATTATTCTAATAATTTTTATAATCAAAACTCTGGAGACTCTCTCCGCTGCCTACCAGACCGCACGTCACTGATATACAACCACTGTGTATAGTACCATTCTGCTTAAAATAAGAACTATATATGCCTATGTGAAGTACAATCACAAAAATAGAATATAAAGCCAACAGCATCTGCAAAAAGAATATTGTGTTAATAATACTCAGTAATAAGAACGAGATACAGATAATGTGTCATGGGGGCATAGAAGGTGCCTATACACACGGGTTGGTATCGTGCAACCGGCGGTCGGGTGACCACCGGTCACCATACCGATGCCGGGATCCCGGCATTGAGAAGCCCGGTGGAAGGGGGGGGGGGCGATAGCGCAATGAAGCCCCTTGTGGGCTCGCAGCACTCGCAGCAGGTTCTAGTCCCTGTTAGTCGGCATGTGTCGGGATTGTGAGGGGGCGGGATGTAGGTGTCGGTATTGTAACACCGCCAGTCACCTAACTACATCCCATACACACTACAAGTTTGACATCCAATCAGGTCATATTAGACCTAACTGGCCATCAAATACATCATGCATAGGCCCAAAGAGATTGGTTAGACTGTACAACTACCTTGATAACTGTGATAAGTGATAACCTTTTAAGGGGAACATGTACTAAGCAGTGATAAAAGTGGAGAAGTGAGCCAGTGGAGCACCAATGGCAACCAATCAGCACTGACGTAACATTTATAGTTTGCATATTATTATTATTATTATTATTATTATTAGTATACAGAGCATCTGATTGGTTGTCATGGCCAACTTCTCTAGTGGCTCACTTCTCCACTTTTATCACTGCTTAGTACATGTCCCCCTAAGTCTTGAGTATTGGTATCCTCACAGCGCAGAACATATTTGTGCATTAAATCCTGTGCAGTACATTCCATGTCTTATTTCTGTTATTAAAGTTAAAAAAAATATCCAAATCTGTATATGTTTATTTCACGTAATGCAGTAATTTCAATAGACTGAGAGCGTGTTACTCATAACCTGTAGTTTCATGGTGCTGGTGTTGTGTTATGGGCCAGCGTCTTAAAAGTAACTAATTTATTTGTGTATATCTATAGCTTCTTGGTTATTTGGTTGTATACGTGCTAATTTACTGGTCATCACTGCTTGACTATGTAGTCAGTCTTGAATTACAGTATATGTTCCACAAGTTGTAGATCTATTCAGTACGACACACTTGTGTACCTTATCACCTGGCCACACAACTGAGTCTGGATAGAATTTTGTGTATGTTTTTGAAGGAGAGGAAGCACCAAAAACAACCCATAGCCAGGCCCGGCGCTACCCGCTCAGCGAAGGGATGCAGTGCAGGGAGACGCTGGGACGGAGAGGCACTCCCCCTTCTCTGCATCCCTTCCCTGCTGCTGTGCCGTCCTGTCCCCCCTGCTGCTGCTGCCAGCTGCTGTGCCTGTCACTGTATGACAGGCAGCGGCGCTGGCAGCATGACAAGCCCCCTCCCCTCACCTGTGTGACAGCGGCTGTGTCAGAGGAGGGGGCAGAGCTAAATGGGACAAAATGGGCAAGGCTAAACGGGATGGAAGGGGCGGAGCTAAACGGACCAGGCTGCTGTAGAGAGAGGGACAGTAATTACAGTGGCGGCCAGCCAGACTTAGGTAAGTGGAGGGTGAGAAAGAAATGTATGTATGTGTGTATGGTGGGTGTGTGTGTGTGTGTGTGTGTGTGTGTGTGTGTATGGTGGGGGTGTGCGTGTGTATATATGAGTGAACTGTGTGTGTGAGGTGCGTCTGCGTGCGTACGCATTATGGACGCTACTACTGGGGGGGTCATTACATGCAAGGATGCTACTACTAATGGGGGGGCATTACATATAACAACGCTACTACTGGGGGGGCATTACATGTAAGGACGCTACTACTACTGGGGGGGCATTAACGTATAAAGATGCTACTACTGGGGGGGCATTACATGTAAGGACGCTACTACTACAGGGGGGGACATTACGTATAACGATGCTACTACTGGGGGGCATTACATCTAAGTATGCTACTACTACTAGGGGGGCATTACGTATAAGGACGCTACTACTGGGGGAGGGGGCATTAAGTATAAGGACGTACTATTACTGGGGGGGGCATTACATGTAACGATGCTACTACTAGTGGGGGGGCATTATGTATAAGGAAGCTACTACTGCTTGGGGTCATTACGTATAAGGACGCTACTACTACTGGGGGGGCATTACGTATAAGGACGCTGCTACTACTACTAGGGGGGAATTAAGTATAAGGACGCTTCTGCTACTGGGGGTGCACTACGTATAAGGACGCTACTACTACTCGGGGGGGCATTACATATAAGGACGCTTCTACTACCGGGGGTGCACTACGTATAAGGACGCTACTACTACTGTGTGTGCATTATGTATAAGGATGCTACTACTATTGGGGTGCATTACATATAAGGATGCTACTACTACGGATGGGACATTACATATAAGATGAATAAGATTGTGCTACTGTGTGGTGTAATTTAAAATGGGGGTACTATTCTGTGGCCATGCCCCTTACTTGTGAGACCACACCCTTTTCCCGGCGCGCGCTGACCCCTTGCTGAATATGGGAGGGCGCAAATTTACAGTTTGCAGGGGGGGGCGCCACACACCCTAGCAACGGCCCTGCCCATAGCCATCAACATATTAGTCTGTAATACACTACACACTTTTTTCTCGTTTGCCGGGTTTCCAGGGGTTAAATAATTTTAATAAACAGTGAGTAAAAACTCTCCCCCCCCAAAAAAAAAGAAAGAAAGAAAAAACCAGAATAAAAGCAAGGTAAAACTTCCCAGAACTGTCACTAGCAGGCGCAGCAGTTTCATATTACAGTATATTACTCATTAGATGTAGGATTTTAAAGCACTTTAGTGAAAAATGTCCAGTTTAGATGTGGGTTTTTAAAATACTTTAGATCAGACATGTCCAAACTGCGGCCCCCCAGCTGTTGAGATACTACATATCCCAGCATGCCCTAACACAGTTTTGCTGTCAGTGAATGCTAAAGCTGTGTCAGGGCATGCTGGGAAGTGTAGTTTCTCAACAGCTGGAGGGCCGCAGTTTGGACATGCCTGCTTTAGATAAAGAGTGGATAATAAGAAAAAAGACTGGTTTGGGTACAAGCAGGGGTGCAGAAAGGTGTTTGGATGCCTGGCAGTGGTGATTGGGAGCCATGTCTCAGTGGTACTGCAGGACGGGGAGGAAGAAGCAGATGCACTGGGGCTAGAAAATACAGCTTCTTGTTGTTGTTGTTGTTTTTTTGTTTTTTTTACAAATAATATCAGGCTTTTAATTTCCAAGATCGTAAAGTTTAAAACGCGTGATTTAATATATATAACCAAAATCAAGATTCTTTTTAAAGTGTATTTATTTTTACGGAGAGAGAATTGACTGCATAGGAAAGGAAAGAGTTAAACATCCTGTGAGGGGTGGACCTAGCTGTGAGGAAAGTACAGCCTTTGGAAAAAGGGGAGGGTTAATATATATATAGGGAATGCTAGGCCATTTTGCTCTCTCTTGTTGCTGAATTGCCTTTGGGGTGAGTGCTGCATAGCAGAGTCTCCCCATTTTGATTGTCCTGGTATTCAATTTTTATATTATATCAAGCTCTCCCCTGCATTCCCACTCCATTGTAACATGGCTTCCCGCCTTCGACGTTCCGCCGGGACCCCAGCTCGGTACCGCGTATCGGGCGGTGGGGCTGGGCCCGAGGACGGGCTGGCTGGCCTGGGGGACGGGGCCCCGTCCCCTGGGGCCTCTACAGGCTCGGGCAGGGACACGGAGCGGCGGACTAGGTCAGCCTTGCCGCTGGGGATCGGGCCGGCTTTGCCGGCCGGGCGCGGGCGGCGGGGAAGGCCGGAGGTTCGGTCAGGCCGCCCGGAGGTGGAAGGGCAGCAGCCCTCACCTCCGAGCGCGGCGGAGGAAGCATCAGTGCATCAGTGCATCGCTTCCCCCTTGTCGAGCTGAGTAGCGGTGCCAGGCGAGGGGGGGGGACCAGGCGGGAGACGGCTGTGTGCTGGGCGAGGCCTGTCACGGGGCCTCGCCCGGCGGAGGAACAAGGGGATGCGGCCGGGGGCTTGATCGCGGGAAGCGGTGGGATGCGCGCACGGGGTGCGCGCGTGCCCACGCTCGCCACAAGTGGCGCCGTTCGCGCACGTGTGCGCGCAGCGGCGCCGCTGGTCTCCCTGTCTCCCCAGCTCACTCCCCTGCAGCCGGAGTCCAGCGGGGAGCGGGGGAACAGGAGGGGCAGGGTGCTGTTCAGGGGCAATAGGGCCGTGCAGGACAGGGGGGACTCACGACGCGGCACCCTCCCAGCGGACGGAGGAAGCTCTGAAAGGCTGTCAAGTGAGGAGGCCAGAGTTTGGTGGGGGAGCGGGCCGCTGATAGTCAGAGGCGCTGCCGTTTCCCCACCTGGGAGGTCTGGGGGCCTGACGTCGGGGCCTCAGCTGGCACCGGTCGTGCGTCGCGCGGGCAGGCGCGCACCTACACCGGCTGGGGGACCCACGAGGGACGACGCCGAGTTTTGGAGTGGACAAGACCCCTCCAGGACACTGGCGTCGGCCTTGGCCACGGTAATGGCGGCACTGGGACCGCTGGTCGCGGCCGCATCCCCGGAGGTGGCAGGCAGTTCCGACACGCATGCAGTGGCAGGCGGGTCAGGTGCGCGGGCGGTGTCGGCGGCGCAGCGAGTTGCTCGCGCCTGCCGGGAGCTCGGGGCGGTCGCAGCGCAGCTGGATCATCGTGCCGGGCGGGACGAGCAAGGGCGCGTGGCGGGGACGCCTGCTCCCCGGGGTGCTGGACGTGCGCCGCGACTGCTTTCTGGGTCCTGTGCTCCTTTTTCTTCGGCAGGTGATCGGGGAGAAGTGGAGATGGTGGAGACCGAGGAAGAGGATGTCGGATTTGCCACACCGGAGGATTCCGTGTCTGAGCAGTCGTCGGCATCAGGTGAGGTGGAGCAATCAGGGTCGGGCTCTTACACGCGCTCTAGTTCTAGCTGCTCTTCCTCTTCTTCCTCTTCCTCTTCTCTGTCGTCGCCGGCGTCCGAAGTCAGTAGTATGACTAGGGCGGAGAAGCGCGCGACAAAATACGCCAAGAGGGCGGCGGGTCAGCAGGAGAGACGGAAGAGACGCAAGCGGCTTAGCGAGAACGCTCGCAGGGCCAAGAAGCGCCGCGATTTGCCAGGGGTAGTCCACTGCGACTACACTGCCGTGATGCGGGGGCTGAGGGACAGCTGCCGTAGGAAAATATGCAGGGGTGACTACGTTGATATGTTCGTATTGACGAAGGACGCAAAGAAGGACTATAAGTCGGCATCAGCCAAGAAGGGCATCGGGGCCGAGGCTTTCCGTACCTTCGATAACTGGCTGGCCGGTTTTTGTGTCTTCGCGGCCTGTTACTTGGAAGACAGGCCGGACGAGCATATGAACGTCATTCGTTACCTGCATTTAATCCACGACATGCAGCGCACATCGTCGGGCGTAGAATGGCGGAGTTACGACGAGAAATTCCGGGAAAAGCAGGGCTGCCTGCAAGTGATAGACTTCGGCTGCAAGGACGTCGAAGTCTGGCTACAAGTCACCCGGGCTTCTCAACAGGCTAGGGAGCCCCGGATTACGGGGGCGGACGGGCACCGCGCAGGGTCGTCCGCCCAAGGGACCGGGGGGACGGTGGATCGGGCAAGGCAGGTAGGTCGGCCGTCCGCAGAGGGGGGCAGGCCGTCGCAAAAGGGAAATGCTTCGCGTTTAACAATGCGACCTGTTCCTTCGGCAAGCAGTGTCGGTTTCGACATTTGTGCTTGCAATGCGGCGGCTCCCACCCAGCCTCTACCTGCTTTAAAGGCAGTCGCCAGGGTGCCCGGGGTAAGCAAAATTACCCAAGACTGGGCACAAGCGGGAGCGCTACGCAGAGCTCCAACGCCAATTAGTTTGGATACAATGGGCAAGTGGTTGCGGTGGTATCCAAATAGGGCGGACGCGCAGTTTTTGTTTGACGGTTTTAGTTTTGGTTTTCGCTTGCCTGTTGCGAGCAAGGTTTCGGTCCGGGCCCAACGGAATCTCCAGTCTGCTCGTGCCTTGCCGTCGGTGCTGCGGGAGAAAGTGGTTAAGGAGGTTAGGCTGGGTAGGATGGAGGGGCCGTTTACCTCACCCCCGGTGGATGACTTGGTCATCTCCCCAGTGGGGGTGGTTCCCAAGAAGACTTTAGGTGCTTTTAGGCTCATTCAGCATCTTTCTTACCCGTCGGGGTCGTCGGTCAACGACGCGATACCGCCGGCTCATTGCTCGGTGGTGTATCAGTCGCTTGACGAGGCGCTGGAGCTGGTCCGTTGTTACGGGCCCGGGGCTCTAATGGCTAAGATAGATGTGGAATCCGCATTTCGGTTGCTGCCGTTGCATCCGGACTCATTCCATTTTATGGGTTTTCGGATTGGGTCGGAGTATTTCATCGACAAGTGTTTGCCGATGGGATGTTCCGTTTCCTGCTCGTTTTTCGAACGGTTTAGCACATTCCTGCATTGGTGCGTGGAGTCTTCGTCAGGGGGTCACGGGGTCGCCCATTACCTTGATGACTTCCTGTGTGTGGGCCTGGCAAATTCACCACGGTGTGGCGACTTGCTATTCAGCATCCGAGCTCTGTTTTTTCACTTCGGCGTTCCCGTGGCCGAGGATAAAACAGAGGGGCCGGTCTCCTGTTTGTCATTTTTGGGGATTGAAATCGACACGGTGGCGGGATCGTGTCGACTGCCTCAGGACAAGGTTGCGAAGCTCCGCGAGGCTATCTGCCGGTTCGGAAGGTCGCGCAAGGTCACTCTGCGGCAGGCGCAGTCCTTGCTGGGCATTTTGAACTTTGCTTGTCGGGTGATCCCGATGGGCAGGGTTTTCTGCCGGAACCTGGAAAGGGCGACTGCGGGTTGTGCCAGACCACATCATTTCATGCGTTTGTCCTCCGAGATTCAGAGGGATTTGGCCGTATGGGCCTCGTTCCTGGAGGACTTCAATGGGGTGTGTATATGGCAAGCCCCAACGGTCGACAGCGCCGGGCTGCAGCTGTTTACCGACGCGGCGGGTTCCTCTGGGTTCGGTTGCTATCTGGAGGGATCTTGGTGTGCGGCCTCGTGGCCGGCGGAATGGCATCGCGAGGGTTTCACTAAGGACCTTTTGCTGCTGGAGCTTTTCCCCATTATGGTGGCGCTGGAGGTTTGGGGCGATCGGCTGGCTCATCGCAGCATCTTGTTTAGATGTGACAATCTGGGCATGGTGCATGCGATAAATAACCAAAGGGTGAAGACGCTGGTGGTCCTGAGGGTGCTGGGGCAGTTGCTGTTGACATGCCTGCGTAGGAACGTGTGGTTCCGCGCGCAGCATGTGCCTGGGCTGGAGAACAGAATTGCCGACGCATTGTCACGAGGGCAGTCGGAAAGGTTTTGTTTGTGGGCACCCGAGGCCGACTAGCATGGTTTTCATTGTCCCGGTTATGTCTGGCAGGTGATCGGGCCGGTCTGGAGGGTCTAGCGATGCGGTCAGTCGCGCCAAGCACGCTTAAGGCTTACGGGCAAGCTTGGAGCGAGTGGAAGGAGTTTGTTCGAGGACGAAGTCAACAAGGTAAGAGCGGGCATCGGATGATGCTTTCTTTTATTTGGCAGCTATATGTTACGGGTAGGTCCAGAGCGGTGGTTTCCCGGTACTTGGCTGGTATTTCGTTCTTTAGCAAAATCAGGGGCGTCCCTGACGTGACGAAGAGCGGGATTCTGTTGAAGGCAATGAAGGGATAGGCGCGCGTGGCGCCGCCGCCGCCTGATAGGAGGCGGCCCATTGATGCGGCCTTGCTTCCGGCTGTCATCAGGGCGGTTGGCGGTATAGCGTCGTCCATGTTTGAGTCGCTGCTGTTCAGTTTGGCGTTCTCAATGGCTTATCACGGTGCCTTTCGGGTTTCGGAGCTGGTGGCGCCTTCCAAGCGAGCAGATTCGCGCATGCTTCTCGAGGACGTGGTGGTGGGTGAGAGGTCCTTGCTGTGCCGATTGCGTCGCTCTAAGACGGACCAAGTGGGTAGAGGTCGATGGGTCACCTTGGTTCCGGCACTTGAGGAGAGCATTTGCCCAGTGAGGTTGGCAGTTCGATATGCGGCAGTACGGCCCGATGGTCGGGGGTCATGGTTGCTTCATTATGACGGGCTGCCAGCGACGAAATATCAGTTTTGTTGGATGCTGGGTCACTGTCTGGCAAGCTTGGGCCTTCCACCCGCTGCTTTCGGGACGCATTCCTTCCGCATCGGGGCTGCAACGTCGGCTGCGTCGGCAGGGCTTTCCGTGGCTGAAATCCAGGCTGTGGGGCGATGGAAGTCGTCAAGTTACAGACGATATATTCGCCCCGTTGCGTGAGATGCTGGCTTGCACTGCGTTTTGTTTAGTTGTAGTTGTTATAAGTCATGTTGTACAGTTCAGTACGTCCTTGTGTTGTACGTCTGTTTGTCTTCCCGTTTTATCCTACTCAGGGATTAGCCACTCGCCGCTGCTGGCAGCGTGGGTCTGGAGTTCTTTTGCGATTTTTTGCCTGACTTGACGGACTGAATTCTAATTCACAATTCGGCTGATCAGTTCTAATCAAAGTCCCTCAGCAGGTTTTTACGCTTTCACCTCCAGCTGAGTTCTTACATGTTTTTCCCATTTTATACCCCCCCCCCCCATTTAATTTCTTATTTTAATTTTGATTTTCCCATTTGTGTGTTTATGTTCTGCTACAAATTGGCTGGAAGCTTGTGCAGATCGGCTAGGTCGTGACTTCTGCAATAAACGAAATCTCAATTTTTTCTTTTGGCAGATCCTTCAGGTTAATGCGTTTAATAACAATGCTATAGATAATTAGTAACCGATTTTACCCCCTTTCCTTCTCTTCAGGTTGGTTTGACGATGACTTGGCTATCTGGGTGGTTGGCCACTCTTATGTGTATTGGGCAGCCAGGTTTTTGGCCTCGGAGGGGGCACAGATGTTTCCTAGGGCTCCGGGAGTTCGTTGGCTCGGTTGGCGGGGAATGATGTGGAATGAGCTGAAGAGTAGACTAGTCAGTCAGGCCAGCGAGCATGGAGTCCCTAGGGTGCTGGTTGTCCATTTAGGTGGCAACGACCTGGGGAAGAGGACATCTTTGGTGGGCCATGATAAAGGATCTGGCCAGTGTGGCCGCAGCATGGACCAATTGTGTCTTGGTGTTCTCGATGATGGTGCCAAGGTTGAGTTGGCGAGGTGTGGCGGACGGTCGCCTGATTGATGAGGCCAGGCAAAAGGTGAATGGGGCGGTGGCGAAGTCGGTGTTGTCCCACAGAGGTAAAGTGGTTCGCCACCCTAGGATTCGGTTCCGAGACAGTCACCTTTTTCGGCCTGATGGTGTGCATCTGTCCAATGAGGGGATGATGCTTTTCCTGGAGGATCTGTGTCTAGTGTTGCAGGAGTTAGGGTGAGGTTATGGTGGCGGTGCGAAGACTCTGGGGAGGAGTCTTTCGCTGTTGGCGGAAAAGAACGGCAGGTTGTAGTTTGTATTGTTAGCTGTAGTGATTTACAGTTTGGTGTGGTTTAGGTGCACTCACCTCCATCGACTTTTAGGGCCGCTCGACCACCCGTCCGGGGGCAGCGGCAGGCACCCATCAGGGTGGGTAGTCACTGTGGGGGTTGAGTTGGGCACCTATTACCGATTTGATAGTTTGTATTTAAATTAGGATAGTTTTGAATTTTAACATTTTAGGTTAGAGTCAGTTCAATAGAGCCGTTATTTTTTCTGCCACCATATGCCGGCTGTATCGGCATGTTAACCAAAATTTTCAATTACAGGTTTGCTTATGGTTAGGGTATAATAAATAGCTAGCAATTTTTCTGCCAAATTCAAGTCTCCGTGTCATTATTTCTTGGTATTAGAGGTAATGAATGCTTTACTTTGAATGAAGGGGTCCACCGAGTATCATTAGGATGTTTATGGTTATTAATATTAACTAGCTGTTCTACCCGTTCTTCACACGGGACTTTCTGATTTTCACGGTTGTAAATATAAATGAGTGTTAAAAATTTGGTAAATCTATAGAACTGTCAATTTGAGACGTCTTAATGTAAAGTAAATATTAATCCATAGTTCTAACTTAAGACATAACATTACAACATTTTTTAATAATTTTAGTCGCCTTTTTGCTGTTGTTTGGCATATTGCATTTGTAAACACAGCCTTGGTTACCGTGATCAATTCCCAAACTCTCTCTAATATTTTTCAAAACCTGTGACATGATTGTGTTATATTACTTATCTATTAAACAGTACCGCAAGTAGGGGTGTGTGTGTGTGTGACCAATGCAGTCGCTCAAGGCTCTGGCTTGTAGGGTGCCAGGAATGTGTCTCTTCTGCCTGGAGAAGTAATTGGCCACATGTCTTTTGGAGCCCTGCCTCCCGACTGTTCCCTACTTGACCTCCCCTTCACGCCGTAATGACGTTACATGTTCTAGTAGCTGTGGGGGCTTACACGGCATGTGGAAATATATATATATATATATATATATACACACACAGTACTGTGCAATAGTTTTAGAAAGGTGTGGAAAAATGCCGCAAAGTAAGAATGCATTAAAAATAGGATTTTAATTACCTACCAGTAAATCCTTTTCTCATAGTCCGTAGAGGATACGGGGGTTCCATTTAGTACCATGGGGTATAGACGGGTCCACTAGGAGACATGGGCACTTTAAGAATTTGATAGTGTGGCCTGGCTCCTCCCTCTATACCCCTCCTACCAGACTCAGTTTAGAAACTGTGCCTGAGGAGACGGACATACTTTGATCGAAGGATAGATAAGGATAGTGGTGAGATTCCGAAACCAGCACACACAAACAAGAGGAAAGCCAAGCTAACCAAACTTGAAACAGAAACAGCAACAGCTGAAACTTACAACAATACTTAACCAAGTAACAGAGCAGGAATAACGAAGCACCGGGTGGGCACCCAGTATCCTCTATGGACTACGAGAAAAGGATTTACCGGTAGGTAATTAAAATCCTATTTTCTCTTACGTCCTAGAGTATACTGGGCTTCCATGTAGTACCATGGGGAAGTACCAAAGCTCTCAAACCGGGTGGGAGAGTGCTGAGGTTCCTGCAGAATTTATTAACCAAACTGAAGGTTCTCAGAGGCCAAAGTATCGAACTTGTAAAATTTAGCAAACGTGTTCGAACCTGACCAAGTAGCTGCTCAGTAGAGCTGTATTGCCAAGACACCCGGGCAGCCGCCCAAGAAGAATCCACCGACCTAGTAGAGTGGGCCTGAACAGATTTCGAAACCTGTAAGCCTGTCGTGGAATAAGCATGCTGGATAGTGAGCCTGATCCAGCACGCAATGGACTGCTTTCAAGCAGGACACCCGGTCTTAGTGGGCTCACGAGCTGTCCTCTTTACGTACACCTTCAAATCCCTCACAACAGCCAAAGACTTTGAAGTAGCAGAGGTGTCTGTAACAGCCGGAACCACAATAGGTTGGTTGATATGAAACGCGGACACCACCTTAGGAAGGAATTGCTGATGAGTTCTGAGTTCAGCTTTGTCCTCATGGAAAATTAAGTAGGGTCTCTTGTGAGACAACGCCTCTAGCTCCGACACACGTGTGACTGTCTTCCACGTAAGATAGTTAACATCTACCTCCTGTAATGGCTCAAACCATTCCAATTGGAGGAACTGCAGCACCAAATTGAGATCCCAAGGTGCCGTAGGAGGCACAAAGGGAGGTTGGATATGCAGAACATCTTCCAAGAACGTCTGGACCTCAGAAAGAGAAGCCAATTGTTTCTGAAAGAAAATGGACAAGGCCGAAATCTGGAATTTTATGGAGCCCAGACATAGGCCCACATCCACACCCGACTGCAGAAAAAGCAGGAAACATCCCAGATTAAATTCCACCATAGAATATTTTCTGCTCTCACACCAAGAAACGTATTTCTTCCAAATACGGTGGTAATGTTTAGACATTACCCCCTTCCTGGCTTGGATCATAGTCAGGATGACTTTGTCAGGGATGCTTCTCCTGGCAAGAATCAGCCGTTCAACTTCCATGCTGTCAAACGTAGCCATGGTAAGACCTGATAGACGAACAGGCCCTGTTTCAGAATATCCTCTTGAAGAGGCAGAGGCCACGGATCTTCGAGGAGCATCTCCAGAAGGTCCGGGTACCAGGCCCTTCTTGGCCAATCCGGAGCAATGAGAATTGCTTGAACCTTTTCCCTTTTTATTCTTTTCAAAATTCTTGCGATCAGAGGAAGTGGAGGAAACACGTACACCATCTGATAGACCCATGGAGTCGTCAGAGCATCCACTGCCACTGCCTGTGGGTCTCTCGACCTGGAATAATACTGCTTGAGCTTCTTGTTGAGACGAGAGGCCATCATGTTGATCTGTGGACATCCCCACCGATGTGTCAAGCACCTGAACACTTCCGGGTGAAGGCCCCACTCCCCCGTGTGATGTCGTGTCTGCTGAGGAAGTCTGCTTCCCAGTTGTCTACTCCCAGAATGAAGACCGCCGACAAAGCCGCAGCATGTTTTTCTGCCCAGAGGAGAATTCTTGACACTTCTGACATTACTGCTCTGCTTTTCGTTCCGCCCTATCGGTTTATGTAAGTCACTGCAGCCACATTTTCTGACTGGACCTGAATGGCCCAATCGTGAAGAAGATATGAGACCTGCAGAAGGGCATTGTATATAGCCCTGAGTTCCAGAATGTTGATTGGAAAGACGACTTCCTGACTTGACCATCTTCCTTGAAAATGCACCCCCTGGGTAACTGCTCCCCAACCTCTGAGGCTGGTGTCCGTGGTTAGCAGAATCCAATTTTGAATCCCGAACCGTCGGCCCTTGATCAGGTGAGAAGTCTGTAGCCACCACAGAAGGAAGATCCTGGCCTTTGGCGACAGACGGATACTCTGGTGCATGTGAAGATGTGATCCGGACCATTTGTCGTGCATGAAACCTTCGAGCTGGAAGGGTCGTGCATGAAACCTTCCATACTCAAGAGCCTTGCAAGAGGCCACCATTTTCCCCAGAAGGCGAATGCATAGGTGCACCGATATCTGGGTTGGCTTTAGGATATCCCGAACCATCGACTGGATTACCAATGTCTTTTCCAACGGAAGAAAAACTTTCTGCGACTGTGTGTCCAGTATCATTCCCAGAAATGGGAGCCTCTGAGTTGGCTCTATGTGAAATTTCGGAAGATTTAGAATCCAGCCGTGATCCAGGAATAGATTGGTTGTGAGGCCAATACTGTTCAACAACCTCTCCCTGGACGGAGCATTTATCAGAAGATCGTCCAGGTATGGAATTATGTTCACTCCCTACTTGCGAAGGAGAAACATCATCTCTGCCATCACCTTGGTGAACACCCTTGGTGCCCTGGAGAGACCAAAAGGTAGGGCCTGGAACTGGTAGTGACAGTCCTGCAGTGCAATCCATAGATAAGCCTGGTAAGGCGGCCAGATTGGAATGTGAAGGTACGCATCCTTAATATCCAGAGACACTAGGAATTCCCCCCCTCCAGACCTGAGATAACTGCTCTCAGAGACTCCATCTTGAATTTGAACACTCGTAAGTATGGGTTCAACGATTTTAGATTTAGATCCCGGTCACTCTACCAAGAAAACGACACCCAAAAAAAATCCTCATGTCGACCTTTAGACCTGTCGACCTAGCACATGTCGATCTAGAAACCCCGTCGACCTTCCATCCATGTCGACCTAGTGACTGTCGACCTATAGTGGTCGACCTAAACATTGTCGACCTAGATACTGTCGATTTGATGAACCACACCCCTGCCCGGAGGGCGTACAACTGCGGACTGTGGAACAGAGAAGCCACAAGCAGGGGTGCAGCGGCAGGTAACGAAAAGATTTGGACAGCGGAGTTAGAGACCTTTGGGGCACTGGAAAACCACAGGGAAAACCTGAGGGAGCTCATAGCTGAAGCTTCTGCTCAAGGCAGTAACATAAAGCACTGGCAGCATTAGAGACGGGGCTGACCCCTTTTGTAAGAGGAATCTGTCTGGGATTGGCTCAGCATTACACAGAGCTCAACCATTGGTTATAGTGAACTTGGTCTCCAACATGGTGGCCCCCAGTGCTGTAGACACACAAGGGCACGCCCCTTTACCCGCATGCTCTCCCATCTCCCACTCCCCGCAAGCCGCATCACCAGCCCCGCCGTGCCTCAGCACGGCTGCGCAGCACCGCAAGCAACCAGACAGGCAAGCCCCAGACCCCGGCTCCGGTGGTAAGTCCCTGGCGCCTGACAGTTCCTGGAACCTTCAGCAGCTGTAGCCAACACCTTCACAAATGCGGCACCCAGGGCACGTGCCCACCCTAGTTACGGCCCTGCCCAGAGCATACCTCCCACTGCTGCCAGCAAATAGGTCCCTCTGGGGCCAGTGCCATCTTTCCAGTAATATCCTCAGATATTGCAACTATGCCAGGGCTTTTGCTGTCTTTTGCGAGTGCTTCCTGGATGGACGAGGCGGGTGCTGCACACAGACCCCTGGGGCCTTAGTACAGAAACTGTCTGTCAGAACAAGCTATTGTCATGCACTAAAAAGACAATGGAAAAGATATGACTGAATGGCTGCCATGTTTGTGACATTACCTGGCAGAATTCTATTGTGTATGGCTTATTTTCTCCTTGAACAAAAAGTTCTTACTTTAACAGATCACTAATGACCACCAAACATACTTGTAAATGATATGAGCTCCATATAGAATATAATTTGGCAAAACTCCTCTCCCAGACCAGTGGTTACATGTACATGCAAAAGAGCGCAGAGTGACAATATATTTTTAAAAGGATTAGTACTTAAAATGCAGTGTCACATAGCAGCCGCAAGACATATTGATGATTTCCTGTAGTGTAATAGAAGTTCACACTTTACTTTACCTTTGGCAAATTTTAACATTGTTAATTCACATACAGTAATACATTTTGCATCAGTAAAAGAACTGGAATTATATCAGACAAATAGTAATTCATGTTAATTGTCCCACCTGGAAAAAAAGGACATTCTGTTTTCATGTACAGATGCAGTCATAATGTTGACATTTACAATGGGGGTAATTCCAAGTTGATCGCAGCAGGAAATTTTTTATCAGTTGGGCAAAACCATGGCCCTCATTCCGAGTTGTTCGCTCGCTAGCCGCTTTTCGCAGCAGTGCACACGCTAAGCCGCCGCCCTCTGGGAGTGAATCTTAGCTTAGCTGAATTGCGAACGAAGTATTCGCAATATTGCGAAAATACTTTTCTTTGCAGTTTCTGAGTAGCTCGAGTCTTACTCTTCCAGTGCGATCAGTTCAGTGCTTGTCGTTCCTGGTTTGACGTCACAAACACACCCAGCGTTCGCCCAGACACTCCCCCGTTTCTCCAGCCACTCCCGCGTTTTTCCCAGAAACGGCAGCGTTTTTTCACACACACCCATAAAACGGTCAGTTTCCGCCCAGAAACACCCACTTCCTGTCAATCACACTCCGATCACCAGAACGAAGAAAAAACCTTGTAATGCCGTGAGTAAAATACCAAACTTCTTAGCAAATTTACTTGACGCAGCCGCAGTGCGAACATTGCGCATGCGCAGTTAGCGAAAAATCGCACCGATGCGAAGAAAAATAACGAGCGAACAACTCGGAATGAGGGCCCATGTGCACTGCAAGGGAGGCAGATATAACATGTGCAGAGAGAGAGAGATTTGGGTGTGGTGTTTTTAATCTGCAATCTAAATTGCAGTGTAAAAATAAAGCAGCCAGTATTTACCCTGCACAGAAACAAAATAACCCACCCAAATCTAACTCTCTCTGCAAATGTTATATCTGCCCCCCCCCCCCCCCTGCAGTGCACATGGTTTTGCCCAACTGCTAAAAAATTTCCTGCTGCGATCAACTTGGAATTACCCCCCATGTACAATATATACCACAACGTCGACAGTTATGAGGTGACATTGTTGAAATGTTGACATGCAGGGGCCAGACAGCTGAGGTTATGCTGTGGGAGTGGAGATTAGGGTTATGCCCTAGGGGGAGTGTTAGGCACTGTAGGGGTTTAGGGTTAGGCATCGGGAGGGGAGGTTAGGGTTAGGCTGTGAGAGGGGGGTTAAGGTTATGCACTAGGGGGAGGGTTAGGTGCTAGAGGGGGTTAGGCAGTGGGAGGGGGGATTAGGGTTATGCACTATGAGGAAGGGAAGAGGCTAGGGATATGCTCACCACCGGAAACCCCACAGGAACCACCAAAATGAATCAGGACTTCACTACCAGACCCAGAAGACTGGAGACACCAAAGGCACCATACCAAGTAAGCCTCCACTAGACCACCAGGTATATTTTCACGATATTCTATATTCAATATTTCATCAGTGATGAATGTCAGTGTGGTCAATATTGAAGTTATGACTTTGTCGACATTCTCATGTCATCATGATGAATGTCGACAAAATATACCACACCTACCACACCCATACAGATAGAGTGGCCGGGATATAATGAAGTCCGAGTTCACCACCGAACTCAGACTTCATTACATCTCTAACCCAGTCTATTTAAGACAAAAGATACAGCAGTTTAGAGTTTGCCTGCTCATAGTCATTGACATCAAATACGTTGAGATTCACATGTTTTAAAGCAGTGCCAGATTAAATGGGACATGACTGGATGAATCAGCGGGTGTTTGGTTAACTGACAGAGTGGCAGTGGCATGTCTATAATGGGTGCTTGGTGTGTGTTTCACACAGGCCCCAGGGAGGCCCACACCACATACCCTGCCCCCATTTAATATACAGAGTCCAGCATCAGTACTGCACAGATCACAGGGAAAATGGTGTGGCCACCATGCTCCTGAAGACCTGCGCATGCTCAGTACAGTCTGGCACAGTGCCAGAGTCTACTTGCAACTGCATCGTGGAGAGAGGAGGGGCCCGCCGTGAGGTAGCACATGCCTCCTCTTCTTTTAATCCACCCCTGAGGAGTGACATTTATCCTGAATATATTTTTCCTGGAATATAGGGAGGTGGTCATACATACATATGTTATATAAATAGTGCAATCCAAAACAGCCAGACATGAATCACTTTCTACATATTATTATGTTTTGTTTTGCGCCAGGCAATTTGCAGCATTTCTAGAATTGTCTTTTTGCTTTTAATTTTCTATCTGCAATTAAACGGCAAACTCTCTGAAAGGAATGTTAATCTGTATGTAGAAGAGATTCAAGAGATTGCAGACATTTGACCAATATGGTCATACATCACAAGGCTGAGTAACTCATACCACTGAAGATTTCTGCATATTTGAAGAACATTGTGGTTTATCATAGTTTCTATTATAGAATATTTCTTTCGTGAGAACTTAAAAAGCGAGGTGTTTTCAGAATATGCAGCCCACAACCAGATACACATTTGGCAAGTAGATGAAGAAAACGAAGAAGTTAGCAGCACTTTCATCTGGTTACAGTATATATTAAGTTGCAAGTATGTTTATTAAACTGAAAAATGGTTTTATGTAATATATATTGTCAAGATGAACATCAGTCTAGAGAGTTGTGGGAACAGGGATAGTCATTCTGTCAAACAACAGACTCTGAATCCCTCTTACCATACGTGACGCTGTGATTTAATTGGCTGCCATGCTTCCGATGGTCAGAACAGTAAGTATAAACATACAGAGGTCTTAGTTTCTGGATGTTTCTGCATTTTCCCTGAAGTTGGCACTGTATAGGCGCCACCATATTGGATTAGTCATCTGACTCCAGGCTTATCCAATCCTTCAGGGGCTAGGTTCCATATGACTTGATTCACCATTGATTGACCAGAGTGCCCTATTTAAACCCCTCAGTTGCATCTGCTCATTGCCGGTACAACTTGTACTTTACCTGTTCTTGGCTTCAGTGTTAGCAACTCTACTTCCTAATTCCTGTCTTATTGTAGCATATGCCATCTAGTGCTTCCCGTGGTATGTATCAGACTTCCTGAGTTCTCCGGCTCCTATCTTCCTGTTCCTGAATCCTATTTGCTTTCTGCATACCGCACGGTGCTCTGGACTATTTTACCAATATCACTGTACATTACCATTCATCCTGCTGGTTGCACATCCACAATCAGCGTGCATTACCATTCAGCCTGCAGGGAGCACTTCCAGTATCAGCGTGCATTTCCATTCACAGCCAGCAAAGTGCAGTCATTCCAGTATGCTTTACCACCTGTAACCAGTAGTGTGCATACCGATGTGCGCTGATGCATATTACCTGCAGAGAGCACTTCTGCCAACCCCAGCTAGTGCCAGCTCCAATTACAGGGCTCAGTTACATAGACTAGCTTTCAAGGTAGTACTGAATGAGAAGTAAAATTAGACAACTTTCTCCAGTTCTAATCAGTTTTGCCCAGTGGTCCCAGTCCAGAGCCCCAATCAAACTCCGAATCTGGCAAATTCCTTACAAAATGTATGGTATGAAAACATTGCTACAATACAGTGAGAACCTTTCACACTTGCAGCAAAATCCCGGGTTATTGCATGTGAATGCCCAGCAACCCCAGGATTTTCCTTAGTGTGAAAGCAATCTACCCGGGTCTAAGTCCCTGGTTCCCAACCCTGCCAGCTTGCTAGACCTGGCAAATTGCTGTGTCTCATATCGGAAAGGGGTGTGCGTGTATTAATGTGCTAGCCACCCCACAATTTCTCCGATGTGATAGTTTAGCACATGTTGTGGAGTCCATCGGGAACAGGTCAGAGAAGTCTTGAGACATCTAAGGGAAAATCGACTCTTTTGTAAACTGGAGAAGTGCACGTTTAAGGTGTCCTCCATCCCCTTCTTAGGTTACATAATTTCCGGAAGGGAATTACAGATGGATCCTGCGAAAGGCCAAGCAATCAGAGATTGGACCCTTCCTACCACTCTGAAGGGAATCCAGCGTTTTTTGGTATTCGCCAATTTCTATAGGAAGTTCATTAAATATTACTTCTCCATCATTGCTCCGATTACAGCACTAACAAGAAAAGGGTCTAATTCTGCAGCTTGGCCACCTGAGGCACTAGAAGCCTTTTCATTTCTGAAAGAGGCTTTCATGTCAGCTCCTATTCTTTGGCAACCTGATCTCAGTCGTCCTTTTCAGGTAGAGGTGGAAGCTTCTTCAGTAGGAGTGGGGGCTGTCTTATCCCAGTTCTTCGAGGATCAGAAAGCTCATCCTTGTGCTTATTTTTCCCGTAGATTCTCTCCGGCAGAACAAAACTACACCATTGGGGAACAAGAATTGCTTGCCATAAAACTTGCTTTTCAAGAGTGGAGGTACTTTCTGGAAGGAGCGCAGCACCCAATCTCTGTAACCACAGATCACAAAAATCTTTTATATCTTCAGACCGCCCGATGTTTAAACCCAAGGCAAGCCAGGTGGTCACTCTTCTTCTCCCGTTTTTCTTTCAAGCTCAGTTATCATCCAGGGTCTCTTAATCAGAAGCAGATGCACTTTCTCATTCATTGAATTTGGATGAGTCCACAGATCTTCCGGAGAGACAATTCATCCTAGATCCTGCTTCCTTTGCTGCAACTCATACTACTTCACTTCCTCCACCGGGAAGAACCTTCGTTGCACCAGAACTCCGAAAAAGACTGCTCACGTGGGCTCATACCTCACCTTGTAGGGGTCATGTAGGTAGCCTCAAGACTCTTAAGTTCATCCAACGCTCCTATTAGTGGCCTCATCTGAAGACGGATGTTTTGGAATTCATAGCTGCCTGCCCAAAGTGCGCCCAACATAAAAATCTCAGAGGATCACCATCTGGTCTTCTTCATCCGCTATCGATTCCACAAAAACCATGAACACACATCTCCATGGATTTTATAACTGACCTGCCTGTCTCCAGAGGACGAAACACCATTTGGGTCATTGTGGACCGATTTTCCAAGATGGCCCACTTTGTCCCACTCACAGGTCTTCCAACCGCTCCACAGCTATCGAAATTGTTAGTATCAGACATCTTCCGGTTACATGGACTTCTACAAGTTTCTGATCGAGGGCCTCAATTTGTGGCTAAATTCTGGAGAGCACTGAGTTCAGCCCTTGGAATGAAATTAAGTTTCTCCTCTGCATACCATCCCCAATCGGATGGCCAGACTGAGAGAGTGAACCAAGACTTAGACTTTCCTATGACTCTTCATGTCTTCTTCTCAGGATGATTGGCTGGACTATCTTCCATTTTCTGTATTCGCTCATAATAATCTTTACCATTCTGCTAACCCATTCCACACCCTTTTATGTGAATTATGGACTTCATCCACGTGTTCCTGTTTTTCAGTCTCTTCCAGCTCTCGAAGCACTTGCTGCAGAGTTAGCCCTTCAGCAATTCACTAAGATGTGGAGACAAGTTCATGAGGCTGTCCCTAGTCTCAAAGTGGGGGATCAAGTCTGGATTTCTACTCGAAACTTAAGACTCAAAGTCCCTTACAAGAAATTTGCCCCCAGATTCATTGGACCATATCCTATTGAAAAAGTATTGAATCCAGTAGCATATAAGGTTACGTTGCCTCCATACTTGAAAATTCCAAATGCATTTCACATCTCCTTACTGAAGCCTTTTATACTTAACCAGTTTCGGGCTGCGCTCCCTAGACCTCCCAAGGTACAAGCTGCTCAAGGAGAAGAATAAGAAGTTCATAGGATCCTTGACTATCGTAAAAGATATGGTCGTCTCCAATATCTTATTGATTGGAAGGGATATGGACCAGAGGAAAGGTCCTGGGTTTCTGAAGAGGACGTCCACGCTCCAAGATTAGTCCGGGCCTTTCATACCAAGAACCCGATGAAAGCACAAGGGTGTTTGGAGCCCACCCTAAAAAGGGGGGGGGGGTACTGTCAGGCTTCGGAGCCTTACCTCCGGCGGGTGCTCCCAGGGGTTGCCGTTCCGCTGGTTGGCGCGGTTGCGGCGGCGGGTCCTCCTGGACGGATGTGTGGCTGCCGAGGGCTGGGGGCCGGTGGTCTGGAGAGCCGGGCGCTGCGGCGGGGATCGCTGCAGTAGGGTCCTCTAGTGTGACACAGTATAGTGTGTCAGAGTCAGAAGCTGGCTAAAGCTGTGTGCTAACAGCTGAGTATGTCTCCTGTGCTGTGGGCAGCCATATTGGAGACCAGAGCATTACCAATTAAGTTCCCATTCTGTGTCCAGCCAATCCTGCGTGTTCTTCCTTGCAAAAAGGGGCTGGCCCAGAGGGAGATTGCTTCAAGTTACCTCCTTGTGAAAGGGTCTCCAGCTCTGTGCTCCCAGGTTACTTCTGATGCCCTGGTCCTGGTTGCTCTGATCTATCGGTTGCCTAAACGCTGCTGTAGTCCTGCTGTCTAAGTCCGTCGACACTCATGGAAGCGCTCACGGGGTCCCAGGTCGTAGTGGAGCTCCAGGTGCTAACGGCAGTTCTCGCAGACGTCTTCATTTCTTCAAAGTCCAAGTTCTTCAGCCTCATCTTTCAAACACAAATCACAAGTCTTCATTTCTTCAAAGTCCAAGTTCTTCAGCCTCGTCTTTCAATCACAAATCACAAGTCTTCATTTCTTCAAAGTCAAAGTTCTTCAGCCTCGTCTTTCAATCACAAATAACAAGTCTTCATTTCTTCAAAGTCAAAGTTCTTCAGTCTCGTCTTTTAATCACAGTCTTCAGTTCTTCTTTACCGGAGTTCTTCAGCTTCACTCTTCAAGTCATTTAACCATAGACTCTAATTCTTCCAGTTTCGGCAATTTCTCCAATATTCGTGTACAGCCTGTTATTCATTAAAACTACAGTTACCTTCCTACGGAGTCCTCCTTTTCCTTTACGCACTCCAGCCAACATTAACAATTAGTTTGGCCTCCACCCCATGAGGAGGAATTACATTCAGCCACCTCGTTTACTCTCCTCACAGGTAGCGGTCCCTTCAGCCAAAACTCAGTTGTCGGAACCCCAACTTACGCCGAGCGTGACAAATGTTGCTGTATGGCACCTGTTTCTAATTATGCCATTTGCACCAACCTGTGTAGTCTTATTTACAAACACTATGATGAGCACCTGTGCATTGTTATACTTAAGTTTTGTCTTTTACATTTAGGAATGTATCCAGTGTACTATACAGGCACCTACTGTATGAATGATTTAGCCATGAATTATATTAAGTAATAACCTGTGTTGTCTTTGTAAAGTGTATCATTCATGTTCATTGTTTTGTTACAGGAAAGGCAATCAGATATGAAAAAGATGAAGAAACATAAGCCTGCTGCAGTCTTGTTACTTTCAGCTCTTTGTTGCATCACACCAATAAGTGAGTGCACAGGGATTCATGCTGTACGCCTATAGGCCTGGGGTGCGCTGTGAGTTTCAATATTCTGACCGCCTCTACATTCTTTTTTTTTCCCTCTAAACCACATCAATAAAAAAACCTCTAAACTAAACCTATGATGATGACTCAGATATAAACTGTGAACACTTCAAATAAATTACTTATTGTCAGTCAAGAGGTGACAATCTTTCAATTTAAGTTCTCTTCACTGCAATATTTTAATCTAGTTTTTTTATGTTTTCAATGCAATAACTATTCATATGCATTGTTTGTGCATTTGTTCAATAAAGTTTTTTTCTTGACTAATTAAAGATAAAATGTATCCTATTCATATAATAATAATAATAATAATAATAAGAAGAATAATAATAAATAATAATAATAAGAAGAAGAAGAAACTTTTCAGCAGTACAATGATTTACATACAACTCCGATGTTAACTGATCGGCACATGTGCATGTACTGTATATTTGCTGATCTCTGTCTGCAGTCTTGCTCAATGTGGCAAAAAAAACAGTTTTGAGGGGGGGATGGGGAGTGTTTTACATAACGCAGGCATGTCACCCCCGGTTTTGTAGGCGTACCAAGGAAAGGGCCTGTGTCTTCCAGTGCAGATTTCCTAGCCCTACAATCCTAGAATACGTGGCATCCCGAGTAACCTGAAGGTTAATCAGATGGCCGATGTTCTTGCAAGTGATTGGATGGTGTCATCTTCGAATGCAGCTGCGGATCAGAGAAGCCAGCAGGAAGTGTCTATTTACACAAGACGCCTCCTGCCGCATTACCATAGTTTAGCAGTAGTGACTGCGACGGAATAGTGTCCACCTTTGTACAGTGGGGTTTGAAAGTTTGGGCACCCCAGGCAAAAATTCATTTTAATGTGCAAAAAGAAGCCAAGGAAAGATGGAAAACGCTTTTTGTAGCCAGCCAAGAGTCTTTCAATTCTTGTTTGAGGTATCTTCGCCCATTCTTCCTTACAAACGTCTTCCAGTTCTTTGAGATTCCTGGGCTGTCTGTGACACACTGCTCTTTTAAGGTCTATCCATAGATTTTCAATTATGTTGAGGTCAGGAGATTGTGAAGGCCATGGCAAAACCTTCAGTTTACGCCTCTTGATGTAATCCACCGTGGATTTTGAGGTGTGTTTAGGATCATTATCCATTTGTAGAAGCCAGCCTCTCTTTAACTTCAGCTTTTTCACAGATGGCATCAAGTTAGCGTCCAAAATTTGCTGGAATCTTATTGAATCAATTTTCCTTCTACTCGTGAAATGTTCCCTGTGCCACTGGCTGCAATACAACCCCAAAGCATGATTGATCCACCCCCATGCTTAACAGTTGGACAGAGGTTCTTTTCATTAAATTCTGTGCCCTTCCTTCTCTAAACGTACCTTTGCTCATTCCGGCCAAAAAGTTCTATTTTAACCTCATCGGTCCACAGAACTTTATTCCAAAATGCATCAGGCTTGTCTATATGTTCATTTGCAAACTTCAAACGCTGATTTTTGTGGTGAGGACGTAGAAGAGGTTTTCTTCTGATGACTCTTCCATGAAGACCATATTTGTACAAGTATCTCTTTATAGTGGAATAGTGTACCACAACTCCAGTGCCTGCCAGATCTTCCTGGAGGGATCGTGCAGTCAAACGTGGATTTTGACTTGCTTTTCTCACAATCCTGCGAGCTGTTCTGTCTGATATTTTTCTTGGTCTTCCAGATCATGCTTTAACTTCCACTGTTCCTGATGACTGCCATTTCTTAATTACATTCCGAACAGAGGATATGGGCATCTGATAACGCTTTGCTATCTTCTTATAGCCTTCTCCTGCTGTGTGAGCGTCAACTATTCTCAGTTTCAGTGTTCTACACAACTGCTTAGAGGAACCCATGGTGCTGATTGTTGGAGCAAGGTCAGATGAGTCTGGGATTTTAAAACCTTTGAGATTGACATCACCTGGTCTTTCCAGACGATGATTGAGAACAATCCATGACACTGCCAGGTCTCAGCTGTCCAAAGGGGGCAGTACAAGGTATTAACTCTGCAGGGTGCCCAAACTTTTGCAGACACCATTTTTTGTTTTCTGTTCTTTTGAAAGTGTAAATGATGGAAATAAAATCAAACTTTTTTTGACATGTTATAAGAATGTCTAATCTGTAATTTGATGCCTTTTGGAGATTTTTCCATCTTTCCTTGGCTTCTTTTTGCACATTAAAATTAATTTTTGCCTGGGGTGCCCAAACTTTCAAACCCCACTGTATCAGCCCCAAACATCCCATGCATCCAAAGCAACAGTATCATTGTTGAACAACAAAAATATGAATGTTCTACAATGGCCATGTTGAAAGTCCAGATCTCAGTTCATTTGAGAATGCAGTCCACAAGCATCATCCATTAATAATAATAATAATTATAATAATTATTATTATTATTATTTTATTTTTTTATAGTGCTCTTTCTCCAAACAGGACTCAAGGCAAGCCAGGCCCTGAAGCCCCTACCAAGAGGCATGGAAATCTCCATCTTCCCACGAAGATCCTGGACTCGGCACTCCCCTAAAGTGGAAGTGGTACGCCTCCGTTTTGGGAAACGTCTGCCATTGCCGCCCCCTCTCTGCCCCCAAACTGCTGCAGACTGTCAGTCACTTGACGTCTGCAGCCGTTCTGCTTCCTATGACACAGGACTTGTACTGTACATGCGCAAAATACCGAACATCCGTATTTTGTGACATGGGAAGCACCAGAGTTGGGACCTGAATCAGGCCAACTGTGTGAACCTGGTAGAAACTCACCCATCAGACTGAGCCATTATTACTGCAAAAGGTGGTTCTAGCAAGAATTAGTTTGTAGGGGTTGTACACTTAGGAAAGAAGCTATTTTTTTGTTTTTATTGAAAAAAGAAAATATAAAGGACAATGAATTATGAGTTTGAAAATGTACGTATATAAGAGTCTACTGGCTAAAAGACTTCTGTCACTAACTATGTTACTAAGATGTTCATGTTTGTACCGCTTTTGATGTTTCAGCTGGATGTTGTAAAGATCTTCACTGCACTGTGGATTATATAGACACTTTGACGTGTATCTATAGCGGTGACAAAGAAGAGAACACTAGCATTTCATATACCCTGCATGCAGAATGGTAAGCAGATATCACCACAAACTGCAGCACACGTCTTCTCCTATTAATGTTGGTGTAATTTGCCTGATTACATTTAATTAATTGCTAGAATAATTAACGAACTGCAAAATCAGCAAACCGACGGTGCTTCTTTATGTGGGTAAGTGTGATTTACTTGTCCGCATAGAGGATTTAAAGCTTCATACACATGTCATAGACTTTGGACAGTAATCTAGTTTTGCAGGTTGCTCAGAAAAACGGGTAGGAAGGAAACACTAAACACGTGTGACGTCACGCAGTCACTCCGGAAACGGTCCCGGCCTGCTCTCGTTTTCCTGGCACCATCCCAGCAACGCTGCGTCTCCGCCCGTCAACAGCCGTGCCTGTTAATCACATTGCGGCCGCATCCATCGGGGATGCGACCGCAATGTGTATGGCCGTGCAGCCGCTGTGCGGTCTCTGCGCATGCGCAGTTTGCCGCCACCGGCAAACTGAGCTGTGGGCCCGATTATCTTTATTACATGTGCCACTTCTGTGTGTTCATATTATTTTCTCTACAATTGTGTTTCCAGCAGATAGTATCTAGCAGTTGTGCTTAATATCTGAACTGGTGAAAAAATTAAATGTTGTGGTTGTGCAATTATGTGTTTCGCAGTTGACCTTTTGTGAGTGATCCGTGGTTTAATATTACTGTATAAGTTATTCAACTTATGACCCTCCAGCTGCTTTGGGACTACACATCCCAGCATGATTTTCAACAGTTTTAGCATGCCCTAATAACAAAATCATTTTCTACTGCATGCACAAAAGAATTTAGAAACCACACTCACTCAAGACGGGATGCAGTAAAAATGGCAGCTGTCAGGAGCCCAGCATTTAGCATACCGACGCCGAAATCTCGACACCCGACAATGCCAAAAGCCAGGATCCCAGCAAACAAGGGCTATTTCCACTCCTGGGTGTCCATGACGCCCATAGAGTGGGAGAAGATTCTGTGGTGAGTGCTGCGGGGCCGCCTGTCCTACTGCCAGCATTCTGGCGGGTGGGTTGCCACTGTCGGGATATTGACCCGATGTATGTAACCTCTCAAGACAACTTCTGGGACATTCTGCAAGTGAATCTCTCCCTGTTATATACACTTACTTATTATTCTACCCGATAGCTGTTGACTATGGCATATGCCAAAATTCTAAAAAAATAAATTAGAGATGAGAGGGTTGGGATTTACTCGAATTTACTTGGATCTAAAAAACAGCATCTTATTGGCTATCGGCTCCTAAGTGCTTTGGATATCCAATGAGATAAATCTGGAAAAATCAGAACTTATGCTATTTTGGTGAAAAGAGAAGAATAAATCCGAACCCGCACATCTCTAAAGCAAATATGCATGTAATGCCACCATGAGTTAACAGTCTTTTGGAACTGTATGCAATATCAGTAGCTAGCCGAGTTCCAAGGATTGTTTTATGAATGAGACAATATGTCCAAAAAGGTTCTATTCAACAGTCTTTTATAATGTAATCCTGGCGTGCTTCAAAAATTGTTTACTAGATGAAATCTGAAGTGCTTACATTTCCTTATCTGTTTTGGGTGAATGCTTCCCCTCAAACTTCTGATTCTTAAGCTTTGCATATGGAGATGAAAACTGTTGTTGTTGTTGTTGTTGCATTGTCTCTTTTCTATGATAATATTCTACATCCCATTCAACAAGTGCCCATCTTATTTCCCCATTTGCCATCTGCCACTGGTGGAGCATGACCAGGTTCACAATAGTGTTTATCCTTTGATTACATTGAATCATCTTCCTTTTTTTAAAAGGACCCTTGAAGAATCAGAAGAGACTTGTGATCTGATTTCCCCGGGCAGGAGACAGGAATACATCTGCACCATTAATATGGAAAACTTCAATGTTGATGACAAATGCACAGTTTTCATAACTGCAAAAGTCAATGGACATTCTCACTCAAATAAGACCTGCGGACCTTTCAGTATAGGTGACCGGTGTAAGTTACATAAATGTTTGCATTATTTCAGTTCTCAAAATAATCTAAAATTATGGTCGGAAGGATAGTTCTAAGTGGTGTTCATTTATAAAGAATAAAAATGTTCCTTAATCAAACACATTATGGTAGCTTTAAATTGGAATCTCATAATGAAATATTATTTTATCTTATCAACAGTTGAGCCAACAACACCATTTAATCTTACAGTCTCTTTTGTGGAGAGCTACAATGTTACCTGGAAAACCAGCTATGATAACAATATAGTCATAAATGGAGAACTGGCATATGAGCTGGGCTTCAAGAAAGATAAAGAATCTTGGCAAGTAAGAGCACTTGTATAGGATAAACACAGCCATCCCCTGAGCAATGGTTCTTTGGTAATCAATCCCCATGTTTTGATAGAACCAGAAGTCCATCCAAGTCCTTGAAGATGAAAAACATGTGGTCTTCCTAAGTTCATCCTTTCAAGCCAATGAACTATATGTTGCCAGAATCCGAGCCCGACCAAAGCCGGAATCAATATATAGGGGCCAGTGGAGTGCATGGAGTACCCCCGTCATTTGGAGGACCCCAGATGATGGTATGAACCCTACTATTATTGTATCATATTTAAATTATAGATTGTGTACAAAATCCTGGCAGACGGGATCCCAACGGGCAGAATTCCGACACATCCTGGTATGTTCACCCTACCACAAATCCTACCCTTTACTCTAACTTCCCCCTCCCACAGCGTAACAGTTCCCCCTCACCCCCTCCGCCTAACCCTAACCCTACTTACCTCCGGGATCCATCAGGATCCTGCTGTGGGTCTGATTACTGTCGGGATCCTACTGTCGGTCTGCTGTCGGGTTCCGACTGCCAGTAATTGGACCGCATCCCTACATTATATCTTAGGATGATTTAAATGCAAGTGGTGACTAATTCACAGAAGAATCATGTACATTTTCTACAATGTTGGCCAAGGAGATCCAACACAGTGGATTTTAGGTTAGGACAGGAGGAATATTTTTCTTCAGCTCTGTGCTAATTAAAACACATTTATTAAGAATAAAGTTAGTGCTGGGGGGGGGGTACTAGGGGGCTGTTGCCAAGTGTGGGCATGGCGCTGCCTGCTCACTGGGTGCCCAATACAGAAGCCTGGGCACCCAGAGACTGGCTTGCATACTTTGTACCTGCCCATCTCGGCAGTGTCTGCACCCCCTGGTATCGTCCTTGAAGAACACTGTAGTTGGCAGCAAAGTTGTACGGGCTGGTACATCCTCACAACTTGACAAACTTGGGAGACAGCCCTTATGTGTGCCCATTATTACTGAGCTCACGCTTGGTACAAATGGTCATTTTAAATTTGTCTTTTTTTTTTTTTCGAAAAGAACTAAATTAATTGTTTATACCTGACTCTAATGTGAGTTAGCCGGTTTCATGAAACTAATTTATACTACACAACAGTGTTTAGTAAATACATGCAAGACTGGAACATCTATTATATAATATTGTATAGCAGCATGATTATCACTAAAACTTATGCTGGACACACACTGGCCTATATATCAGCCGTTCAATTGTGCGGTACAGCCGAGGGACGATATATCTGCAGATATATCAGCACATAGTGCTGTGTACACCCGTCCGTACACTTGCTGCAGGAAGTGCTGGTGACTGACATCACAACTGAGCGGGCACATGTAAATGCTCAACCAAGTTGTGACGTCAGGCGATATCTCCTGTTTAAAAGACTTATTGGAGCACACCTGTATCCCCATGCAATGTACTGATACATTATGATTCAGATTGTGCTTTTTAAAAAGCTCACATAAAGGTATCACTTTAAAAGAACTATTGTTTTGTGTCAAGTATTGAATCACCTCTTCTAAATTTCAAAGACTTTAATCTTTCTATATCTTTAGAATTTATTAAGACCTCCTCTCAGAACTGGATATCCCTGATATATTTTTTACCTGTGTTCCTGCTCATTGTCATCATGCTGATATTGAAGTGCTTGAAATGGCCACAGTGGTAAGTGTGTAATAAATGCTACATGTATATTATAAATGAATCACAGTACAGTACATAGAGTATGTGTATATATCAATATTTACTTATCTATGCATCAACATCTGTCTGTATCCATATCTATCTATCTATCTATCTATCTATCTATCTATCTATCTAACTGAATGTCCATACACGTCTTGCTGAACCAGTTTTCTGTAGTTTATTCAGGATAAAATCAGAATAGCGAACACACATACCTCCCAACTGTCCTGATTACATTGGGACAGACCCGACAGTCCCACTATTTGGACACTGTCCCACTCACGGGCCGCAGTGTCCCGTGGGTGGGGGTGGGGGGGTGGGAGTAAGATTGTGGGAGCCTTTGATCACTGTATTGATTTTGTGTGCTTGTGACCGGCATCTAAGCAGTGCAGGGAGGTGAGCTTGGGGGCTGCTTAGTGGCTCGGGAGCGCTGGGTACGCCCCCACAATTCAATCTTTGTTAAACTGTGTATGTATAGCGTTTGCCCACAAGGCTTCACTTGCGTGGATGTCTGTTATTGCTCAGCGGATCTAATTTTACAAAGACGGTAGTGTCATCTAATATTGTGCTGTATATTTTATAATGATCACAAATTTTCTTTGTTTAGAACATTTGCATTTTCCTTCAGGGATTAACACAAGAAGATGCTTGGGGCTACTAACTTATGAGCAAGCAGAGCCGGCCCTAACCAATATGATGCCCTAGGCAAGATTTTGGCTGGTGCCCCCTAGCACCACCGCTGGTTCTGCCTCTGACCTTGCACCTCTTTCCCAGCACCATCACCCCTCACCCATAGCAGTCCTTGTACCCCCTATATTTTAAATAGGAACAGTTCACACATTTGACGCACAGCCCAAAAAGGGGCATCTTCTTGCTGGGAAGGGGTTTGGCCACACAATAGTAACCCCAATTCCAATTACGCCACACAGTACTGCAACTTTATTCACATTTTATCTTGCGATAGTGTCCATAATTCATATTACATCCCACAGTAGTATCACTTTACCTTATAAACGTTACTCCTCACAGTAGAGCCCCTTATTCACATTACATCACACTGAATTGCTCCTTATTCACATTACACCTCACCTTATTGCTCTTTATTCACATTAGACGACACAGTAGTGCCCTTTCTATATGCAACGCCACATAGTAAAGCACCTTATACACATAATGCCACACATTAGTAATGCATTTATACACATTTCCACACAGTAATGTACCTTACACATATGAGACACATTAATGTCCTTATAAACATAATGCGCCTTACACATTATGACAACCTTTATTAATGCCCTTTTACACATAATGTACCTTATACATATGGCGCACATTATTAATGCCCTTATACACATAATGACACACATAGCGCCCCCTACACATTTGCTGCACATTATTAGTGCCCCTATACACATAATGACACACATACAGTAGTACCCTGTTACACATATGCCGCACATTATTAATGCCCTTATACACATAATGACACACATAGCGCCCCCTACACATTTGCTGCACATTATTAGTGCCCCTATACACATAATGACACGCATAAAGTAGTACCCTGTTACACATATGCCGCACATTATTAATGCCCTTATACACATAATGACACACATAGTGCACCTTACACATGTGTTGCACATTATTAATGCATTTTTACATGACACACATAATGCTCCTTACACATATTCCGAACACTACTGCACAACCAACCCACTCACATGCACACAGCACTCACACTGCCACTAACACTGTGACCTCTGCCTCTGCTTGGATACAGATGTGTCCTCACAAATCTTGCCTCAATGCTAACGTCGAGCACCTTTTTTTAAATGAAAATGCATTTTATTTGCATTGCTATGTGGCTAGGATGCACAAGCAGCTTCTGCTGATTAAACTGATATGCAGCATGCCTATATACTGTGTGAGACTGTGGCTGTATCTGCATATGAAATGTTACACACAGAATATAGGCATGCCACATATCATTTTAATCAGCAGAAGCTGATGATGCCCCTAGGCATATCAAATGCCCTAGGCAATTGCCTAGTTTGCCTATGCCTATGGCCGGCTCTGTTAGCAAGCCATGTAAAGCTGCCCATGGGAGAAGCAGCTGGTGCTTAGAGCTACACTTGCAGCAATGAGCGTTTGCCCCTGAGACTTGTTGATCATCACAGCAAAGCAGACACTTACTGGAAACTTCAAGCACCACGCTTAAATTGGAAATTAAAATTGATGGAGATAAGGGGTATATGTGGTATAAACACAGTCTCACCTGCACCACATCCTGTTAGACTCTGCCTCAATTAGTTTCCTCTGCAGAGCAGTCACTTTATTTCGGATTTCGTTGCATAACTTGGGTTTAGTCAAGTTCAACAGTAGCACGGAGCACCAACTTTGAGTGTCAAGCATCTGTTTTTTCCTTCATTGCTCCTCTCCCTGATGTCACATCAAGATCATACATACCTCAGTTTATTTCTAGGTCACTAGATTGTACAGTAGTGAAAACGCAATCTAAATACATCCAGTAGTTTTTGCTTAATGCCAGAACAAACAGACAGACAAAAATTCAGTTTTTTTGCTTTATCTTATGTCCTAGAGGATGCTGGGGTCCATTTTAGTACCATGGGGTAAAGACGGTTCCGCAGGAGCCTTCGGCACTTTAAAACTTTTCAACAATGTGAACTGGCTCCTCCCTCTATGCCCCTCCTCCAGACCTTAGTTTAGAAAATGTGCCCAGGAGACTGGATGCACACTAGTGGAGCTCTACAGAGCTTTGCTGGAAAAAAACTTTCTTAGGTTTTTTATTTTAAAGGGAAGCTGCTGGCAACATCTTCCCTGCTTCGTGGGACTTAGTGGGGGAAGTAGGAACCAACTTCTCAATTAGTTATTGGTTCTGCTTCCGCTGACAGGACACCATTAGCTCCTGAAGGGTACTGAACACAGCCTAAGCCTGGCCAGCGTTCACTCCCACAGCACTGCCGCCACACCCTAACAGAGCCAGAAGTAAGAAGGCTGGTGAGTATATTGCCGGAGTCCTGCAGAGAGGGGATCCTCCGGTCATCGTTGGCGGCATACAGGTACACGCGCAGCGCTGCGCGCCATGTCTCTCAGCGCAAGGGTGCAGAGCGTGGGGGGGGGGGCGCTCTGAGGGCATGTTTTAAAACCTTACTCTCACTGGCAAAAAGGGTACATACATGTACAGCCGCTGATGTGCCATCCCCAGCCAGTATAAATATTAAATTGCTGAGGCTAAAGGGGCTTCTCCTCACACTTGCCAGAACACTCACTGGGTGCCATTTTCTCCTGCAGAAACTCCAGTGTGAAGCTCCTGAAGGCTGTTTCTCCTCATGACAACGCTGATACAAGTACAGGGTGTTATAGAAGGGGCAGAGAGTGTTCATTATAATTAGGTCTGTGGGCCTATTACAGGTTGAGTATCCCATATCCATATATTCCGAAATATGGAATATTCCGAAATACAGATTTTTTTGAGTGAGAGTGGGATAGTGAAACCTTTGTTTTTTGATGGCTCAATGTACACAAACTTTGTTTAATACACAAAGTTATTAAAAATACTGTATTAAATGACCTTCAGGCTGTGTATATAAGGTGTATTTGAAACATAAATGAATTGTGTGAATGTACACACACTTTGTTTAATGCACAAAGTTATAAAAAATATTGGCTAAAATGACCTTCAGGCTGTGTGTATAAGGTGTATATGAAACATAAATGCATTCTGTGCTTAGATTTAGGTCCCATCACCATGATATCTCATTATGGTATGCAATTATTCCAAAATACGGAAAAATCCGATATCCAAAATACCTCTGGTCCCAAGCATTTTGGATAAGGGATACTCAACCTGTATTGATATATGCGCTGTAAGTGGGTAATATTTCCACAATTCACAATAAGGCGCAGTGTGTGGACTGGCAGATCCCTCTGTGTCTCTCTGACAGACTTTAGTGTGGGTCTGTCCCCAATAGCTCCCGTATGTGTGTGTGTGTGTGTGTGTGTGTGTGTGTGTGTGTGTGTGTGTGTGTGTACAAGTGTGTAACATGTCAGACATTGGGGAGGGTTCTTCCCAGGAAGAACCCATTTTAGATACACAAGAGGGTAATATGGGGCCCTTCCCTCTCAGAAGGAGCCGGAGTGGGTGAGAATGTTGCAAAAGAATATGTCAATGCTTGCAAAGAAATTCTCTGAGTCTGAACAACAGACTAAATATTGGAGGCAGTCTGTGGAGGATGCACTGTTTACTGACCCCTCCATATCATCCACTCGGGTCCCATCCAGTTCCCAGAAAAGGTCTCTGGCCCAGATAATGCAGGGGGACACAGACACAGATTCCGACTCTGACGTCGACACTGGGGATTTTAGAGGGGTAGACCCCAAATTAGCCAAAAACATACAATATATGATAATTGCTATAAACGAAGTGTTGGAGTTTCCTGAAACAACACTGGTCCCAGAGGAAAAGGATTATTTTAAATTAAATAAAGGTTGCGACTTTTCCTCCTTCAAAGGATTTAAATGCGTTCTTTGAAGAATCCTGGGATAACCCTGAGAAGAAATTTACCCTTCCCAGAAGGATACGTGTAGCGTACCCTTTCCCTGAGGAAGAGAGGCACAAATGGGAGACACCCCAATGATAGACACATCAGTCTCTCGGCTGTCTAAGAAAATTGTTTTGCCTGCCCCTGGTTCAGCCTCTTTAAAATCCAGCTGACTGTAAATTAGAAACAACCCTGAAATCCATATATACAGCTAACGGAACGGTGCTCAGGCCCACCATTGCTTGTGCGTTGGTAGGTAACGCTGTGGAAAAGTGGTCTGACAACTTGCTTGTTAACATAGACACAGTTGACAGGGATGAAATAGTCCTAACTCTCGGCCATATCAAAGATGTTGCAGGTTACTTAGTTGAAGCTATGAAGGATATTGGGTTGCTGAGTTCAAGATCCTTCGCTATGGCGATTTCAGCCCGCAGGACGCTGTGGATCCGCCAATGGAATGCTGATGCGGAATCAAAAAAGAACATTGAGGCGCTTCCTTACAATGGAGAAGCCCTCTTTGGAGACAAACTGGATGCCATGATTTCAACAACTACATCAGGCAAGTCAGCATTTCTGCCTTCCGCAGCTGCTCCACCTAGGAAAGGATTTAATTCTCATACGATGCAATCCTTTCGCCCAACAAGTCCAAAAAGGCAAAGGGTACCCCCTTCTTCACAGGAAGAGGGCGAGGAAGGGGTAAAAAATCTACAACACTATCAGGCTCGCAGGAGCAGAAATCAACAGCTACTTCTGCTAAAACCTCAGCATGACGCTGGGGCTCCGCTGCGGGAGTACGATCGGGTGGGGGCACGTCTACTGTCTTTCAGCCAGGTCTGGGTTCACTCAGATCTGGATCCTTGGGTATTGCCGATAGTATCCCAAGAATACAAATTGGAATTTCAGGACCTTCCCACATGCCGATTTTTCAAATCAGCCTTACCAGCTTCTGTCCAGGACAGAGCAAAAGTGCTGAACGCAATACAGAAATTATGTCAAGACAATGTAATTTCCTTAGTTCCTGTGTCACAACAGGAAAAAGGGTTTTATTCAAGCCTGTTTGTAGTGCCGAAACCGGATGGCGCGGTCAGACCGATTTTAAACCTAAAGACTCTGAACCTTTATTTGAAAAGGTTTAAATTCAAGATGGATTCCCTGAGAATGGTGATCTCCAGCTTGGAGGAAAAGGAATTTCTGGTATTGATGGACATCAATGATGCTTATTTACATGTTCCCATCTACCCGCCGCATCAGGCATACCTGAGGTTTGCGGTGCAGGACTGCCACTACCAGTTCCAAACATTGCCTTTCGGGCTCTCCACGGCTCCGAGAATATTCACCAAGGTGATGGCGGAGATGATGGTTCTTCTTCGCAAGAAAGGAGTCAAAGTCATCCCATACGTGGACGATCTCCTCATAAAAGCGAGATCCAGGGAGAAACTAGTGCAGAACATTGCACTTTCCCGGACGGTGCTTCAACAGCACGGTTGGATCATAAACCTTCCAAAATTACAATTGGAACCCACAATGAGGTTATCATTTCTGGGAATGCTATTGGACACGGAAGCACAGAAAGTATTCCTACCGGTGGAAAAGGCTCTGGAGATTCAGAGGATGGCCAAACAAGTTTTAAAACCAGCACGCGTATCGATTCATCAGTGCATCCGCCTGCCGGGGAAGATGGCAGTGGCCTACGAGGCTCTACAATTTGGCCGATTCCACGCCAGGATGTTCCAATGGGACCTACTGGACAAGTGGTCTGGATCGCACCTACACATGCACCGGAGGTTAATCCTGTCAACAAAAGCCAGAATTTCACTCTTGTGGTGGCTTCAAAGTTCTCACCTCCTGGAGGGACGCAGGTTCGGGATTCATCAGGCGGCACACCTTCTTCAAGGTCGTCCCATACAGATCCAGTCAGACAATGTAACGGCAGTAGCTTACATAAACCGCCAGGGCGGAATAAAAAGCAGAGCGTCAATGGCAGAGGTGACAAAGATACTCCTCTGGGCAGAAAGACATGCAAAAGCTCTGTCGGCAATTTTCATTCCGGGAGTGGACAACTGGGAAGCAGACTTCCTCAGCAGACACGATCTCCATCCAGGAGAATGGGGCCTCCACCCAGAAGTCTTTGCAGAGGTAGCAGATTGTTGGGGCGTTCCTCAAGTAGATATGATGGCATCATGTCTCAACAAGAAGCTTCAGAAATATTGTTCCAGGTCAAGAGACCCACAAGCAATAGCAGAGAATGCACTGGTGACCCAGTGGGTGTTTCAGTCGGTATTTCGGTTCCCTCCACTTCCACTAATACCAAAAGTTCTCAAGATCATCAGAAGAACAAGGGTTCAAGCAATTCTCATTGCTCCAGACTGGCCAAGGAGGGCTTGGTATCCAGATCTTCAGGAGTTATTACTGGAAGATCCTCAGCCTCTTCCTCTTCATGAGGACATGCTTCAGCAGGGGCCGTTTGTTTATCAAGACTTACCGTGGCTGCGTTTGACGGCATGGCTGTTGAGCACCAGATCCTAGCCCGTAAGGGTATTCCCAATGAAGTAATTTCCACACTTTTTCTGGCCAGGAAAGGGGTAACGTACAAACATTACCATCGTATTTGGAGAAAATATGTTTCTTGGTGTGAATCCACGAAGTCTCCTGCGGTGGAGTTTAAATTAGGACGTCTTCTCCTATTTCTACAGGCGGGTGTGGATGCTGGCTTGAGATTAGGGGCTATCAAGGTCCAAATTTCGGCCTTGTCCATTTTCTTTCAGAAACAGTTGGCTTCCCTTCCTGAGGTCCAGACGTTCGTGAAGGGGGTTCTGCGCATCCAACCTCCCTTTGTGCCTCCTACGGCGCCATGGGATCTTAATGTGGTGTTGCAGTTCCTTAAATCGGACTGGTTTGAGCCTCTACAAGAGGTAGAGTTGAAGTTTCTCACTTGGAAAGTGGTCAAGCTGTTGGCCTTGGCCTCAGGCAGACGAGTGTCTGAATTAGGGGCTCTGTCACACAAGAGTCCTTATTTGATTTTTCATGAAGATAGAGCTGAACTGCAGATGCGTCAGCATTTTCTTCCAAAGGTTGTGTCTTATTTCCATATCAACCAACCTGTGGTGGTGCCAGTGGCTTCTGACACCTCAGCCGTTTTCAAAAGTCCTTGGATGTTGTCAGAGCGTTGAGTACTTATGTTGCAAGAACGGCTCGGATAAGGAAAACAGAATCTTTGTTTGTCCTCTTTGACCCCAACAAGATTGGGGGTCCTGCTTTTAAGCAGACGATTATGCGCTGGATCAGGGGTACCATTCAGCACACTTATTCCACGGCAGGATTGCCGTTACCGAGTTCGGTAAAGGCCCACTCTACAAGGAAAGTGGGTTCTTCCTGGGTGGCTGCCCGGGGTGTCTCGGCATTGCAAATTTGCCGAGCAGCTACTTAGTCAGGGGCAAACACATTTGCTAAGTTTTACAGGTTTGACACCTTGGCTGCTGACGACCTTCAGTTTGGTCAGTCAGTTCTACAGGAACATTAGCACTATCCCGTCCGTACTGGGAGCTTTGGTACATCCCCATGGTACTAAAATGGACCCCAGCATCCTCTAGGACGTAAGAGAAACTAGGATTTTAATTACCTACCGGTAAATCCTTTTCTCGTAGTCCGTAGAGGATGATGGGCGCCCACCCAGTGCTAATTTTTCCTGCAGAATTACGTTTAATCTTTTTACACAGGTTCTCATTTGTCAAGATGTTCACAGCTGTTGCTGTTGCGTTATGCATGTACGTTAGCATGGGTTATGTTGAAAGCCATGTTAGGCGGCATGTTTTGTATGGTGTGAGCTGGTGTGAATCTTGCCACTAGTTTAATGTACATTCTTCTCTCGAAGTTGTCCGTCTCCTCGGCACAGTTCCTATACTGAGGTCTGGAGGAGGGGCATGGAGGGAGGAGCCAGTTCACACTGTTGAAAAGTCTTAAAGTGCCGAAGGCTCCTGCGGAACCGTCTATACCCCATGGTACTGAAATGGACCACAGCATCCTCTACGGACTACGAGAAAAGGATTTACCGGTAGGTAATTAAAATCCTATTTTCACCTCCATAGTTCACAAACAGCACGTAGAGCAGTGGTTCTCAAAGTGTGTGTCGTGGCCACAGGACTCTTGCAGGGGTGCCTCGAGTTGGTGATAGAGAACCAATTAAAATTAGTTATGATCAATGGAATAGGCAAAACCAGGGCTGGTGGTTGCCAGTCATAAAATATGTCTACAAACAGAAGTGAATCTTGTCCCTCACCACATAATTAAACCTAAGGATGACATGTAAATACAATTTACTTAATTTAATATTTCTTTTTAATTTTCCAATAAGAGACTTTGGCCAAGGGGTGCCATGAAAACAATTCTGATACTCTAGGGCGCCGTGATTCAAAAAAGTTTGGGAACCACTGCCCTAGAGGCATATTTCTAAAAAAAAAATTGCTATGTACAGACACAACCTTTACAGTTTTATTATATGCATAGACATACTGCACAACCAAAAAACGATGTTTTCAATATTTGTCGCTCTGTCGCGTTGTCGCTATGTGGTTTACTAACTAATTTTTTTTTATACTAAATAACTGTGTAAGATTTGTCAGCTTCACCTGGATATTTGGAAGATATTCACATACAAACAACCAAAGTTATTCTTCTGTCTGTCGTTCTGTCTGTCTGTCTGTATGCACATAGGGGTGAGCACCTAATTTTATTTGGGGGCATGTCTAGCACTATTTTACATTCCCTCAGTAGAATCACATGGCTTAATCTACATTCTCCCTAGTTCCTAATAATACAAGTAGATATAATACACCCCAGAAAAACAAAATGAAACATAATGGTGCGACCACCGGCCGGTACTGACTGTCCACTACGGCATAGCCCTGAGTCCTAGCTGCCGCTGCACCCTATCGCTGCTTGCACTTCCCCAACCTATCCCTGACCCGGGATACGGTTACGTGACCGGCGGTCGCGAGACCTCCAATCACTATACCGACACCGGAATCCCGCCAGGTGGAAAACCCGGCAGTCAGCACCCGTAGAGTGGGAATAGAACCTGTGGTGAGTACAGCGAGCCACCGAGTCCACTGCGTGGCGAGTGCAGCAAGCCCGCAAGGGGCTTTGTTGCGCTGGCCCCCCGCCTCCCTGCTGGCAATCTAAACACTGGGATCACAGCGTTGGTATGGTGGCCGGCGGTATCCCAATCGCCAGTCACCCATACCCAACCCCTGTTCCAGGGGCGGAACTAGAGAGTGATAGGTCTAGGTGCAGATGCATTTCGTTACCCACCACCACACACACACACACACACACACACACACACACACACACACACACACACACACACACACACACACACACACACCCCTTGCACCCACCAGCACCTACGCCCTGATTTTGAGTGGGTCACTCTGAAAAGTACGGGAGATTTAGGGGGCCAAACATTTGAGTTTTAAATAGCGTTTAATATGTACACATGTGCCATCAGATACACATTTGCCTCTTTTTATGCCATCAGACTCCTCCTCTGCACGACACCAGCATTTGTAACACATGTCCCCATGCTCCCCACCTATTTACAGTAGTGCCCCTTATTCACAATAAGCCACACAGTATGAGTCAAAATGCATATTATGCTACACAGTATGAGCTGAAATTTACATTAGGCCACATAGTATGAGACAAAATTCACATTGTGCCACACAGTATGAGCTGAAATTCACATTGTGCTACACAGTATGAGCCGAAATTCACATTATGCTACACAGTATGAGCCGAAATTCACATAATGCCACAGAGTACAAGCTGAAATTCACATTTTGCCTCACAGTATGCCCCTAGCAGTAGCAGATACACATAATTTTATTATTATTATTATTATTATTATCAGTTATTTATATAGCGCATACACATTCCGTAGCGCTATACAGAGAATATTTGTCCATTCACATCAGTCCCTGCCCCTGTGGAGCTTACAATCTATATTCCCTACCACATGTACATGCTCACACTTTCACGCTAGGGTTAATTTTGTTGGGAGCCAATTAACCTACCAGTATATTTTTGGAATAATACATAATGCCCCCATAGTGCCAGATACACATAATAACACCAGCTGTGCCAGATACACGTAATGTCCCCAGCAGTGCCAGATACATGTAATGTTCCCAGTAGTGCCACATACACGTAATACCCCCAGATGTTCCAGATACACATAATGTCCCCAGTAGTGCTCACTGTTGCTGGGCTGCTCAGCTTATGGCTGCTGCTTCTGTATGAGGGGAGAAGAGCGCAGCGCCTCTCCAGAGTACTGCCCCTCACTGAAGTCCTCCTCCGGGCATTTGAAGCTTGGTGTCGGCTCGTGAGCAAATCAAAACTCACGGTCTGGCAGCCAATCTGCAACCGCCAATACCAGGCCACAAGCTCTGATTGGCTGATGGCCTACACCAAATTAGAAATGGCCGGGCTCAGTGGGGTTGGGCAGAAATCGATCAGCATGCTCGGCGTGGGGGGAGGGGGGTGATGTTAGGGGGTGCTGTGTGCACCAGGCACCCCCCTGTGCACAAGCCTCTCTCTCTCTCTCTCTCTCTCCCCCCCCCATATATATATAATACAGTTTGTGTGTGTGTGCATATAAACAGAAACTAATCTGTTCCTTTTTTTGTGTTTGCCTTCACTTTGTTTTAGCCGCTGTTCTTTCACTATTGCTGTGTTGCAGATGTGTTTCCATGTACAGTGTATCTGTCACGTACACAACACATGCTCAGGCTTTTGTTGGCTGAACAGCTATATTAATTCTTATTAATTCACTAGTTGCCTCCATCTGTACATACTTCTGATAATATGCATGCTCATAGACAGTATACCCTGATATCACTCAAAATCCTCACATCACCCCCTCGTCATTACACTCCTCACATCACCTCCTCATAATTACTCTCCTTACATCATCTCCTCGTCATTACTCTCCTCACATCACCTCCTCGTCATTACTCTCCTCACATCACACCCTCGTCAATACCCTCCTCGCATTACAGCCTCATCATTACTCTCCTTACATCACCTCCTCGTTATTACTCCCCTCACATCAACTCCTTATCAGTGCTCTCCTCACATATTACTGTCCTCATATAACCTCCTCATCATTACTCTCCTCACATCACCTCCTCGACCTTACTGTCCTCACGTCACCTCCTCGCCGTTACTCTCCTCAAATCACCTCCACGTCATTACTCTCCTCACATCACCTCCTCGCCATTACTCTCCTCACATCACCTCCTCATCATTACTCTCCTCACATCACCTCCTCGTCATTACTCTCCTCACATCACCTCCTCATCATTACTCTCCTCACAACACCTCCTCGTCATTACTCTCCTCACATCACCTCCTCACATCACCTCCTCATCATTACCCTCCTCACATATTACTGTACTTGTATAACCTCCGCTTCATTACTCTCCTTACATCACCCCCCTCATAATTAACCTCCTGACATCAATCCCACCCCCATCCTTACTCTCTTCACATCACCTCCTCGGCATTACCCTCCTTACATCACACCCTTGTCATTACTCTCCTTACATCACTTCCTATTTATTACTCTCCTCACATCACCTCCTCATCATTACTCTCCTCACATCATTCCCTCATCATTACTCTCCTCACATCACCCCCTCATCATTACTCTCCTCACATCACCCCCTCGTCATTACTCTCCTCACATCATCCCCTCGTCATTACTCTCCTCACATCACCCACTCGTCATTACTCTCGTCACATCACCTCCTCGTCATTACTCTCCTCACATCACCACCTCATGAATACTCTCCTCAGATCACACCTTCGTCATTACTCTCCTCACATCACCTCCTCATCATTACTCTCCTCACATCACCTCCTCGTCATAACTCTCTTCACATTCCCCCTCAGGGGGGATGCACAGAGTCAATTGGCACAGGTGGGCTCCATAGTAACAGTGTACACAGGGTGGGGGCACAGGGGGGATGCATGGTGTCAGTGGGCACAGGGGGGCTGCATAGTACCAGTGTACACAGGGTGAGGGCACAGGGGGATGCATGGTGTCAGTGGGCACAGGTGGAGCTGCATAGTACCAGTGTACACATGGTGGGTGCACAGAAGGGATGCACGGTGTCAGTGGGCACAGGTGGGGCTGCATAGTACCAATGTACACATGGTGGGGGCACAGAAGAGATGCACGGTGTCAGTGGGCACAGGTGGGGCTGCATAGTACCAGTGTTCAAAGGGTGGGGGTACAAGGGGGATGCATGGTGTAATGTCATTTCTCTTATGTCCTAGAGCAGGCTTTTTCAACCAGTGTGCCGTGGCACACTAGTGTGCCGCGACCAGTTGCAAGGTGTGCCACGGAACCAGAGCAGTTTCTTGCTCTTCAGAATGAACTGTTGGCCCGGGCTCTTCTTAGAAGATCAGTCATGCTCCGGCCGTGACCTATGCCTTGAAGACGCGGCAGTGTGATATCATAGATCCCGGACGCCATGTCTACCACCCAGCCAGCCCACTCGCCTACATACACATCTTCCAGTACCCTCCTGCATACACAGCTTTCCTTGCCCACCCACATCCACACCTGCCCGACCGCCCACTGCTCAGTATTCGCAGCACTCCACTATGAACAACCCCCGCCACTGATGGACAGGGAGGAGGACAGCTAACCGGTAGGGGCTAATATTTGTTATTTTATTTCTCCTGTGGGGAACAATAGGATTTATGTGGGGAGAATAAGGATTTATATCAGGGGTGGGCAATTATTTCAGCTGAGGGGCCATTTGACATTTCCTGTCAGTATCCGAGGGCCACATACAAAATAGCAGCTCCCCCCACTTGCCAAAAATATAGGGACGTGGCTTTATGTGGAAGGGGTGTGGGCAAAAAATAATACAGATTCATATTAGGCTGCACAATAGTCTCCATTATTCAAATTGCGCCACACAGCGCCACTTACACACATTACACCAGATAGAGCCCCTTTTACACACATTACGGCAGGTAGAGAGCCTTTTTACACATTAACATTTTATTTAGGATAATTATTGTGCAGCAAGCAAATTATCCAGTGTCTTATGGCCCCTGGGGAAAGGTGTGACACGGTGACAGAACACGGGGGGTGTGACACGGTGACAGAACACGGTGGGGGTGACACGGTGACAGAACACGGTGGGGGTGAAACGGTGACAGAACACGGTGGGGGTGACACGGTGACAGAACACGGTGGGGGTGACACGGTGACAGAACACGGTGGGGGTGACGCGGTGACAGAACACGGGGGGGGGGTGCCACGGTGACAGAACACGGGGGGTGTGACACGGTGACAGAACACGGTGGGGGTGACACAGTGACAGAACACGGTGGGGGTGACACAGTGACAGAACACGGGGGTGACACGGTGACAGAACACGGGGGGGTGACACAGTGACAGAACACGGGGGGGGTGACACGGTGACAGAACACGGGGGGTGTGACACGGTGACAGAACACGGGGAGGGGGGGTGACAGTGACAGATCACGGATGTGTGACACGGGGACAGAACACGGGGGGGGGTGACACAGTGACAGAACACGGTGGGGGTGACACGTGACAGAACACGGGGGGGTGACACAGTGACAGAACACGGGGGGGTGACACGGTGACAGAACACGGGGGGGGTGACACGGTGACAGAACACGGTGGGGGTGACACAGTGACAGAACACAATGGGGGTGACACAGTGACAGAACACGGGGGGTGACACGGTGACAGAACACGGGAGGGTGACACAGTGACAGAACACGGTGGGGGTGACACGGTGACAGAACACGGGGGGTGTGACACGGTGACAGAACACGGGGTGTGTGACACGGTGACAGAACACGGGGAGGGGGGGTGACAGTGACAGAACACGGGTGCGTGACACATTGACAGAACACGGTGGGGGTGACACGGTGACAGAACACCGGGGGTGTGACACAGTGACAGAACACGGTGGGGGTGACACAGTGACAGAACACAGGGGGGTAACACAGTGACAGAACACGGGGGGTGTAACACAGTGACAGAACACGGGGGGGGGGGGGTGACACAGTGACACAGTGACAGAACACGGGAGGGGTTGGTACAGTGAGAGCTAAAGATCTCTCCCCCAACCAAACAGTCTGACGCCACTGCCCGCACACACAAATATACGCACACTATCACACACACTTTATCACACACACACACACACACACACACACACACACACACACACACACACACACACACACACTTTCTTTCTCTCACTTTTCCCATTAACTTACTGAACTGGCTGGCAGTAGCAGGAAGGATGGATCTGTAGCAGTCTGGCTCTTGTCCCGTGTAGCCCCGCCCCCTGAGGTCCCGTGTAGCCCCGCCCCTCATCGGCATGTAGCCCCGCCCCCTTTTCGGCTGTCACTGGGGACTCTGGAGGCGGGAGAAGGAGGCTGCTACAACGCAGCAGCAGCAGCAGCAGGGGAGAGAGGCGCCGCCGGCAGCTTGGAGGTACTGCAGTGCAGAGCAATGACAAGCAGCTCAGCCGGTCGGCCGCTTGTCATTGCTCGCTGGTGGGAGGCAGTGGGCCGGGCAGGATCGGTTTGCGGGCCGCATCCGGCCCGCGGGACGTATTTTGCCCACCCCTAATTTATATGGATTTATGGGGGGAACAATGTGAATAATTAATGTGGGGAGCAATAGGATTTATGTGGGGAGAAATGTGATTGATTTATGTGTGAGCAACATGATTTATGTGGGGAGCAATGTGATTGATTTATGTGGGGAGCAATAGAATTTATGTAGGGAGCAACATGATTTATGTGGGGAGCAACTGTGTAGGCCAATGTATGTGTGGATTTTTTTTTACTGTGAGGGCCAATGTGTGTTTTTTTCTGTGGGGAACTGATGGTGTGCCTTGGGAATTTTAAAATATTGTTCAGTGTGCCGCGAGTGAAAAAAGGTTAAAAATCACTGTCCTAGAGGATACTGGGGTTCTATTTAGTACCATGGGGTCCACTAAGAGCCATGGGCACTTTAAGAATTTGATAGTGTGGGCTGGCTCCTCCCTCTATGCCCCTCCTACCAGACTCAGTTTAGAAAATGTGCCCAGAGGAGCTGGTCACGCTTAGGGAAACTCCTGAAGAGTTTTCTGCATTTATTTTATATGTTTGTTATTTTCAGGCAGGGCTGATTGGCACCAGCCTGCCTGCTTTGTGGGACTTAGGAGGAGTAACGGCCCAACGTCTTGAAGGGTTAATGGTCCCGTTCCCCACTGACAGGACACTGAGCTCCTGAGGGTACTATTCGCGAGCCCCACCACGGTGAGCATACATTCCTGCAGCACGCCGCCAGCCCTAACAGAGCCTGTGGAAAGAAGAGTGGTGAGCACTAAGCCGGCATCCCGACTAGCGGGTTGCCAGCCATTATGGTGGCATGAGGGTACGGAGATGCACGGCTTCTAACCGGGGCGGATTGCGTATCCAGACACAGTACACAGCTGCGTCTCAGTACACTTTACACAGTAACCACACTGGCAAAAACAGCCTGAAAACGGGTTTCTCTCCATTTTAAGCAACAGATTACCTCAGCCAGTATAAAAAAAGCGGCCATTGAAGGGGCGGGGCTTCACTATGAGAGGATCCAGCAGCTCACCAGCACCATTTTCCCTCTGCAGTGGACACAGACGCTGACTGATAGGGACGCGCAGCTCCTCCAGTGTGATTCCAGATTACCTCAGCGGTACCAGGGGGTCATAGCAGGGGGGGGAGCGATTATTAGTGTACTAAGTCCCCTATCAGGGTACTTAGTCTGCGACCCAGCTATACTTGGCATTAGCGATAAGGGCGCGGTGGGGGCTGGCTCCAAATTACTCTGTGTCTTCCTGAAGGGCTCTTTGTGGGTTAATTGTGCTTAACCTTTTCCTGTGTGTGTGTGCTGTCACATTTACATTATGTCAGGCAAAGAGTGTCTTTCTTGTACAGCGGAGTGTTCCTCTTCACCAGGGGGCTCACTAACGGGTACTCAGGGCAGTGCACCTTCCCAGAATAGCAAGGCTGGACCGGAATGGGTTAATTCCATTAAGGGAATGATCTCAAATATTTCTACAAGCTATCCTGCAATGAGAAAGAGACGCAATACTTAAGACAGGCTGTGGATGAGTTGATGAATAGAGACTCAGTCCCCAAACCAGCGTCTCAATCCCCTCCCATTTGTCCGCAAAAATTATCTCTGGCCCATATCCTGCAGTCTGACGCTGACGGGTCAGACATGGAGGAGGGTGAGTTGGATTTGGAGGGGGGGGGGATGCTACTCTGTCACAGGGAATAGAAGCTATTATATAGAGGCTATCAGAGATGTTCTGCAAATTCCTGATAAGGTGTCAGAGGAGCGTGAGGAATCTTATTTTAATGTAAAAAAGAAGTCCTCAGTCACGTTTCCTGCATCAAACGAATTGAATGCCCTGTTTGAAGAACCGTGGGTTAATCCTGATAAGAAATTTCAGATCCCTAAAAGTTTGCTCTCACCTTTTACTTTTCCTCTGGAGGATAGGAAAAAATGGGAAAATCCACTGATAGTGGACGCATCAGTATCCAGGCTGTCACGTAAAATTGTATTGCCTGTCCCTGGTGCAGCCTCCCTAAAAGATACGGCTGATCGTAAAATTGAGACTACACTCAAATCATTGTACACAGTTGCTGAGGTGGCCCAGAGACCCACTACTGCATGTGTGTGGATCACAAAAGCCATTGCTAAATGGTCAGGTAACCTAATTGAGGTGTTAGATTCCTTGTCTAGGGGGATGTTGTTTTACTCCTGCAGCATATACAGGACTCTGCAAACTTAATGTATGCACCACCGCTATGGCAGTGTCAGCACGCAGGGGCTTGTGGCTATGCCAGTGGACTGCTGATGCGGACTCCAGAAAAGGTGTGGAAGGCCTACCATTCACAGTAAATACCTTGTTTGGAGACGAACTAGACAAATGGATCTCCAAAGCTACTGCGGGTAAGTCTACGTATCTTCCTTAAGCAGCTCCCCCCAGTCAGGAAAGCTTATTTATTTATTTAGGAAAGCTTCAAATTTACAGTCCTTTCGGACAGCCAAGTTTAAGGGAAAATCCAGAGGTTCTTCTACAGCCTCCAGAGGTGCAAGAGGTAAACCACTCAAACCAGCAACTGCAGGTGTTCAGGAACAGAGCTCAGCTCTGCTTCCTCAAAGCCTTCAGCATGACGGTGGACCGCGAGGCCTGGAGGTCTGTCAGGTGGGAGCCCGACTACAATACTTCCGTCACATCTGGTCAAGTTCGTGCCGGGATCCCTGGGTAATAGATCTTATTTCCAAGGGCTACAGACTGGAGTTCCAAGAGCTCTCACCTCACAGATTCTTCAAATCAGGCTTACCAGCTTCACAAGAGGCAAGTATAACTTTACAGCAGGCCATCCAAAAACTGGTACAGACTCAAGTAATTTTTCCAGTTCCACCACATCTACACAATAAGGGGTACTATTCCAACTTGTTTGTAGTACCAAAACCGGACAGTTCGGTACGTCCAATTCTGAACCTCAAGTCCTTGAACCCGTTCTTAAGAGTGTTCAAGTTCAAGATGGAGTCTCTGAGAGCGGTGATCTGAGGTCTGGAGGAAGGAGAATTCCTAGTGTCTCTGGGTATCAAGGATGCGTATCTTCACATTCCAATCTGGCCGCCTCACCAGGCTTATCTACGGTTTGCACTGCAGGACTGTCACTACCAGTTCCAGGCCCTGCCATTTGGTCTCTCCAAGGCACTGAGGGTGTTCACCAAGGTGATGGAAGAGATTATGTTTATACTCCGCAAGCAGGTAGTGAACATAATTCCATACCTGGATGATCTTCTGATAAAGGCGCCATCCAGGGAGAGGTTGCTGGACAGCATTGGCCTCTCAACCAAACTTCTCCAGGATCACGGGTGGATTCTAAATCTTCCAAAATCTACCTAGAGCCAACACGGAGGCTCCCATTCCTGGGAATGATAGTGGAGTCGCAAAAAGTGTTCCTCCCATTGAAAAAGGCATTGGTAATCCAGTCGATGGTTCGGGATGTCCTGAAGCCTACCCGGATATCGGTGCATCTATGCATTCACCTTCTGGGGAAAATGGTGGCCTCTTACGAGGCACTTCAATACGGAAGGTTTCACGCAAGACCCTTCCAGCTCGATCTGTTGGACAAATGGTCCGGATCGCATCTGCACATGCACCAAAGGATTCGTCTGTCACCAAAAGCCGGGATTTCTCTTCTGTGGTGGCTACAGACCTCACACCTCATCGAGGGTTGGAGGTTCGGAATTCCGGACTGGATCCTGTTAACCACGGACGCAATCCTCCAAGGTTGGGGAGCAGTCACCCACGGGGTGCAGTTTCAAGGAAGATGGTCAAGTCAGGAAGTTGTCCTTCCAATCAACATTCTGGAACTCAGGGCCATATACAGCGCCCTTCTGCAGGCCTCTTATCTTCTTCAGGATCGGGACATTCAAGTCCAGTCGGACAATGTAACGGCTGTGACGTACATAAACCGACAGGGCGGAACGAAAAGCAGAGCAGCAATGTCAGAGGTGTCAAGAATTCTCCTCTGGGCAAAAAAAAATGCTGTGGCGTTGTCAGCGGTCTTCATTCTGGGAGTAGACAACTGGGAAGCAGACTTCCTCAGCAGACACGACATCACCCCGGGGAGTGGGTCCTTCACCCGGAAGTGTTCAGGTGCTTGACACGTCGGTGGGAATATCCACAAATCATCATGATGGCCTCTCAACTCAACAAGAAGCTCAAGTGGTATTGTTCCAGGTCGAGAGACCCACAGGCAGTGGCGGTAGATGCTCTGATGACTCCATGGGTCTATCAGATGGTGTACGTGTTTCCTCCACTTCCTCTGATTCCAAGAATTCTCAAAAGAATAAAAAGGGAAAAGGTTCAAGCAATACTCATTGCTCCGGACTGGCCAAGAAGGGCCTGGTACGCAGACCTTCTGGAGATGCTCCTCGAAGATCCGTGGCCTCTACCTCTTTGCGAGGATCTTCTACAACAGGGCCCGTTCGTCTATCAGGTCTTACCGTGGCTAAATTTGACGGCATAGAAGTTGAACGGCTGATTCTAGCCAGAAGAGGGATCCCTAACAAAGTTATCCCGACTATGATCCAAGCCAGGAAGGGGGTAACGTCTAAACATTACCACCGTATTTGGAAGAAATACATCTCTTGGTGTGAGAGCAGAAATTATTCTGCAGTGGAATTTCACCTGTAACATTTCCTGCTTTTTCTGCAGGCAGGTGTGGATGTGGGCCTACGTCTGGGCTCCATAAAAGTCCAGATTTTGGCCTTGTCCATTTTCTTTCAGAAACAATTGGCTTTTCTCCCTGAGGTCCAGACATTTTTGAAAGGTGTTCTGCACATCCAACCTCACTTTGTGCCTCCCACGGCACCTTGGGATCTCAATTTGGTGCTGCAGTTCCTAAAATCGGAACTGGTTTGAAACATTACAGGAGGTGGATATCTTACGTGGAAGACCGTCACACTGTTGGCCTTGGCTTCAGCAAGACATGTGTCGGAGCTGGGGGCTTTGTCTCACAAGAGCCCTTATTTAATTTTCCATGAGGACAGAGCTGAACTCAGAACTTGTCAGTAATTTTTTCTGAAAGTGGTGTCAGTGTTTCACATCAACCAACCTATTTTGGTTCCATCTGTTACGGACGGGTGGTCTTCAGTTTGCTGGCGGCCGGGCTCCCGACGACCAGCATCCCGACGCCGGAATCCCGACCGCCGGCATACCAACTGCTTTTCTCCTTCTTGGGGGTCCACGACCCCCCTGGAGGGATAATAGATAGCGTGGCGCACCACCGTGCCTGCAGCATGGCGAGCGCAGCGAGCCCGCAAGGGACTCATTTGCGCTCGCCCAGCGGTCGGGATTCCAACGCCGGTATGCTGGCTTCCGGGAGCCTGACCGCCGGCATAACATACTACACCCGTTACAGACACCTCTGCTACTTCAAAGTCTTTGGATGTTGTGAGGGCTTTGAAGGTGTACGTAAAGAGGACAGCTCATCACAGGAAATCCGACTCACTGTTCATTCTATATGATCCCAATAAAATTGGGTGTCCTGCTTCAAAGCAGACAATTGCATGCTGGATCAGGCTCACTATCCAGCATGCTTATTCCACGGCAGGTTTGCCGGTTCCAAAATCTGTACAGGCCCACTCTACTAGTTCGATGGGTTCTTCCTGGGCGGCTGCCCGGGGTGTCTCGGCTTTACAGCTCTGCCAAGCAGCTACTTGGTCTGGTTCGAACACGTTTGCTAAGTTCTACAAGTTCAATGCTTTGGCCTCTGAGGGCCTTCAGTTTGGTCAATCAGTTCTGCAGGAACCTCAGCACTCTCCCACCCAGTTTGGGAGCTTTGGTACATCCCCATGGTACTAAATGGAACCCCAATATCCTCTAGGACGTAAGAGAAAATAGGATTTTAATTACCTACCGGTAAATCCTTTTCTCATTGGGCCTAATTCTGAGTTGATCGCAGCATCAAATTTGTTAGTAGTTGGGCAAAACCATGTGCACTGCAGGGGGGACAGCAGTGGCAAACGCAGGATTTGCATGGGGGGGTTTCCAGAACTGGGCGGAGCCAATCACGGGGGTGGGGACTGAGGTGACCCAGTATATGCTGGGTCCGTAAAACTAGTGTGTGTGTGTGTGTGTGTGTATATATATATATATATATACTGTACATATATCTGCACATATATATATATATATATACATGTATATATATATATATATATATATATATATATACACACACACACACACACACACACACACACATATACACATAGCATATTAAACATGCATACATATATATATATATATATATATATATGTACAGTACACATATATATATACACATGTATATATATATATATATATATATATATATATATCATATGTGTGTGTGTGTGTGTGTGTGTGTGTTTATATGTATGTATGTATATACATGTGTATATATGTACTATAATTACAATAAGGTAAACTTTTATTGCACTTACAAGTGCCACAAGGAAGACAGCAGGCTGCAGAGGACGCTAGACAGCCATTAATAATACTCATGCAGCTAAAAAAAAACAAAAAAACAAAAAAAAACATTTTTTATTTTTTTTTACTGGAGGGGGGTTTCTGGGTGCTCGGAAACCCCCCTGGGTGCGCCACTGGACAGATATAACATGTGCAGAGAGAGTTAGATTTGGGTGGGGTGTATTCAAACTGAAATCTAAATTGCAGTATAAAAATAGAGCAGCCAGTATTTACCCTGCACAGAAACAAAATAACCCACCCAAATATAACTCTCTCTGCAAATGTTATATCTGCCCCCCCCCCCCCACCACCCTTGCAGTACACATGGTTTTGCCCAGCTGCTAACAAACTTGCTTCTGCGATCAACTCAGAATTACCCCCATAGTCCGTAGACGATACTGGGCGCCCGCCCGGTGCAGTGACGTGCGGTGAGGACATTGGCTGGGGAGGCACTGGTTATGCGCGCGTCTCCAGAAAAGGGGGCATGGCCACTCAAATGGGGGCGTGTCCTTCAGATGTCCCTCTGACCACCGCCAGTTGTGGTCTGCGGTGGTCAGCTTTCAGTGGCGGTGCAGCGTACGGCAGTGAGCGTTGGTCAGCGGTGAGCGGCTGTGATATATACATATATATATATATATATATATATTTTACATTTCTTTTATTTATTCCTCATTGTCCCTGCAGTCCAAGTGATCTGGGGGTGAACTGCAGTCCAAGTGATCTGGCCGAGATCACTTGGGCTGCAGCTCACCCCCAGATCACTTGGACTGCAGCTCACCCCCAGATCACTTGGACTACAGCTCATCCCCTGATTATCTGAAGGTGAGTTGCAGTACAGGTGATCTGAGGGTGAGCTGCCCCCCCCCCTCCCCACCCAGTACAACTGCCCCCCCCCTCCCCACCCAGTACAACTGCCCCCCTTCCTCCCCACCCACCACCAACAACAACAACCCCACCACCTCGCCTGTGTGGTGATGGGCCCCGTTCCAGAGGGTGCAGGTGCTGCTGTGAGGAGAGCAGGGGACGATCAAAGTGAGCCGCAGTTACAGCGCTGCCCAGCGCCGCCGCACGGTCCCCAGCCCGCTGCCTCCGTAGCGCCTGCTTCGCTTCCCTGACATGCAGTGCAGCTCTATCATCGGGTCCCGCCGCCGCTTCACTTGCCCGGCGTGCTACTGTCCAGACGTTACATCACCACAGCAGCGCCGGGTCCCGCCGCCGCTTCAGCCCACCGGTGATTGGATCAGCGGATCCAGTGCTGGATCCGCTGTCCAATCACATCTGCCTCGCTGACAGGGGCGGGTTTCCCCTGTCAACGAGGCACTTGCATAAGTGCCGCTTACCCCATTGATTTGCAATGGGCTTTTGTGGCCCAGTCCTTGGCCCCGCCCCCCGTTTTAGCTTATTTCTATTGATGACGGGAGGCACTGATATCAGTGCCTCCCAAACTGATGAAAAGAGTAGATAAATGGGTAGCATAATATAAAGAAATAACTTATGACACAGAATGTGTGTCATAAGTATCTTCTTTATATTATTCTAATCATTTATGGCAGGGGAGGCACTGCCTCCCCTGCCTCCCCTGACTGCACGTCCCTGGCCCGGTGCTTCGTTCTTCCTGCACTGTTACATGGTTAAGTATTGTTGGTTCAGCTGTTGCTGTTCTTGTTTAAAGTTGGGTTAGCATAGCTTTCCTCTGTTTGTGTGTGCTGGTTCGGAATCTCACCACTATCTTTATCTATCCTTCTCTCAAAGTATGTCCGTCTCCTTGGGCACAGTTTCCTAGATTGAGTCTGGTAGGAGGGTCATAGAGGGAGGAGCCAGCCCACATTATCAAATTCTTACCCCTCTGGAGTCCTGCGGTGTTGGCCCTGCACTACGGACACAAATCACTCGGAAAAGGGCCACCGCGGCCATTTCCAAGTGATTTGCGCATGCGCACTGGAGATGTCCCCGGGAATAAGGCACGAGCGCCATGTTCCCAGATACCTGTGCATGCGCAGTAGACTCTGGCATTATGCCACAGTCCATTGCTGCCAGAGAGGAGGGGACATGCGACTGAGGCTGCACGTGGGTCCCCTCCTCTCTTAATACGCCCCTGAATACCAGTGTACTATATTTTATCTACTTTAGATTGCAGACAGCTGCTGACTCCCAATACAATCTCTCCAGAGGTGAAGCTGGCCCAGAAGTTCACTCTTTATGCAGGGAGTTCACATACTGTAGCACCATTCTAGACTGCTCCTAACGGTGGCGGATCCAGACTTTAGTTTTAGGGGGGATGGCGGATGAAAAATTTATACTGACTCCTCCCCTCTTACTCCTCCCACTTAGTTATGCCCCTCCCACTTAAAAGAGATTACCTTAGCAGCAGGCCATCACTCGAGCCCGATACAGAGAACAGTCCCAGGGGTCGAGCATCTCTGTGCTGCTAGGAGGTTGGGCCTCGGCTTTCCCCACCATCCCGGGAGCAAGCCATGCTCTTCTCCTCCGGGCCGCATCAGCCACTTGGCCGCAGCCAGCATGAATGCCCACAGCACCTGGTGATGTTCATGGTGCGGGGTCCCCACTGGGGTGAAGGGGTGACGCTGGGTCCTGGTCATCTGCGGACCTGCGGTATCCGGCTATCATGAGCACATGCGTGGATCTGCCCCGAGTAGTCGCAGTGCTGGGATACAACACACTGCAACTTCACTACACACTATTACTAGAGTCTCTGCCACAGCAATACTCTTTAATGGAATAACGAACTTGATTTTAATGGTCCATCTGGGAACACACATACACAGTCACACACACACACACACACACACACACACACACACACACACACACATATATATGTGTGTATATATATATATATATATATATATATATATATATACATACATACATACATACATCATAATGTGTGCATTTTTTTCTCTTTATGGAAACTCCTTCCTAGTAAGCAGATCCAGTTGGGAGAATTATCTCAAGCAGCAGGGATCTGGGTAAAACAAAGTAAAATCCCCTGCGGAAGGGGGGCTCACCTCATCACTACTATGTGTAGAGAGAGGGTGATACAGAAGAAGCCTCTCTGCACAGGGCGCAGCCTGTCAGATCAGATAAGACTTATCCGGGAAACGATGTCTCATTCCTAGAACTGCGCCGTTATTTCACTTTCCGTCATACATCGCGGGATGCGAGCTGCTCATATCACAGTGATGCACCCAGCAATGACCCTTCCCCTGACTGTATCCCAGCGTGCTCTATATACCATATTATCCATATACCATTAGTAACATGTGTATTACAACAGATATTAGGGGTCACCACGCAGCTCTGTGACCTGTACAGTGCCAGCCAGGTGCCCAGATCTGAGGCCACTTACCTGGGTAAGGCAGACAGGGGAGTACATGCTGCTGATTGTGAAAAGAGCAGGTGTAGTGGTCAGGGTGAGAGAGGACAGGATCACGCATGCTGCTGGCTGCTACCCGCCGCCAGGCTCCACTACAGTGCTGGCTGCGGCTGCCGCAGCAGATCGTCGGGCCAGGCGCCGGGCGGAAGTACTTTACGGCCGGATGTGCTGGCTGGCCGCGGCTGCACAGATGATCACCGCGACTGCGCAGATGACTGCTGCGGCGGGACCCGGCCATCTATCCTGGCGCTGGTATGTGTAGGGGGGGGCATTCGCCCTAATCGCCCCCCGCTAAATCCGTCAGTGGATCCTAACTGTACTGGCCTCTGCTGCCCCCTCCCTGTACATACTCCAGCAGAAGGAAGAGCAGCCCAACTCCTCCAATAAGCCCTGACCCTTTTATCCACTCTCTAGCCCCTAGGGTCCTGGGAAAGAATACCTGGCTCCCCATTGGCCAGCGGTGGCCATTTTCTTATAGCCTGCTCTGGATCGCTTAAATTTTACTGGCCCAACGGCAGAGGTGTAACTAGGGTTTTTGCAGAGCAGGGTAAGATTTATCATAGCGACCCCCCTCCCCCCAAACTATGTGTGCGCGCCGAGAAATGGGCATGGCCACATACCGGAAGGGGCGTGGCCACTGGAAATTGGGCGTGCCAACATGACACGCCACCTGTTTCTTATTACACTGGGAACATTCTTTTCAATTCCACATGCTCCTTACCTATATGATGGTTTCTCACAATGTGGAACCTCTGAAGAAATATATCAGAAGCGCCTTGAGTCCTGTTGGAGAAAGAGCGCTATATAAATAAATTATTATTATTATCCTCTGAGACGGATGGCATCTTCAGTCGGTATTCACTACTCATATAGGAAATCACATCGTCCAGAAGATGCCAGGTTATGTACTGTAGGAATATTAACAATGTCAGCATCATACAACAGTGGTTCAACCAGACTCGTATCAACTCCTGTCCCCCTCCCACACACACTTCTAAGCCTCTCTTGTGTGTCACATCACCGCTCCCCCCTTCTTATCCTAACACTGTGTCTTCACCACTCACTTTCCCCCCACTCACCTTCCCCACCACCCTTACCTTCCGGGAGCTGGGAACCGGGAGCGTGTGAATCAGGGACCAGGCTTAGGCTACGTCGCTCCGCTCCTCAGACAGGGAGTGGGACACATCGCGGTCACGCTCCCGGCAGGCGGAAGCAAACAAATGGCGTGGCGATTATATTGGAGGGTGGGAGTACTGGGCTGCTCGGCGGGCGGCGCGATGGTGCAATGCCGGAGTACAGGCAGAGCTCCGGCGGCGCCCGCAAAGGTGGCACAGTGGGGCAAGTGGGCCGTGCAGGGGCCAGTGGCGTCCCCCTCTGACAGGCCTGCCACGGCGCACAGGACACGCACTCTGCTTGCTCCATGCTTATTACGCCACTGTCCAGGGGGCAGATGGCACCTGGCCCCTTGCCAGCCAGCCTCTGACCCCCCATCCTTACACTCATCACATCACCCCCCTAGTCATTACCCTCCTCACATCACCCTTTGTCATTACCCTCCTCACATCACCCTTTGTCATAACTTTCCTCACATCACCTCATACTTGCCTACCTGACCCTCTCCATGAGGGAGAAAATGCTCTGTTCCTGGACTTTCCTGGTAATGTGTGATTGCCATCACCTGTGGTGAAACACCTTTCTTATCAATGAACTAGCTCACCACAGGTGATGGCAATCATACATTACCAGGAAAGTCCAGGAACAGAGCATTTTCTCCCTCATGGAGAGGGTCAGGTAGGCAAGTATGTCATTACCCTTCTCACACCACTGTTACGATTCCTGTACTCCAGACTGGAGAAGATCTTATGGCAGAGATCTGAGTACAGGAATGAAATACAGGTTGTGGGAGCTGGAGAGCCTAGTAACCCCTGGCGCCCTAACTCCGTTGTCTCGCCCGTGTTATCAGAAATCCCCTGCGAGACTATGGTTGCTTGAGCCCATGGCAGCCGCGTTCGAAGGGCGGATTATGTCTGCCCAACCCCGATGCCCCCGCAGGTCTTAATGGGAGACAAGGGGAAGTCCGAGACAGGGAGATAACAAGGGGCCCTCTGACTAAGCAACCAAGCCAGGGGTTACAAGCTAACTTAACTAAATCAAAAGGTATGTGCGGACTAGCCGCCAGGGAAAAGGACAACCAAGGATCCACGGATCCGACACTCCTATCCGGCACCGCTGGACACCAGAGTGGATCTTGTGGAAGCGGAATCCTCCGCAAAGCTCCAGAACTCAAAATAAACACAATAATAAATAGTAGCGGACAAGCCGCAACACACGGCTGCGCCGCGACTCACGAACACCACCAGATGTTAAAGGTGCTCGGTCAGACTCCAGGAACAGATGGTAACTTCCGAGTACTGGATCACTGAGAACAGGAACAAACGAACAGACCGGGACTGGGAACTCTCTCTGCAGCAGAATCAGGCAAACAGGAAGCTATCACCGGCGTCTGTGAGGAGTCCTGGGAGTGCTTTTAACAGAGAGTCTTCCAATCAGCTGTTTGGAGGCTGATTGGATTAAATGCCATGCAGCTGACAAGCTGCATGGCCAGGGAAACAGATGAGTGATAATTACAACATGCCGTGCAGCTGCATGCTACACAGCCAGGAAACCAGTGATGATATAAACTTAGACCCAGCAACGGGGAACACGATCCGACAGTGGCGTCCCCGTTGCTAGGCGCCGGCCGCACTGACGAGCGAACTCTCGGCGCCTAACAGTACCCCCCCCTTGAGGAGGGGTCAAGGAACCCCTAAATCCGGGTTTCTGAGGAAATTCTTGAAAAAATGCCCTTTTGAGCCTTGGGGCATGAAGGTCCTCATCTAGGACCCACGACCTTTCCTCAGGACCATAACCTTTCCAATGCACCAAAAAATAAAGCCGACCCCGGGACAGCTTGGAATCGAGAACCTTCTCAACCACGAACTCCTGCTGACCCTGTACATTAACTGGTGATCTCCCCTGAGGTTTATTACGAGGAAATCTGCTAGATGAAACATATGGTTTGAGCAAAGAGCAATGGAAGGTATTTCCGATTCGTAACGTTTTTGGTAGCTGTAACCGGAAAGCAACTGGATTGACTTTTTTGATAATGAGAAATGGTCCAATAAATCTAGGACCCAATCTGGCTGAGGTTTGTCGAAGTTTGATATTGCGAGTCGACAGCCACACCCTGTCTCCTACTCTAAAAGTGCACGGCCGCCGGAACCTGTCCGAAAAATCTTTTTCCTTGAAAGCTGCTTTTCTGAGAGCTATGTGCACTTTTTTCCAAATAAGTTTAAGATGAGAGGTCAGGGCCAGAGAGGAGACAGAGGAATGTTGGAAAAATGAATTAGCTCTGGGGTGGAAACCAAAAACTGCAAAAAATGGAGACACATTGGTGGAGGAATGACCGGCATTATTATAAGCAAACTCTGCCAATGGAAGAAACTCAGACCAGTCATTTTGGAGTTTGGCCGAGTACAAACGCAAATATTGTTTTAAGGATTGGTTCACTCGCTCAGTCTGTCCATTTGATTGTGGATGATAACCGGAGGTTAATGATAATTTCATTTTTAACGAAGCACAAAAAGACTTCCAAAACTGTGCAATGAATTGTGGACCCCTGTCAGAAACAATATCAGTGGGTAACCCATGGAGTCTGAAAACATGACGGAGGAACAAGACTGCCAATCCCTGGGCAGATGGCAATCGGGGAAGACCAATAAAATGAGCCATCTTACTAAAACGGTCCACTACCACCCATATGACTGTGCATCCAGCTGACAGAGGGAGATCCACCACAAAATCCATGGAGATATGCGACCATGGTCTAAGAGGAACATTCAATGGCATAAGTTGACCAATAGGCAAAGAACGGGGAACTTTATGCTGTGCACAGACCTGACACGAAAAAACAAACTCTTTAATGTCTTTAGAAAGACCAGGCCACCACACTGAGCGGGATACCAATTCAAAAGTTTTAGCGACTCCCAGATGCCCTGCAACTTTGCTATCATGAAATTCCTCCAAAACAGTTGCTCTCAAAAACTCAGGAACAAAAAGACGACCAGCAGGAGTATTTCCCGGAGCTTGATGTTGAAGCAGCTTCAATTGAGAAAAAACATCCTGTGTGAGACCTGCCTGAATGACTGAAGGCGGAAGTATGAGAGTAACAGGACTGTTGTCTTGAGCGGGAAGAAAACTGCGTGAGAGGGCATCTGCCTTGGTATTCTTGGAACCAGGTCTGAAGGTGATAATGAATTTGAAACGAGTGAAAAATAAAGCCCAACGAGCCTGTCGGGCATTCAGTCGCTTAGCTGATTCAATGTATTGAAGATTTTTGTGATCTGTCAAAACAGAAATGGTATGGGTCGCTCCTTCAAGCCAATGTCTCCACTCCTCAAAAGCCCATTTAATAGCCAGCAACTCCCGATTACCAACATCGTAGTTGGATTCAGCAGATGAGAATTTCCTGGACATAAAGGCACAAGGATGTAACTCAAGGGAATCTGGATCCTTCTGAGAAAGGATAGCCCCTACACCAACCTCCGAGGCATCTACCTCAACGATGAAAGGCAATTCTGGGTTGGGATGTCTAAGGACAGGGGCTGAGACAAAGGCTTGTTTCAAGGCCTGAAAAGATACTTTAGCTTCACATGACCAATTGGTAGGATCTGCTCCCTTCTTAGTGAGTGCCACAATGGGAGCAACTATGTCAGAGAAAGAGTGAATAAACCTTCTGTAGTAGTTCGCAAACCCTAAAAAGCGCTGAATTGCTTTTAAGTTGGTGGGTTGCGCCCAACTCAGGATGGCTTGGAGCTTCTTAGGTTCCATTCGGAATCCCCGAGGGGAAATAATGTACCCTAAAAAGGATACCTCCGTGACGTGAAATTCACACTTCTCCGGTTTGGCATACAAGTGATTTTCACGTAATTTCTTAAGTACCTGACGCACCTGGGTAACATGTTGTTCTATAGAGTCAGAATAAATCAAAATGTCGTCTAAATAGACCACAACGAATCTTCCCAGAAACTCACGGAGCACATCATTTATGAGATCCTGAAAGACTGCCGGAGCGTTAGATAGGCCGAAAGGCATGACCAGATACTCATAGTGACCTGATTGAGTACTGAATGCCGTTTTCCACTCATCCCCCGATCTGATTCTAATGAGATTATATGCTCCTCTCAGGTCAATCTTGGAAAAAATAACAGCCGAACGTAGCTGATCAAAGAGGACAGAGATCAGAGGCAGAGGGTAAGTATTCTTTACTGAGATTTTATTCAGGGCTCGAAAGTCAATGCAGGGTCTGAGGGAACCATCCTTCTTCTCTACGAAGAAAAAACCTGCACTTAAAGGGGATTTAGATGGCCTGATAAACCCTTTCTCAAGACTTTCTTTCACATACTCATTCATGGCCACAGTTTCAGGACCAGACAATGCATATAACCTTCCTTTAGGCAACGTGGCACCAGGAATTAACTCAATGGTACAATCATAAGGCCTATGGGGAGGCAAAATATCCGCATTGCCCTTGGAAAACACATCCAAAAAATCTTGGTACTCTCCAGGAATATGTGCGGACCTGGCAGCAGCTACTCGGATAGGAAGTGTAATACATTCTTTATCACAGATGGTACTCCATTGTAGAATCTCCCCAGACTGCCAATCTATGATGGGATTATGAAAGGCCAGCCAAGGGTGACCCAGAACCACAGGAACTGCTGGACAATGGGTAAGAAAAAACTCAATCTTTTCAGAATGTAGAGCTCCCACCGAGAGCAAAACAGGAGGTGTACATAGAGAAATAACCCCATTGGATAAGGGACTCCCATCTAAACCATGCATGGTGATACACCTACTTAAGGTTAACTGAGGAATACCTAAGGCCTTGGCCCATGTTAAGTCCATAAAGTTTCCTGCAGCTCCACTGTCCACAAAAGCAGAGACCGAGGAACAGAGGCTGTCATAAGAAACTTTAGCAGGAACCAATAGTGAATTATTTGAGGAGATGAGCTGTAGACCAAAGTGAACCCCCTCACTATTCACTTGGTCAGGAAGTTTCCCGACTTGTTTGGGCAACTACGGGAAAAATGTCCCTTACCTCCGCAGTACAAACACAGACCAGAATTTTGCCTCCTGGTTCTTTCTTCCGGAGACAATTTGGAGAGACCAATCTGCATAGGCTCCTCCATGTCTATCGGAACGGAAGAAACACAGGGAAAAGAAACTACAGATGCCCCTTTCTCAGTCCTCCGCTCTCTGAGCCGACGATCTATTTTAATAGAGAGCTCCATGAGTTTATCAAGGTTCTCAGGAGCGGGATACTGAAGGAGGCTGTCTTTTATAGATTCAGATAAGCCGAGGCGAAACTGACTGCGCAGGGCAGGGTCATTCCAGCCACAGTCGTTCGACCAACGGCGAAACTCCGTACAATAATTCTCTGCAGGATTCCTACCCTGTCTTAGAGCACGCAACTGACTTTCTGCGGATGCCTCTCTATCAGGGTCGTCATACAATAGCCCTAAAGATTTCAAAAAAGCGTCTACAGACGATAAGGCCGGATCGTCTGTCTTTAAACCAAAAGCCCAGGTCTGAGGATCCCCCTGAAGCAGAGAAATTATAATTCCAACCCGCTGAGCCTCCGTACCTGAGGAAACTGGTCTTAAACGAAAATACAGTTTACAAGACTCTTTAAAATTAAAAAACTGTTTTCTATCCCCAGAAAAACGGTCAGGCAGATGCATTTTTGGTTCAGGGATGACCCTCGGGGAAGTCCGTAACAGATCTTCCTGTGAGCTCACCCGGAGGGACAGATCCTGAACCATCTGGGTAAGTTCCTGAATCTGACTAACCAAAAACTGGCCAGGATTTGGCCCAACACCGGTGGGATTCATGAGGCCGACAAAATTCTCCCTACTGGATAAGTGAAAAAATTAACTCCTGTTTAAATTTTTTCTTTTGTCAGGCCGGTGATAATGTTACGATTCCTGTACTCCAGACTGGAGAAGATCTTATGGCAGAGATCTGAGTACAGGAATGAAATACAGGTTGTGGGAGCTGGAGAGCCTAGTAACCCCTGGCGCCCTAACTCCGTTGTCTCGCCCGTGTTATCAGAAATCCCCTGCGAGACTATGGTTGCTTGAGCCCATGGCAGCCGCGTTCGAAGGGCGGATTATGTCTGCCCAACCCCGATGCCCCCGCAGGTCTTAATGGGAGACAAGGGGAAGTCCGAGACAGGGAGATAACAAGGGGCCCTCTGACTAAGCAACCAAGCCAGGGGTTACAAGCTAACTTAACTAAATCAAAAGGTATGTGCGGACTAGCCGCCAGGGAAAAGGACAACCAAGGATCCACGGATCCGACACTCCTATCCGGCACCGCTGGACACCAGAGTGGATCTTGTGGAAGCGGAATCCTCCGCAAAGCTCCAGAACTCAAAATAAACACAATAATAAATAGTAGCGGACAAGCCGCAACACACGGCTGCGCCGCGACTCACGAACACCACCAGATGTTAAAGGTGCTCGGTCAGACTCCAGGAACAGATGGTAACTTCCGAGTACTGGATCACTGAGAACAGGAACAAACGAACAGACCGGGACTGGGAACTCTCTCTGCAGCAGAATCAGGCAAACAGGAAGCTATCACCGGCGTCTGTGAGGAGTCCTGGGAGTGCTTTTAACAGAGAGTCTTCCAATCAGCTGTTTGGAGGCTGATTGGATTAAATGCCATGCAGCTGACAAGCTGCATGGCCAGGGAAACAGATGAGTGATAATTACAACATGCCGTGCAGCTGCATGCTACACAGCCAGGAAACCAGTGATGATATAAACTTAGACCCAGCAACGGGGAACACGATCCGACAGTGGCGTCCCCGTTGCTAGGCGCCGGCCGCACTGACGAGCGGACCCTCGGCGCCTAACAACCACTTCCTCGTCATTACCCTCCTCACATCACCCACTCATCACTACGCTCCTCACATCATCCTCCTAGTCATTATCCTCCTCACATCACCTGTCTGTCACTGACTGGTCACATTGTCAGTAATCATTTCTCCCATGCCTCTGAGACCTTCCCTTGCGTGATGTCAGGCAGTCACCACCCCTTGCATGATGTCAGGGAGTAGCCGCCCACTAGCATGACATCAGAATGCACATGAAAATGCCCACAACTGCTGGAAATAGATAACACACACAAAGCTCCCAGAAGAGACAGAGATTGCAGTACTGACTGAGGTATATCCTCAAACCTGCATGCCATGTATGATCTCTGTCCCCCTCATATCATAAGTAGGTTTCCTAGACACCCGAACATTTTTAAAAAAAAATTGTTATGCCAGTGGAGGGTATCTGGTGGGCCCCTAGGACCCACCATGTCCAAGGCACCCGCCTTCAGTGCCTTGTGGATAAACCGCTTCTGGGTTTAGTGCTTCTTAGGGACACGTCCATTATACAGTAACGCTCAACCATCCTGATTTCACTGGGAGAGTCATCATTTTTAGGCTGTCATGATTGGGACTGTATTAAACCTATCAGTTGGGCAGTTGGAAAGTATATCACACCTGCCACAGTGACAGTGTGATCTGGACCACAGGGGCCATCTAGTACTTTTCAGGACTAGGCATGCACCTAGAGACATGGCTACACCCCTTTCATCATGCAGACACACCACTCTCTGGCATGGCTACCCCCACTGTCACAGTCCACTCTGCGTGTATAGCAGGAGGCAAAGTTGTAAATCCAGTGGTCCCATTAATTTGTTTATTATATTATATACAGTACAGTGATCAGTGTTTTATCCCACTTTTTCGGGGCGCGATCCGGAAAATGCAGGTGTGTCCGGACCATTTGCTGGGCGGGCTGCGGCGGCTGCGTGCCGTGATGTCACACACTGCCGTTGTGGCCTGAAACATGGCGGGTAGCCGCCTGCCTTCGTAGCTAGGCTGCATAGGCAGAGGGCTACCCTAAACATGCAAAAGCATTGCCGCCATGCGATGCTTTCGCATGTTTGCGGGGCAGGGTGGACTTGCCCTGTGCTGGGCGTCCCCCCGCATGTCAGAGAAATGGATCGTAGATGTGTGTTTTTTCATGGGTGGTCTTCTGTTTGCCGGCGGTCGGGCTCCCGGCGCTCAGTATACCGGCGCCGGGAGCCCGACAGCCGGCATACCGACACTTATTTTCCCTCGTGGGGGTCCACGACCCCCATAGAGGGAGAATAAAATAGTGTGGCGCGCGTAGCGCGCCACCGTGCCCGTAGCGTGGCGAGCGCAGCGAGCCCGCAAGGGGCTCATTTGCGCTCGCCAAGCTGTCGGTAAGCCGGCGGTCGGGCTCCCGGCGCCGGGATGCTGGTCGCCGGGAGCCCGACCGCCGGCCAGCCGTAGTGAACCCTTTTTTCACACATCTACGATCCATGCTGAATAAGGCCCATTGTTTTGTATAAACATAAGACAACATTGTATTGTGATGGCTGCTTTCTTTTATAATATACCTATTTACTACACACAGAAGATCATACCCTCCAACTGTACCTTTTTGGCAGGTACAGCACCTTTTTTTATGATCTGTACCGATTTTTGACTCTCCAAACTGCCATTGAAAGTATAGGAAAGGGGGCGTTTTTACCCGTGGCCACGCCACTTTTCCTAATTTGTACCGATTTTATGTGTAAAATGTTGAAGGGTATGGAAGAGGCAGCTATTTTGAAGAACAAACTAATCAGTTCCCCTTCCTACTGTATTTCCAAAGAGTCCCTATTGCCAAATCTGAAGTGGGGAAGTGACCTATCAGAAATATTATGTAAGTGGTTGAATCCATAAAGAGTTTGTGCAGCTTTGGATGACATATGGACCTTTTGACCTGAATTTTCTTTTTGAAGTGCTGTTCCTGAGGCATGAGGCACTTTCTCTAGATCCCAGTGCTTTGATACCCTTCAGTGGCGTCACTTGGGAGGGTGTCACCCAGTGCGGCACTGTGTGGGCTTCTCGCGCGCATGCTAGTCTGTCTGACCTCGTGCCTGTGATGCCACACCACCTGGTGTGTGACATTTTGGGGGCGTGGTCTCATGTCACACCTCATTCTAGAGATGCAGGGGGCTTGCCCAACCCTCCGGGATCTGCTAGACAGTCCCCAGCCTCCCCCGGCAGAGTGTAGATAATGCACGCATGTGCACGTCACCCATTAGCGCTATCATCACTGCACAGTGACACCACCATGCCGTGCGGCCCACACCTCCATTATGACACCCCTTCATTTGCCAAAATATTGGTTCATCCCAAAAAATGTCAAAAAAACATAAATATGAAGGCATCATGTACTGTAATTATTTATGATTATTTTTGTTTTTCTCATTTATCTTCAGCCTTTGGAAAAAGGTGTGGTTACTGGTACCTGATCCTGCTCCCTTTTTTAAGCCACTGTACGAGGGACATCATGGAGACTTTAAGGTAAGCAAGTACAGATCCTGCATGCTTCCAGCAATCATTAGAAAGTGCAAATGATACACATTACTAATCGTTTTGGTTATGTATCGGAACACCTACATGGTCTGCCCAGTGCCCATCAAGGGGAACACCTATTTCCAAATTTTAGAAACATACACCACATATTCATATATACTAGAAATGCACTGTGCAAAGTGTAAAAGTCACAGCACATTACAACCATCCCATTCTAAGGGGGGAATTAAATTAGCTGCAGTAAATTACCGCGGCTAATAGATCCACAGGGAAGAGGGGGAGTAGTTCAGTTATCCCTGATAGCCAGCACTATCAGGGATTTTGTTTCATCTGCCCGGAGGCAGGAAAAACCAAGTCTGCAATAAGTGATGCCATTTGTTTTACGCACAATGGGTGTCATTCCGACCAGATCGCACACTGCAGTTTTTGCAGCCATGCGATCGGGTTTCAACTAGAGATGAGCGGGTTCGGTTTCTCTGAATCCGAACCCGCACGAACTTCATGTTTTTTTTCACGGGTCCGAGCGACTCGGATCTTCCCGCCTTGCTCGGTTAACCCGAGCGCGCCCGAACGTCATCATGACGCTGTCGGATTCTCGCGAGACTCGGATTCTATATAAGGAGCCGCGCGTCGCCGCCATTTTCACACGTGCATTGAGATTGATAGGGAGAGGACGTGGCTGGCGTCCTCTCCATTTAGATTAGGAGAGAGAGAGAGAGATTGACCTGAGGCTGATACTGTAGAAGAGAGTGCAGAGTTTAGTGACTGACCACAGTGACCACCAGCAGTGCAGTTGTTTTATTTAATATATCCGTTCTCTGCCTGAAAAAAACGGTACACACAGTGACTCAGTCACATACCATATCTGTGTGCACTGCTCAGCCCAGTGTGCTGCATGCCTGCATCATCTATGTATATATTATATATCTGACTGTGCTCAGCTCACACAGCTTATAATTGTGGGGGAGACAGGGGAGCACTGCAGTGCCAGTTATAGGTTATAGCAGGAGCCAGGAGTACAAGACAGTCACATACCATATCTGTGTGCACTGCTCAGCCCAGTGTGCTGCATCATCTATGTATGTATATATTATATATCTGACTGTGCTCAGCTCACACAGCTTATAATTGTGGGGGAGACAGGGGAGCACTGCAGTGCCAGTTATAGGTTATAGCAGGAGCCAGGAGTACAAGACAGTCACATACCATATCTGTGTGCACTGCTCAGCCCAGTGTGCTGCATCATCTATGTATGTATATATTATATATCTGACTGTGCTCAGCTCACACAGCTTATAATTGTGGGGGAGACTGGGGAGCACTGCAGTGCCAGTTATAGGTTATAGCAGGAGCCAGGAGTACATATTATATTAAAATTAAACAGTGCACACTTTTGCTGCAGGAGTGCCACTGCCAGTGTGACTGACCAGTGACCTGACCACACTGACCACCAGTATAGTTAGTAGTATACTATATTGTGATTGCCTGAAAAAGTTAAACACTCGTCGTGTGACTTCACTTGTGTGGTGTTTTTTTTTTTATTCTATAAAAAACTCATTCTGCTGACAGACAGTATCCAGCAGGTCCGTCATTATATAATATATATACCTGTCCGGCTGCAGTAGTGATATATATATATTTTTTATATCATTATTTATCATCCAGTCGCAGCAGACACAGTACGGTAGTTCACGGCTGTAGCTACCTCTGTGTCGGCACTCGGCAGTCCATCCATAATTGTATACCACCTACCCGTGGTTTTTTTTTCTTTCTTCTTTATACATACATACTACTACATCTCTTTATCAACCAGTCTATATTAGCAGCAGACACAGTACAGTACGGTAGTTCACGGCTGTGGCTACCTCTGTGTCGGCACTCGGCAGTCCGTCCATAATTGTATACCACCTAACCGTGGTTTTTTTTTCTTTCTTCTTCATACATACATACTACGACATCTCTTTATCAACCAGTCTATATTAGCAGCAGACACAGTACAGTACGGTAGTTCACGGCTGTGGCTACCTCTGTGTCGGCACTCGGCAGTCCGTCCATAATTGTATACCACCTACCCGTGGTTTTTTTTTCTTTCTTCTTTATACATACATACTACTACATCTCTTTATCAACCAGTCTATATTAGCAGCAGACACAGTACAGTACGGTAGTTCACGGCTGTGGCTACCTCTGTGTCGGCACTCGGCAGTCCGTCCATAATTGTATACCACCTACCCGTGGTTTTTTTTTCTTTCTTCTTCATACATACATACTACGACATCTCTTTATCAACCAGTCTATATTAGCAGCAGACACAGTACAGTACGGTAGTTCACGGCTGTGGCTACCTCTGTGTCGGCACTCGGCAGTCCGTCCATAATTGTATACCACCTAACCGTGGTTTTTTTTTCTTTCTTCTTCATACATACATACTACGACATCTCTTTATCAACCAGTCTATATTAGCAGCAGACACAGTACGGTAGTTCACGGCTGTAGCTACCTCTGTGTCGGCACTCGGCAGTCCGTCCATAATTGTATACTAGTATCCATCCATCTCCATTGTTTACCTGAGGTGCCTTTTAGTTGTGCCTATTAAAATATGGAGAACAAAAATGTTGAGGTTCCAAAATTAGGGAAAGATCAAGATCCACTTCCACCTCGTGCTGAAGCTGCTGCCACTAGTCATGGCCGAGACGATGAAATGCCAGCAACGTCGTCTGCCAAGGCCGATGCCCAATGTCATAGTACAGAGCATGTCAAATCCAAAACACCAAATATCAGTAAAAAAAGGACTCCAAAACCTAAAATAAAATTGTCGGAGGAGAAGCGTAAACTTGCCAATATGCCATTTACCACACGGAGTGGCAAGGAACGGCTGAGGCCCTGGCCTATGTTCATGGCTAGTGGTTCAGCTTCACATGAGGATGGAGGCACTCAGCCTCTCGCTAGAAAAATGAAAAGACTCAAGCTGGCAAAAGCAGTAGCACCGCAAAGAACTGTGCGTTCTTCGAAATCCCAAATCCACAAGGAGAGTCCAATTGTGTCGGTTGCGATGCCTGACCTTCCCAACACTGGACGTGAAGAGCATGCGCCTTCCACCATTTGCACGCCCCCTGCAAGTGCTGGAAGGAGCACCCGCAGTCCAGTTCCTGATAGTCAGATTGAAGATGTCAGTGTTGAAGTACACCAGGATGAGGAGGATATGGGTGTTGCTGGCGCTGGGGAGGAAATTGACCAGGAGGATTCTGATGGTGAGGTGGTTTGTTTAAGTCAGGCACCCGGGGAGACACCAGTTGTCCGTGGGAGGAATATGGCCATTGACATGCCTGGTGAAAATACCAAAAAAATCAGCTCTTCGGTGTGGAACTATTTCAACAGAAATGCGGACAACAGGTGTCAAGCCGTGTGTTCCCTTTGTCAAGCTGTAATAAGTAGGGGTAAGGACGTTAACCACCTCGGAACATCCTCCCTTATACGTCACCTGCAGCGCATTCATAATAAGTCAGTGACAAGTTCAAAAACTTTGGGTGACAGCGGAAGCAGTCCACTGACCAGTAAATCCCTTCCTCTTGTAACCAAGCTCACGCAAACCACCCCACCAACTCCCTCAGTGTCAATTTCCTCCTTCCCCAGGAATGCCAATAGTCCTGCAGGCAATGTCACTGGCAATTCTGACGAGTCCTCTCCTGCCTGGCATTCCTCCGATGCATCCTTGCGTGTAACGCCTACTGCTGCTGGCGCTGCTGTTGTTGCTGCTGGGAGTCGATGGTCATCCCAGAGGGGAAGTCGTAAGCCCACTTGTACTACTTCCAGTAAGCAATTGACTGTTCAACAGTCCTTTGCGAGGAAGATGAAATATCACAGCAGTCATCCTGCTGCAAAGCGGATAACTGAGGCCTTGACAACTATGTTGGTGTTAGACGTGCGTCCGGTATCCGCCGTTAGTTCACAGGGAACTAGACAATTTATTGAGGCAGTGTGCCCCCGTTACCAAATACCATCTAGGTTCCACTTCTCTAGGCAGGCGATGCCGAGAATGTACACGGACGTCAGAAAAAGACTCACCAGTGTCCTAAAAAATGCAGTTGTACCCAATGTCCACTTAACCACGGACATGTGGACAAGTGGAGCAGGGCAGGGTCAGGACTATATGACTGTGACAGCCCACTGGGTAGATGTATGGACTCCCGCCGCAAGAACAGCAGCGGCGGCACCAGTAGCAGCATCTCGCAAACGCCAACTCTTTCCTAGGCAGGCTACGCTTTGTATCACCGGTTTCCAGAATACGCACACAGCTGAAAACCTCTTACGGCAACTGAGGAAGATCATCGCGGAATGGCTTACCCCAATTGGACTCTCCTGTGGATTTGTGGCATCGGACAACGCCAGCAATATTGTGTGTGCATTAAATATGGGCAAATTCCAGCACGTCCCATGTTTTGCACATACCTTGAATTTGGTGGTGCAGAATTATTTAAAAAACGACAGGGGCGTGCAAGAGATGCTGTCGGTGGCCAGAAAAATTGCGGGACACTTTCGGCGTACAGGCACCACGTACAGAAGACTGGAGCACCACCAAAAACTACTGAACCTGCCCTGCCATCATCTGAAGCAAGAAGTGGTAACGAGGTGGAATTCAACCCTCTATATGCTTCAGAGGTTGGAGGAGCAGCAAAAGGCCATTCAAGCCTATACAATTGAGCACGATATAGGAGGTGGAATGCACCTGTCTCAAGCGCAGTGGAGAATGATTTCAACGTTGTGCAAGGTTCTGATGCCCTTTGAACTTGCCACACGTGAAGTCAGTTCAGACACTGCCAGCCTGAGTCAGGTCATTCCCCTCATCAGGCTTTTGCAGAAGAAGCTGGAGACATTGAAGGAGGAGCTAACACGGAGCGATTCCGCTAGGCATGTGGGACTTGTGGATGGAGCCCTTAATTCGCTTAACAAGGATTCACGGGTGGTCAATCTGTTGAAATCAGAGCACTACATTTTGGCCACCGTGCTCGATCCTAGATTTAAAGCCTACCTTGGATCTCTCTTTCCGGCAGACACAAGTCTGCTGGGGTTGAAAGACCTGCTGGTGAGAAAATTGTCAAGTCAAGCGGAACGCGACCTGTCAACATCTCCTCCTTCACATTCTCCCGCAACTGGGGGTGCGAGGAAAAGGCTCAGAATTCCGAGCCCACCCGCTGGCGGTGATGCAGGGCAGTCTGGAGCGACTGCTGATGCTGACATCTGGTCCGGACTGAAGGACCTGACAACGATTACGGACATGTCGTCTACTGTCACTGCATATGATTCTCTCACCATTGAAAGAATGGTGGAGGATTATATGAGTGACCGCATCCAAGTAGGCACGTCACACAGTCCATACTTATACTGGCAGGAAAAAGAGGCAATTTGGAGGCCATTGCACAAACTGGCTTTATTCTACCTAAGTTGCCCTCCCACAAGTGTGTACTCCGAAAGAGTGTTTAGTGCCGCCGCTCACCTTGTCAGCAATCGGCGTACGAGGTTACATCCAGAAAATGTGGAGAAGATGATGTTCATTAAAATGAATTATAATCAATTCCTCCGCGGAGACATTGACCAGCAGCAATTGCCTCCACAAAGTACACAGGGAGCTGAGATGGTGGATTCCAGTGGGGACGAATTGATAATCTGTGAGGAGGGGGATGTACACGGTGATATATCGGAGGGTGATGATGAGGTGGACATCTTGCCTCTGTAGAGCCAGTTTGTGCAAGGAGAGATTAATTGCTTCTTTTTTGGGGGGGGTCCAAACCAACCCGTCATATCAGTCACAGTCGTGTGGCAGACCCTGTCACTGAAATGATGGGTTGGTTAAAGTGTGCATGTCCTGTTTTGTTTATACAACATAAGGGTGGGTGGGAGGGCCCAAGGACAATTCCATCTTGCACCTCTTTTTTCTTTTATTTTTCTTTGCGTCATGTGCTGTTTGGGGAGGGTTTTTTGGAAGGGACATCCTGCGTGACACTGCAGTGCCACTCCTAAATGGGCCCGGTGTTTGTGTCGGCCACTAGGGTCGCTAATCTTACTCACACAGTCAGCTACCTCATTGCGCCTCTTTTTTTCTTTGCGTCATGTGCTGATTGGGGAGGGTTTTTTGGAAGGGACATCCTGCGTGACACTGCAGTGCCACTCCTAAATGGGCCCGGTGTTTGTGTCGGCCACTAGGGTCGCTTATCTTACTCACACAGTCAGCTACCTCATTGCGCCTCTTTTTTTCTTTGCGTCATGTGCTGATTGGGGAGGGTTTTTTGGAAGGGACATCCTGCGTGACACTGCAGTGCCACTCCTAGATGGGCCAGGTGTTTGTGTCGGCCACTAGTGTCGCTTAGCTTAGTCATCCAGCGACCTTGGTGCAAATTTTAGGACTAAAAATAATATTGTGAGGTGTGAGGTATTCAGAATAGACTGAAAATGAGTGGAAATTATGGTTTTTGAGGTTAATAATAATATGGGATCAAAATGACCCCCAAATTCTATGATTTAAGCTGTTTTTTAGTGTTTTTTTAAAAAAACACCCGAATCCAAAACACACCCGAATCCGACAAAAAAAATTCGGTGAGGTTTTGCCAAAACGCGGTCGAACCCAAAACACGGCCGCGGAACCGAACCCAAAACCAAAACACAAAACCCGAAAAATTTCAGGCGCTCATCTCTAGTTTCAATAGCGCATGCGTGCGGGCCGCAATTCGCAGGCACTTTGCTGCTCGCCGGGCAGCTATGAAGAGAACGAAGAAAGCATTCGCAGCGGCGTAAACAAGAAGATTGACAGGAAGAGGCCGTCTGGCGGTGTCAACTCACCGTTTTGAAGGAGTGTCCGGCCGACCGCAGGCGTACCCGGCCGTTTCCAGGGAGGGATCCTGACGTCACCTCCAGGCCAGATCGTCGCAGCAGCTGAGTAAGTCCTGAGCTGTGCAGAGACTGCACACATTTTTGTTAGTGCAGCTTTCTGCACAAGCGATCGCTCCCCTGCACAGCGTTTATCCCCTCCCCTGTAGGCAGCGATTACCTGGTCGCAGCAGTGCAAAAATCTGCCTGCGTGCGACCAGGTCGGAATGAGGGCCTATAGCAGGTAAATTTTCCAGTGAAAAAAAAATGGGCATTAATTGGCCAATAAAAACATTGGGCAAAAAATTGTGTTAAAGCCTGTATTATTTATTTACTGTAAAATTTTACGCAACCAATGGACCCCCTACATCAGGGGCGGCCAGACTTTTGGAGTCGGTGATCTACTGTGAAAGCTAAATAGCTTGTGTGATCTACCCAGGAAGAATAATAAAAGGGGCGTGGCATAACAAAAAGTGGGCGTGGTATAACAAAAAGTGGGCGTGTTATAACTAAAAAAGGGACGTAGCCTTGCTGCGCAGAGTGTAATGACTGCCTCACACGAAATAACACATTGACCCCCACAGGTAAAAACCTCAAACACATGCCCCCACAGTGCCAGATACACATGCCCCCACAGTGCCATGTGCCCACAGTGCCAGATATGCCCCCACAGTGCCAGATACAGATATGCCCCCACAGTGCCATGTGCCCACAGTGCCAGATATGCCCCCACAGTGCCAGATACACATGCCCCCACAGTGCCAGATATGCCCCCACAGTGCCAGATACAGATATGCCCCCACAGTGCCATGTGCCCGCAGAGCCAGATATGCCCCCAGTGCCACATATGCCCCCACAGTGCCAGATATGCCCCCACAGTGCCATGTGCCCAGTGCCAGATATGCCCTCACAGTGCCATGTGCCCACAGTGCCAGATATGCCCCCACAGTGCCAGATATGCCCCCACAGTGCCATGTGCCCGCAGAGCCAGATATGCCCCCAGTGCCACATATGACCCCACAGTGCCAGATATGCCCCCACTGAGCTATGTGCCCACAATGCCAGATATGCCCTCATAGAAGAGCTCACTGTGCTGTGTGTGGAGAGCGCAGCGCAGCGCGCGCTTCTCCTGTCTGCCGCTCTGCCCCCTCAGTCTGATCTCCGGCGGTGACGGCAGCGTGTATGGCTCAAATCAGGTGCCGGTCCGCGAGCTCTCATTGGCTAACGAACCGGCACCTGATTTGAGCTATACACTCGGCCGTCACTGCCGCAGACCAGACTGAGGAGGCAGAGCGGCAGGCAGGAGAGGTGCGGCTTCGGGTGGCTGAGCGGCGGATCGCGATCGACTGGTCGCATGTCCGCGATCGACCAGTCGATCGCGATCAACTGTTTGGCCACCCCTGCCCTACATGTTAAACTTTTGTTTATCTTTAAATATACTGCTGGGTTTATCCTGAAATATGTCATATAATAATGAGAGTGAGGGGACATTGGAACTGTCTCTGTTACTTGTGACACTTTTGTCTGTACCCACTGTATATGTGTAACACATGCAAAATGCGTCTAAAAATTTGATTATAGTCTGAAGTTCATCTGGAAGGTGCAAGAGTCATCCCAGTAAAATGATAGAATGAGCCCTGATCTTTGCCTGTTTGTTACTAGTGCAAAATGATAAATGAAAGGATTTTTGAGGAGTGAAAATGCAGTACGCCCTTCTGTGACGCATTACTCCAGACAAAGCAACCTTCGCTCCACTTATCTCCTCCCAACTTACACCACAAAACCAATTCAGCTAGATTTGACGCAGTGCCTTAGCCATTTAGAGTATTGTAAACAAGGTCCATTGCATTGTTTTAAAAGTATTGATTGCTTTGCACATTAAATGGATGATGTGTAGGAAGCTTCCTGAACTGATTTATTGTGGAAAAATATGTAAAGTGCGTTGGTTATGGGATGTCGGCGGCCAGGATCCCGGTGGTCAGCATACCGATGCCGGGATTCTGGCCACTAGAATGCCGGCAGGGGTGTGAGCTAAACAAAGCTAATTGCGGGCTTGATGGCTCGTTGCGCTCACCACAGGTTCTATTCCCACTCTATGGATGTCGTGGACACAGAGGGAGACTAGCCCCTGTTAGCCAGGATTCTGGCTGGCAGGATTGTTAGTGGTCGGGATTCCGCCGTCGGTATCCTGACCGCTGGGATCCCGACTGCCGGCAATGTAACTACATCCCTGTAAAGTTGATCATCTATGCACTATAGTAAATTAGTCCTCAGATCTACATGCAGATATATGGTCTGGAAAAAGAAGTTTTACTTCTGCATTTCTGTACACTGCACTGTTGCTGAAATTAGCCTCTACTGTGGGTAATACTAAATTGTGCTATTTATAAACTGTCACTCCATACTCCGTAATCTCCAGAGTGAACTCAGTGTCCTTATTTCATTACTGTGAGGTACATTTGCAACAACATCTAAAAAAGGAAAAGTGGAAATGGTGCCCATAGCAACATCTGCAATTAGTACCAACATAACAACATAGATGTTGCCCACAGCAACATAGCAATTAGTATCAATTTCTACAATGTACGAGAAGTATGCTAGATGGAATCTAATTGGTTGCTATAGGGAACATTTCCTCTTTTACTTTGTAGACATTTTAGTAAATTTAATTGGTCCATTAAGCATTCTGGTAATCGTCATTATGCACTGACATTGCTTACACTATATAGATCCGTAATCTCAGTTTGTAACGTTCAGGTTAACAGCACCATAGGCGCAAAAGCAATTGCCAATAAATTTGGGCTCACATATAGTGAGGACAGCCATTATGATGCTTATTCCTTTAAAAGAAACGTATTCATATCACATAAGCACTTTATTCCTCAGTGATGTCACTGGCTCCTTGTGTATTGAGAGGTTGCATTCTCAGTGATGTCACTTGTTCCTAGTGTATTGAAAGGCTGCATTCTCAGTGATGTCACTGGTTCATAGTGTATTGAGAGGCTGCATTCTCAGTGATGTCACTGGTTCCTAGTAAATTGAGAGGTTGCATTTTCAGTGATGTCACTGGTTCCTAGTAAATTGATAGGCTGCATTCTCAGCGATGTCACTGGTTCCTAGTGTATTGATAGGCTGCATTCTCAGTGATGTCACTGGTTCCTAGTGTATCGAGAGGCTGCATTCTCAGTGATGTCACTGGTCCCTGGTGTATTGAGAGTCTGCATTCTCAGTGATGTCACTGGTTCCTAGTAAATTGAGAGGCTGCTTTCTCATTGATATCACTGGTTCCTAGTGTATTGAGAGGCTGCATTCTCATTGATATCACTGATTCCTAGTGTATTGAGAGGCTGCATTTTCAGTGATGTCACTGGTTCCTAGTAAATTGAGAGGTTGCATTCTCATTGATATCACTGGTTCCTAGTGTATTGAGAGGCTGCATTTTCAGTGATGTCACTGGTTCCTAGTGTATTGAGAGGCTGCATTCTCAGTGATGTCACTTGTTAATAGTGTATTGGGAGGCTGCATTCTCAGTGATGTCACTGGTTCCTAGTGTATTAATAGGCTGCATTCTCAGTGATGTCACTGGTTCCTAGTGTATTGAGAGGCTGCATTTTCAGTGATGTCACTGGTTCCAAGTAAATTGAGAGGTTGCATTCTCAGTAATGTCACTTGTTCCTAGTGTATTGAGAGGCTGCATTCTCAGTGCTGTCACTGGTTCCTAGAAAATTGAGAAGTTGCATTCTCAGTGATGTCACTGGTTCCTAGTGTATTGAGAGGCTGCATTCTTAGTGATGGCACTGGTTCCTAGTGTATTGAGAGGCTGCATTCTCAGTGATGTCACTTGTTCCTAGTGAATTGATAGGCTGCATTCTCAGTGATGTCACTGGTTCCTAGTGTATTGAGAGGCTGCATTTTCAGTGATGTCACTGGTTCCAAGTAAATTGAGAGGTTGCATTCTCAGCGATGTCACTGGTTCCAAGTGTATTGAAAGGCTGCATTCTCAGTAATGTCACTTGTTCCTAGTGTATTGAGAGGCTGCATTCTCAGTGCTGTCACTGGTTCCTAGTAAATTGAGAGGTTGCATTCTCAGTGATGTCACTGGTTCCTAGTGTATTGAGAGGCTGCATTTTCAGTGATGTCACTGGTTCCTAGTAAATTGAGAGGTTGCATTCTGAGCGATGTCACTGGTTCCTAGTAAATTTAGAGGTTGCATTCTCAGCGATGTCACTGGTTCCTAGTGTATTGAGAGGCTGCATTCTTAGTGATGGCACTGGTTCCTAGTGTATTGAGAGGCTGCATTCTCAGTGATGTCACTGGTTCCTGGTAAATTGAGAGGTTGCATTCTCAGTGATGTCATTGGTTCCTAGTGTATTGGAAGGCTGCATTCTCAGTGTTGTCACTGGTTCCTAGTGAATTGACAGGCTGCATTCTCAGTGACGTCACTAGTTCCTAGTGTATTGAGAGGCTGCATTCTCAGTGATGTCACTGGTTCCTAGTGTTTTGAGAGGCTGCATTCTCAGTGATGTCACTGGTTCCTAGTGTATTGAGAGGCTGCATTCTGCCTCATAATTATGCAATATTTTAGTAGTATTTTCAAGCCACAGAAAATAAGAATTTGATACCTACCGGTAATTCCTTTTCTCGTAGTCCGTAGTGGATACTGGGTAACTGTACTTTAGTACCATGGGGTATAGATTGGGGTCCACTGGAGCCTGGCACCTTAAAACCTTTAGTGTGTATGTGTGTGCTGGCTCCTCCCCTCTATGCCCCTCCTACCAGACTCCGTCTAGGAAACTGTGCCCGAGGAGACGGACACACCACGAGAGAGAAAAACAGGTACAACAGCGGTGAGGCACAAAGCCAACACACAACCATAACCAAAAAGGAGGGCGCTAACCGGAACAGAGGATAGCAACACCAACCTAACTAGGATAGCAAAGCTATCCCAACATCATAAGGGGACTGCAACGGCGGTCCAACCAAACACTTACTCAGGTAAGCAGGAATCGAAGCACTGAGGCGGGCGCCCAGTATCCACTATGGACTACGAGAAAAGGAATTACCGGTAGGTATAAAATTCCTATTTTCTCTTACGTCCTAGTGAATACTGGGAAACTGTACTTTAGCACCATGGGGAAGTCCCATAGCTCCCAAACGGGTGGGAGAGTGCTGAGACACCTGCAACACTGCCTGACCAAACTGAAGGTCATCCTTGGCCAAGGTGTCAAACCGATAGAACTTAACAAAGGTATTTGAACCAGACCAAGTAGCAGCTCAGCACAAATGTAAGGCCAAGACACCCCGGGCAGCTGCCCAGGAAGAGCCAACAGATCTCATCGAGTGGGCCTGAATAGACGTTGGCATGGGTAGAGCCGCCGAAGTATAGGCTTGTTGAATGGTCAACCTGAGCCAAGAGCAATTGATTGCTTAGAAGCCGGACGACCAATCTTGGTGGCATCATAAAGGACAAACAGCGAATCAGATTTCCGATGACGAGCAGTCAATTTGACATAAACCTTCAGAACCCTCACCACATCCAAGAACTCTGGACCAATGGAAGCGTCAGACAACACCAGAACCGCAGTGAATTGATTTACATGAAAAGCTGAAACCACTTTTTTTTTTGCATATGAAGAACTCCTTTTAGGAAAATTTGTACTTCCGTCAACATGGCAAGTTGTTTCTGGAAGAAAATAGAGAGCAACGAAATCTGTACTTTGATGGAGCCTAAACGTAGAAAAGTAGAAAACGACAAATTCTAAATTCCACGGGAGAAGCCTTTCTACTTTCATACCAGGAAACATACTTTTTTCAGATACGTTGATAATGTTTAGACATAACCATTTTCCTGGCCTGGACCATGGTTGAAATAACCCGGCAGGGAAGACCTTTTCTTGCTAAAACGACCCTCTCAACTTCCAAGCCGTCAAACGTAGCTGCTGTAAGTCTGGATAGACGAACGGACCTTGTTGAAGAAGACCCTTTTAAAGCGGCAGAGGCCAAGGATCCTCCAGAGCCATGGTTAGGAGTTCCGAGTATCACGCCCATTGAGGCCAATCCCGGGCAATTAGAATTGCTTGATCGCTTTCCCTTCTTAGTCTTTTTAGAACCCTTGGGATTAGCAGTAGAGAAGGGAACAGGTACACAAATTGGTACGTCCATGATGTCGTCAGTGCATCCACTGCTACAGCCTGTGGATCCCTCGTTCTGGAACAGTAACGGCATAGCTTCTTGTTGAGATGAGAAGCCATCAGATCTATCTGCGGACAGCCCCACCGGTGAATTAACTGTTCAAACACCTGGGGATGTAGGCCCCATTCCCCCGGATAAAGGTCGTGTTTGCTGAGGAAGTCCGCTTCCCAGTTGTCCACTCCTGGAATGAATATAGCAGAGATGGCCCTTGCGTTGGCCTCCGCCCAGAATAGTATGTACGCCACCGCCGTGTTGTTGTGCGATTGAACCTGGATCGCCTGATCCTTCGGGAGATGGGAAGCTTGCAGAAAAGCATTGTAAATTGCCCTGAGTTCCAGGATGATTATCGGCAGAGCAGATTCCTGAACTGACCATATCCCTTGGAACTGGGTGCCCTGGGTCACAGCCCCCCAACCCCGAAGGCTGGCATCCATTGTCAGTAGAATCCATGAGTGGATATTGAAATTCCTGCCTTCTACCAGGTGAGGAACTTGTAGCCACCATAATAGAGAAATCCGGGCTTTCGGAGATAAGGTCACTTCCTGATGCATGTGAAGGTGAGACCCTGACCATTTGTCCAGCAGATCCAGCTGAAATGGCTGGGCATGAAATCTACCGCATTGTATTGCCTTGTAAGCAGCAACCACCCTGCCCAGCAAGCGTATGCAAAGATGTATGGATACCTTGCGAGGACGGAGCACTGAGCGGACCATAGTGTGAATAGCCAAGGACTTGTCCATCGGAAAAAAACACCTTTTGAGACACTGTATCCAGTATCATTCCCAGGAACTGAAGATGTTGGGTCAGTTCCAAGTGAGATTTCTGAAAATTGAGGATCCACCCATGATACGTAAGCAGGCGAGTTGTCAGATCGATGCTGTGCAGTAGACGCTCCTTGGACATAGCCTTTATCAGGAGATTGTCCAAGTAGGGGACTATGTTGACTCCCATCATGCGCAGTTGCAGCATCATCTCCACCATGACTTTGGTGAAAACCCTCGGAGCTGTGGACAGGCCAAAGGGCAAGGCCTGAAACTGGAAATGGTCGTCCAAGATGGCGAACCTGAGGTAAGCCTGATGAGGGGGTCATATGGGAATGTGTAGGTAAGCATCCTTGACATCTAGGGACACCAGGATTTCCCCCTCCTCCAGACCGGACACCACTGCCCTCAGGGATTCCATCTTGAATTTGAACACCCGCAGATACGGGTTTAGACACTTTAGGTTTAAGATAGGTCGCACCGAACCGTCTGGTTTTGGAATAACAAAAAGACTGGAGTAAAAACCCCTGTTGTGTAACGGAGGAGGTACCGGAACCACCACCGCTGTCCGCAAAAGTTTTTGAATAGCCTCTTGCAAGGTAACTTTTGCTGCCCGATTTGAAAAATCTGTGAGGAGAAAGTTCTTGAAATTCCAGCCAGTATCCCTGGGAAATGAGGTCTCACCCAAGGATCCTGGCAGGACGCGCCCAGAGATGGGCAAAGTGTTGAAGGCGAGCACCTACCTGAAAGTTCGCTTGTTGCTGGGGACAACCGTCACACGGAAGGCTTAGCGGCAGGGGATCCGGTGGTCTAGTCCAGGGATGCAGCAGTTGCAGGTTTACGGGACTTACCACGAGATCCTCTCAGAGTGGTGGAGACCCCGCGGCCCCTGCCTCTGAACCTTGCCACCCGAAAGGACTGCAAGGAGGGTCCTGTGTAAGAACATTTAGCAGGTGACGCAGCCGACGGCAGATAGGTAGACTTACCCGCCGTTGCCTGGGAGATCCAATTATTTAATTCATCCCCAAACCAAGGCATCACCTGTAAAGGGAAGGTTTTCTACACCCTTTTTGGAATCAGCGTCCGCTGATCATTGACGCAACCACAGAGCTCTGCGTGCCAAAACTGCCATAGCTGTAGTGAGGCCATTTATCTTACACAATTCCTTTATAGCCTCGCTCATAAAATTTGCAGCATCCCGAATGTATTGTAACACAGTAATGACCTCATCCTGGGGCAGAGTGACAAATCCATTAATAATATTACCAGACCACTTCACTACTGCCCTAGAAATCCACCAAACTATTGTGAGTCGCAGTGTCTTTTAGGGATATAGCCTCTGGCACCGGCAGTACCAATTTCTGGACACAGACATATCGACTGATGGGGTTTTTTCCCATACCTTCCTGTTCTCAGCTTGGAGGGGAAAGGTAGATAAAAACCTCTGAGGAGTTTTACATTTCTTGTCAGGGTTTACTCCGGCCTCCCTGGCCAGGGAGTTTAATTCTTTAGACACAAGAAAAGTGGCTGAGGTCTTGGGTCTGACATTAAAGTACAACTCCTCATCTGGTTCTGCTTCCTGATCTGGTATGTGTTGAACCTCTCTTACAGCATAAACGAGGGCCTCCACCCCGGGGGACAGAGAGCTGTCCTCATCCACATCATCATCATCCACATCAGGCTGATCAGAATCAGACTGGAGTACCTGTGGCAGTGAGCGTTTATGTGAAACCAACAGAGGGGGCTGTTTTGGCCATGCAATCAATAGACTGTTTTAACACATGTCTCTCCTTTTTAGCTGCAGCTAATTCTGAATTCACATTCTGAATCATGCTTTTAAAAGTATCTAGCCAGTCAGGTGCCTGTGAACTGTGTCCCTGTGGAGATAAGGAGCACTGTTCACACATGAGGGACCCCGCTGAAGAAGGGGTAGAGTTACAAGCAGCACACATAACCATGTCAACAGACATATTGTACACAACTGTAATACAGCGTAGCTCACTGAAAAAACACCTCCACACAGACCCTAGAGAGCCCCTGGAGTGACACAGAGAAACGGAGACCAGCACACAGAACACAGCAGCGCAGTGTGTGAAAATATGTGTATGACCTTATAGACGTGCAGTGGCGCTACTGCTGATGTGCTGCCCCCTGCTATGACCCCCTGGTACCAGTACAGAGTCTGCAACAGTGTGGGTCCGTGGAGGAGCAGCGTGCATGCAGCCTTGATAATCCGCAGCAGCAGGAAATGGCGCCTTCCCGTGTCTGGTCACCTGTAATGGCTCGCAGTCCCACAAATGTTTATACTCTGTGAATTAGTAGAAACAGTACACACAATGCCTAATGACAGTGAGCACTGCGTAGCATAAGCCCGCTGAGCCAGTGTAGTCCGCGGCGGGCACCGCAGCTCGTGGTCTGTGACTGCTGCGTGACTTGCCGCCAAGCCACACCGGGGTCCCGCTAACCGGGACCCCGGTGTTAACAATCACCGCACCTGATGATCTTCGCTATCTATTAGAGAGTGGCGGCTAGCTGCTGGCGTGGGCACACACTGTATGGTGTGTGAAACAGCACCTCAGGAGCTCAATGTCCTGTCAGCGGGGATTACGAACCATTAACCCTCAAGAGGTTGGTTTGGTCCCCCCTCTAAGTCCCACGATGCAGGTAGACTGGTTGCCAACCAGTACTACCTGAAAATAAAGAACTAAAATAAAAAATAAAGGAAACTCTCTGGAGCTCCAGAGAAATGCACCTGGCTCCTTGGGCACATTTTTCTAAACTGATTCTGGTAGGAGGGGCATAGAGGGGAGGAGCCAGCACACACATACACACACTAAACATTACTAAAGGTTTAATAGTGCCAAGCTCCAGTGGACCCGATCTATACCCCTTGGTACTGAAGTACAGTTCCCCAGTATCCACTAGGACGTAAGAGTAAATTCTTAATTAACAAGAAGCTATCTCCCGGTACAAAACACAGACACAGACGGGAAGACAAATGGTTTCTTTAAATGCTTGAATTGTAATTGCTGCAAAATGGTGAAATCTAAATCAACAAAACCAGACACCAAATTTAAATCAAACCAAACGAATAAAGAATATAATATAAAACAGAAAATAACCTGCGACTCTAAAGGAACAGTTTATCTGTTAGAGTGCCCATGTGGGCTACAGTACATAGGACAGACGAAGAGAAAACTCAAAGTCCGTATTGCTGAACATATGTATAATATTACAAAAGTTTTGATGACACATAGTGTATCCGAACATTTTAAAGATATACACCAAGCAGATCCTTCAAAATTAAAATTTACAGCGATTCAACAAGTGAACCCCCACTGGAGAGGAGGAGATCGGACAGAAATCTTAAAAAAACAGAAACACAATGGATTTACGAAATGAAAACACTTACACCGAGAGGCTTAAACATAGATATCGAGCTAAAGGTGTTTTTATAAAGTTCTTCTTTTTATTATATATTTTATTATCTCCCTCTTTTTATATATACTATAGATTAAAACTATACATTGCAAAGCGAACCATGTGCTAAAACCGTACTTTTTAAACTATTTCTGGGAACTACTTCCATTTTAACAGATAGAACAATAAAGTTTATTGACCAAATTTTTCCTAAAAAGAAGGATCCAACCACAACGGAAACCATCCTTGACAAAGTGACGTATCACGAAACGCATTGGATGCGGGCACCGGAATTACGTCAGACCGGAAGTCACGCAGTAAGAACTTCCGGCGATACGAGAAAAGCCTGACCGGGAAAGAAGACCGCGACCACGAGTGACCAGCGCCGCAGGGAAGGAAGGTAGGAGAGGGATAGTTAGATAGGGACACCACCTCCCGTCCGCACAGCAAAGGAAACTGTGGACAAACCTGCGGACCTCAACACCGACAGGATCGGACCCTTTTCATAAAAATAATCACTCTGAAAAGAGCGTAAACATATTTACTAATTATTTTTTATTTCAGCTTTGCAATGATTACGGACTACAATACAATAGCGCTCCCTTACCATAATTAGTATTGATAAAATCTGGAGCAGCTTAATCCATAAGCGCAGTACTACATATAATAGGTATAGCTACTGGGGCAAACCAACTGGGGGCATATCTACTGGGGGCAAAACAACTGGGGGCATATCTGCTGGGGGCAAACCAACTGGGGGCATATCTACTGGGGACAAACCAACTGGGGGCATATCTACTGGGGCATACCTACTGGGGGCATATCTACTGGGGCAAACCAACTGTAGGCATATACACTGGGGGGCAAAACTACTGAGGCATAACTATAGGTAGTATAACTACAGCAGGCATATCTACTGGGGGCATAACTACAGGGGGCATATTTACTGGGGGCATATCTACTGGGGACATAACTACTGGGGGCATAACTATGGGGACATTACTACTGCGGACAATACTACCTAGGGACATTGCATAGGGGGCACTTAATAAGGGGCATCACTCCTGGGGACATAAGGGGCACTACTGGGAGCACTGTATAAGGGGAACCAATATTATTGGCTCTACATAAGGGGTACGACAACTGTGGGCACTACCACTACAGTGAGCATTGCATAAGGGGCACTACTACTGAGGGCATTGTATAAGGGACGCTACTGCTGAGAGCATTATGTGTATTTGGGGTGCTACTACTGTGGGTTTTGTGTATAAGGGGCACTAATGTGTGTCATACCATGAATAAGGGACACTACTATATGGTGTAATGTGAATAAGATTGTGCTACTGTGCGGTGTAATTTGAATTGGGGATACTATTGGGTGACTACGCCCCTTTTTTGAGACCATGTCCCTTTTTGCGAAGCGCGCAATCCCTTTATTACAGAAGGGTGTGGAGGGGTGAGTTCCACCACCTCTCTAGGACCACTTTAAGCACTGTATGTTGGAATTTGTAGTGCTGCGCATGTTCTATGGCTGAGCATACGCAACTAAGATCCGTTGACATCTGAATCCGGTCCACTGTGTGATCCTTATGAAGGTTAGAGTGCCTAGGCCCTTGAAATGTAGACTGCAGACAGATAAAAGTTAAATACCGCTTGTTATGCATATTTTAACTTTTGAGGAAACTTTTTATACCCCCCTCACTGTGCACATTATTAAACAAAAACATTGGTCAATTATCGGGCGAATGTATTTATGGTCACATGAAATTAATTGTTCTGTATGATAACACTGTACTAGAATTAGTGGCAGAATTTCTATTGAATCTTTGTAAACTGTTACTGTGCAGACAGACGTTACCTTAATTTCCTGTAGCTTTCACAAAGGAAACCAATAACCAGGAAACATTAACTATACGCAGACAATGCTTTGTAACGCTGATGCTGCATATTCATCCGATATACAGCTGGCTCTGCCAGTTCTGAGAAACAGGAGGTCCCTGCTTACAGTCATTGCTGACACCTGTTATCAAGAGCAGCTACTGTATTCTGCTTCCATGTATGGTTACCTTCAGATGGCTTTAGTTTATTGTCCTGCCAAATCATCTGCAGGCTACTCTCAGAACTAAAATATCTTCATTGTGCACAGTGGCTAGTTCTGTTGGCTGGTATTATATTATTATCACTTTTCTGCAAACACAGAGATTCCTGGCTAGTCTAATTTGATGACATATTATTGCATTAATGAAGTCAGTAAAACTCTGATATATATGTAGTGCATTGGCGGGTGTGTATGTACACCCAATATGTCTGTTAACAGTGTTGTTCACTGACATATTGGGTCAGCCCTACAGCACAGCTGAGCCAACATATCTTACAGATACTGTATGTCGGCATGTCTGGCTGTGTGTGCGGGCGACCTACTGACCGCCCGTACACTGGCTGCAGGGACTGACATCACAGCTGGGCATGCAAATTCATGAGACGTCAGGACAAACACATCAACCGGCACGATTGCTAAGTGTGTATGCTTACCAAATCAGCCGCTGTGTCGGCACAGTGTGTACCCAGCCTTCCCCAATCATTCTGCTGGTGTGCTGCATTTGCAATAAAGAAATGGTTGAGATCGTCCCTTCGGATGATGCGGTCTAACAATGTAGTTTTGTTGCTTATGGTTGTTTTATTGGTGTGAATAAGATGGAAATTTTGAACAAGAAAGTCTAAGCATGGCTCAGGTGTGAGGACCGAGAGGGGCAGTTAGGAATGACTAATGCCACAGTGTTATGAGGACAATCTGTAGCTGTACAATACATGAGCCTTAAGACACTATACCAGGTAACCTGTAAGCACCCCACTCCCCAGACACTGGGGCAGAGACTGATGACAATGATTACAAATATTCTCTTATTACCTGCAAAAGAGGCGGTCCAGAGAATCGGACTTGTCTGCCTATATGTTCAATATGAACCAATACAGGATGAATAGGAGGGTATCCGGATGATAGGACGACATGCATATGGTCGACCTGGTCAAAAAGTCAACAGGTTCAAATGGTCGACATGACAATGGTTGACACAACTTATTGTCAACATGAGCTTTCTGTAATTATTTTAATTTTTTTTAAACTTTTTCATATTTTACCATCCACGTGGACTACAATTGGGAACGGTAACCTGTGTGAAGACCACCCGTCGTAAGCCCGGACGAGCCCTCGCTGTCAGTTATCGCGGCTTCTCTGTCCCCATCTGACACGCTAGTCCTGGCCTGTCGGAGTCGCTACCTCCTCCGGTCCCTATCATTGGTCTCAGCACCAGATCCCGTAGTGCTGTCACTACTATAGTGATGCAGCGCACTTTCCACCTGTGGGCTGTTCGCAGCAGCAGCCTGAGTAGAAGCCAGCCCCGGCTAGGCCTGGATAACATGCTGTCTGCCTGCGCGCGCCGTCTCCCTAGGGGGGTACCGGCCTGCAGCTGCGCTTCCTGTCTGTGGCTGGCCGGGATAGCACAGGCATGCCGTCTGGCATTACCAGGCCTTGCGCGGTCACCCATAGTGCGGACAGGTGCCACGGTTCCAACCACAGTAAGGAGGGCGCGTTGCCCCGTCCTATCGCGATCAGCCGGCGAGCGGCCCAGCGAGTCCTCAGAATTAGCCCCAGTGCGACCAACCCGACCGGCCCTCCTGCGGGTCCTCCCGCTGAGGGCCGATGGCGTCACCGGCCCAGCCGCGGCAGTACGGGCGAGTTGCCCCATCCTACCGCAGGTGGCCGCAGCGTGTCCCTGCGCCTGAGTATAACCTGCCCTACTTAGCCCGGCCTGACTAGGCCTCATGGAGGCCGGCGGCATTACCGGCCCTGTCGCAGCAGGGCGGGCGCGTTGGCCGGACCCACCGTGGCCGGCCGCCGTGCGACCCTGCGTACTTTCATTTGTGTGTGGCGCCTGTGCAGACCGAGGGTAGCCCCCCTGGCAGGATCGGAGGTAGTGTAACTCACTGCAGGGCAGGAGTGCTGTCCGGCCTGCTCAGGCCTAGCGTGCCCGCCCACCGCACTGACTAGCGGCTGCCGGGACGAAGAGGCGCCCGCCCGAGCAGGCCGCCTCAGCCGACGTGGTACTTCCGGCGCTACGTCGTCCAACACACGCCACAGCATGCGGCGGAGACAGAGAGGGCACCCAAAGGGCAGCGCGAGCGGGCGGTTGAGCCCGGCCGCGAACGGCCAGGGACTCTCCCGCCACAGGCGCAGTAGGCATGCCCCGACTTGCCTGGCCCACGGAGGAGTCGAGCAGGCAGGCCCGTGCTGCGTCTGGGTCTGGTGGCCATTTTGGGCACAAAACACAGGGACAAGTGTATAAAAGAAATAAGTATTGGAAAAGAGGGAAAATTAGGACAGAAGGAGATAGAAGAGAGGTAGGAATTATGAGATGCAGAGAGAAGGAGGTCAGTTAGAAGGAAGCAAAGTGGTTAAAAGGAAACATTGGTAGTAGTAGGTAAATTAGCCTGTGCTTAGCAGTTCCACGAAAAAACTGGAAAGAGGCAGGATGTACTAGGTCTGAATTCTATATGCATGTCAGACCAGCCCCTATTCACATTCCAGCCAATCACAATCCTGTAACGTTTTCCTTACGTTCCTCCCACAAAAAACCTTAACACCTTCCATGCCACAGTGATACATTGAGTGACGTGCAGCAAGCCCAGACGGTAAGTTTATGCTGTTCGGTCACATTACATGCCCTACACAGTCTTTCTCTTATTACCTACAAAAGAGACGGTCACTCTGTGGTTTCCAGTGAATCAGACTTGTCTGCCTATATGTTCAATATGAACCAATACAGGATGAATAGGAGGGTATTCGGATGATAGGACGACATGCATATGGTCGACCTGGTCAAAAAGTCAACAGGTTCAAATGGTCGACATGACAATGGTTGACACAACTTATGGTCAACATCAGCTTTTTGTTATTATTTTCATTTTTTTTTTAAACTTTTTCATATTTTACCATCCACGTGGACTACAATCGGGAACAGTAACCTGTGTGAAGAGCAGTGGTAGCGGAGTGAGGCACCTTGCCCGATGCGAGGGGACGTGGTACACTAATTGGGGATCCATGTGCTGCAAAGCTAAAATTTGACACGAAAAAAACATGAAAAACTCATGTCAATCTTTTCATGTGTTGACCATTTCTGTGCCGACCTTTTCATTGTGTCGGCCTTTTTCACATGTCAACCTTGTGCATGTCAACCATTTGGTGTCGACCTTTATACTGTGGACCTATTATACCATAACCGAATATGAGCGAGGCCTTACTGCTCACTCATATTCTATACTATCTGGCCTGATGGGGCAATGATGAGGTTGCAGGATATGTTGGAATTTACAAATTGGGAATTGTTTATTGAAGAGAGTTTGATCAATGGATCAATCGAGATTGATTTATTGGCTTCTCTGATTTTTTGCTATATTAACACATGCACAGAGAGTGTTACGGTAAGGAAGGTAATAAAAACTTTCCCCAATGTGAAACCTTGGTTAAATGGGGAGGTTCGTGCTTTGATTAGAGCTAGGGATAAAGCCTTTAGGGCTGGCGATCAGGCTGCTTTAAGACTTGCTAGGGCTCAACTTAGGGTAGGCATAAAAAAGGCAAAAACGAGCTACTCAAAAAAGATCGAAGATCTTAGTTGTCTGAATAGGAATCCTAGGAGTTTGTGGCAGCTGATATATGAGGTGACGGAGTGTAAAGTTAAGCACGACTATGGAGTGACTAGTAAAGCATTGGTAGAGGATCTAAACTTATTTTATTGTAGGTTTGAGGAGAGTAATAATTTACCTCAGTTACCGCTGTGTCCCAGTGAGGATGATTCCCCCCTAATACTTGATGTGGGCACAGTGGCTAAATGCTTGCGTCAAATAAATCCTGGTAAGGCAGCAGGGCCTGATGGCATTCAAGGGAAGGTTCTTCATGGTTGTGCGGAGCAATTGTGTGGAATATTGACAGTTTTGTTTAATTTATCACTTAAGCAATGTGTGGTGCCGAGGTGTTTTAAGTTGACTAGTATTGTCCCCGTCCCTAAGAAAGGGTTAGCAAAATGCCTAAATGACTATCGGCCTATAGCATTAACATCTCTTATTACGAAATGTTTTGAGAGATTGGTATTGAATCATATTAAATCTTTTTTCTCTGCCGATTTTGACCCATTTCAGTTTGCGTATAGACAAAATCGATGCACTGATGATGCGATTATTTCACTGTTGCACTTTACCTTGTCTCACTTGGAAGGGAGTAATGCCTATGTCAGGATTTTATTTGTTGATTTTAGCTCAGCTTTTAATACAGTGATTCCAATGTCCTTGATTAAAAAATTATCCGCATTAGGCCTCGACTGTTTTACCTGTAATTGGATTTTAGCATTTTTGACAAATCGCCCTCAGGTGGTCAAAATGGGCAGTATTAGGTCTGGAGAGGCACAAATTAACACAGGCGTACCCCAGGGTTGTGTTCTTAGTCCTTTTTTATATTCATTGTTTACTCATGACTGTGTATCAGCGGACGCATCAGTCAAATTGATAAAATTTGCGGATGATATTGCCGTAGTTGGGTTAATCAGTGGTGATGATGAGCTGGCGTATAGGATGGAAGTTGCAAAGCTAGTTGATTGGAGTAATGAAAATCATTTATTTTTAAATAGTGGGAAGACAAAAGAAGTAATTATTGATTTTAGGAGAAGGCAGCTGCTGAAGTCACCAGTGGTTGTTGGTGATCAGGATGTGGAAATGGTTACTTCATTCCGGTTTTTAGGCATTCAGATCTCGTCATGTTTGTCTTGGTCTGAGCACCTGTTATTGATAGGAAAAAAGGCTCAACAACGACTTTTTTTCCTGCGGCGTTTAAGGGCCGCAGGGGTTGGTGCTCAGACCATGTTAAATTTCTATAGGTGCTCGATAGAGAGTATTCTTAGTTATGGATTAGTGGCATGGTATGGTGGTTGCACTCTAAAAGATCGATGGGCATTAGAAAGGATAAGGAAAACGGCAAGTAAAATTATTGGTATGCCATTGCCTAGTTTTGATGATTTGTATAGGAGTAGGGTTTTAAGTAAAGCCAGGGGTATTTTATTAGACAGTGTACATCCTTTTAATATGTTTTTTTTAAAACTTCCATCGCGAAAGAGGTTTCGTACTCTGTTAGCTCGTACCAACCGGTTTAGGGTTAGTTTTATTCCATCTGCTGTACGTATGTTAAATGAATGAATCATTTTTATGTTTGTTTTATGTTGTCGCCTGCTATTACTTGATGCTCTGTACAATGTAATTTCGTCTGTCAACTTGCTTTGGCTGATGACAATAAACTTGAACTTAAACTTGAACTAAACCCGTTCCCCCATGCAGAGATGTAGCTAGGTGCCATGGTGCCCGGAGCAAGGGCATCTTTTGGTGCCCCCTCCCTATACTGAATACTGAATTGTGGGCCTAGCCAACATGTGGTGGCATGTTGCATTTGAAAAGAAACAATATTTAAAAATCCTTAATTGGTGACAAGGGTGGTTGTAGAGTTGGGGTTGTAGAGTTGGGGAGTTGGATAATCTCCCGATGCCTCAATTAAAATAATGCCCCAAATGTGACCCCCACAGACCCAAACCCCCCCTAAACTTTCAATGAAAATACTGCATCAAAATTGCCCCCCGCCACACACACACACTATTTAATAGTCCCCAGTGCCTTAACCCTAGAACTGATATCCCAGACCTGATAATCCCACTATGCTTCAATGAAAATAATGTCCCAGAATTTCCTGAGAGGCAGAGAGAGGTGCTGCAGTAGCCTGAGGGGCAGAGAGAGGTGCTGCAGTAGCCTGAGGGGCAGAGAGAGGTGCTGCAGTAGCCTGAGGGGCAGAGAGAGGTGCTACAGTAGCCTGAGGGGCAGAGAGAGGTGCTGCAACATCTATCTAGAGAGGAGCGCTGCAGCAGCCGGGGTAGAGAGATGCCACAGCAGCCTGGGCAGGACAGAAGTAACCCTGCTGCACAGCTACAAGCAGACAGTGAGACATATAAAAAGGGCGGGCAGAGCTCCGGCATGTGCCGGCTGTCAGTGTCTCCTGCTGTCGCCTCTGGCCTGCTCTGTTTCCTACCTAGTATCAGAGTCAGTGTGCGCCCCCTGCTTCTCCTGTTCTGCGGCTGCCAGTACAGTGGCCCGCGGGAAGGGTGCGGGGGTGGGCGGCAGCGCGCCCTCTAACTTTTTCGGCGCATGGAGCTCGCGCTCCACTGGAGCCACCCTCGCTAGTACACTCCTGCCCCCATGCCCTGAATAGCATACTTATTAGATCAGGTGACACTTCGCCTATTAGAACTACAAATAACTTTGAATAAAGAAATTGTCATTCTGGCCATGTTGTACTTCCTATGCCCGTTATTAGGAAATTGTGGCAGGTTGTGGCAGAAATTCCACAATGTGTATACTGTAATAAAATACAGTTTTATTGATATGATAAATATAGCACAGCCAGATTAATCTGTGACATAAATATTCAAGTCACGGTAAGTAACAGCAATGAACAGAGGGGGGGGGGGGGGGTATGATCACGGCTATTAAAGAACCCAAAATGCATGCCGTGCTTCACCTGTTATCAGGTGGAAGGAGGGCCACTTACCGCCCAGATGTATCACTAATGCTGGGTGTACACTATACAATTATCTATCACAGGGATGGGAAACCATCGGTCCTTCAGCTGTTGTTGAACTACATATCCCAGCATGCCCTGCAACACTTTTAGCATGGCCAAATAGCAAAACTGTAGTAAGGCATGCTGGTATGTGTAGTTCAACAACAGCTAGAGTGTCGAAGGTTCCCCATCCATGATCTATAAGATTATCTGGCATATCTGACTGGTTTGAAAGAAAATCTGGAAATGGATGAGAGCAAATGACAATCGACCATTTGATACCAAACACTGGAAAACGGTCAAAAACTGTCATTCATACATATTGGATAAATGCTGAACGACAGGTTGATTTGTCTGAATGACAGGTTATGTGCATTTTCCAGTGTTTGGGAGCAAATGTTCGATTTTCATTTGCTCTCATTTATTACCAGATTTTCTTTCCAACCAGACAGATCTGGCAGATTATCTGGCAGATAATTGTATAGTGTATGCCCAGCATAAGGCAGTTGCTGAAGAGGGAGAATGGTAACTCACCTCTCTGGCGAATAGCACTCTCCCTCTAAGGGTGAGATAAATCTGCATAGTCAAAATCTTAAGGAAAGTTAGTGCACATCTCAAGGTGTTTGTCAGCTTGCGATCGCGATTCGATCCCAATGCGCACTCCCGTGGGGTCGGTATCGTAAGGCTAGATAGACTGCGCAGGGAAGCCAATCTTAACTATCAAGTGTACAATCTAGTACAAAGTATAGTCAAAATTGGCAAATCGTACATAGACAAAATCGAAAGTACAGATGGTCAAAATCTACTATCTGTGCTATCTGGGCTCTGGGGGAGTTCAAGGGAAATCGCATAGACAAAATTGGGCATAGCAAGGATCTCACCGTGTGTACACACCTACAGCTGCTTATAAGGAGGCTGCGCATGGGCAGGTTAAACATTCCCAGTGGCACCTGCAGCTTTACTGAAAAAATAAATAACCTTGTATTATTTTTTGTAAGTACACTCCCTGGCCGCATATTCTGACAGCCAGGAACGGTGCTGTGTGTGCGCAGTTATCGGAAATACAGGTAACACACCATCATACATCTCCCCCAGAGCCCAGTATAATGCGAATGCCAAGAGGGCCCAGAGCCTCTCAACAATATCCCAAGATACAAGGTATGAATAGACTAGTGATTAGGCAAACATGGAAATGGTACAGCAGAGTCACGGTATGCACACAGCAATGAGCATAGTTCACGATAAAGTAGTAACTGAGACAGGCCCAGAGCCAGGGCCGGTGCAAGGGTGTTCGGCGCCTCCCTGCAAACTATAAATTTGCGCCCTCCCTCCCATACTTAATAAAGGGACAGTGCGCACCGAAGTCGCACGCCACAAGAAGCGGGTGGGGTGTGGCCACACAATAGTACCAATTCAAATTACTCCACAAAGTAGCACAATCTTGTTCACATTACACCGCACATTGGGGATCATTCCGACCCGTTCGCACGCAGAGGTTCTTCGCTGTGGAGCAAACGGGTCGGAACTACGTGCGTTGTTGCCTGGCGACGGCCGTCGCCGGGAAGCGACGCCGCAAGCGAGAAATGTGATCGCATCGGCGATCGCAAGAAGACGGACAGGCAGGAGGCGTTCTGGGGCGGATACTCACCATTTTCCAGGCGTGGTGAGTCCAACGCAGGCGGATCCAGGCGTTTGGAGGGCGGATGTCTGACATCACAGCCGGGAACATCATCGTTGGATCCGTCGCACTGGTGAGTAGCTGCAGGGCTGGTCTTGTTTTGCAGGAAACTTTTTTAGCATAGCAGGGTTGCACAAGCGATCGCATCCCTGCTATGCTAAAATACACTCCCCCATAGATATGAGATAGAAATAGATAGATAAGATAGACACATAGATAAATAGATAGATAATAGGCAGACACATAGATAGATAAATAGATAGATAATTGGCAGATAGATAGATAGATAGATAGATAGATAGATAGATAGATAGATAGACATTCACATATAAAAAGAAAACTCACTTTAGTTCCTCTGTACTGGCCCCAGGCAGCAGTCTCTCGTTTGTTCCTGAGTCCTCAGGTGATGAGATGGCTCCGTCCATAGAAGTGGGGGCATCTAGTGGCTCCTGGCAGAACTGCAGTCAGCTGTGACTGCAGCTCTCTGCTCCCGAAGCCGTCCTTTGCTGGTCCCGCCCCCACACCTCCTCCTGCTAGTGTCACAGCGCTGACACAGGACGGGAGGAGATGTCATCAGCAGCGGGGCTGGAGTGCGGGACAAGAAGATCCGCAATCCAGGCTGCCGGCTGCCGCTGCTTGTACAGTGATAGGCGCAGCGGCAGCCGGCAAGAACAGCACACAGTGAAGGGATGCAGAGCAGTTAGAGCGCCTCTCCTGCCTGGCGCCTACCTGCAGTGCATCCCTTCGCTGAGCGGGTTCCGCCGGCTCTGCCCAGAGCCCATCAGCACAACTGGCAAATGGCCTTAACCCCAGGTAGGTTAAGCACAGGTTTTCCCCACTAGGTGGATTGTATGGAGCTGGGATACGTGCAGATGGTGGTCATGATGAAGCTGGATTGGCAAGGATCAGAACCAGGATTTGTAGTAGTCTGAAGCCAAGAACTGAATCAGTAAGAGCTGTGTAAGAAAATTGAGCCAGGAAGATACAGCACAGGAATCAGGAATGCAGTAGCAGGGGAAGTAGTGGGAAACAAAGTCATCAACATACAGCCCTGGAACCAGGGCACTACTCTGGAGGCAAACACTATTACTGGCAGAGGTGGAGTGTCAGGACAGCTTAAATAGCCAGTCAGCACTACAAGGTAACCACACCTGCATAGCAGCTCCACCTAATTCCATGCAAGCTCTCATAGCAGAACCTGACAATGGCCCTCATTCCGAGTTGTTCGCTCGCTAGCTGCTTTTAGCAGCAGTGCAAACGCTAGGCCGCCGCCCTCTGGGAGTGTATCTTAGCTTAGCAGAATTGCTAACGAAAGGTTAGCAGTTCTGCTATTAAATATTTCCCTGCAGTTTCTGAGTAGCTCCAGACCTACTCCTAGATTGCGATCACTGCAGACTGTTTGGTTCCTGTTTTGACGTCACAAACACGCCCTGCGTTCGGCCAGCCACTCCCCCGTTTCCCCAGCCACTCCTACGTTTTCGGCTGGCACGCCTGTGTTTTTTAGCACACTCCCGGAAAACGCTCAGTTACCACCCAGAAACACCCACTTCCTGTCAATCACTCACCGATCAGCAGAGCGACTGAAAAGCGTCGCTCGGCCCTGTGTAAAATTGCATAGTTTTGTGTGAAAGTACTTAGCACTTGCGCCCTGCGGCCCATACTCATGCGCAGAACTGCCGGTTTTTAGCCTGATCGCAATTCTGCTAAAAACGGCAGCGAGCGAACAACTCGGAATGACCCCCAGTGTCACTAGCAGACAGCACTCTTGCATTGCGTCTTCTGATGCAGCAGCAATGTGAAAATATGCTAATGCAGCAGATGTGTGAGGGAAAAAGATGCCAGAGCTCAATGCTGCCTCCTACCACACAGAATTGGGTCATCTGCGAGACCCACGGCCATCTAAAGGTGGGTACTCACTGGCCAATATATCGGGCATTCTCTTGAACCGCCGATATACCGCGGGTCCGTAGGCCGGTGTGTACGAACTATATGTCTGTGAACTCCGTTGTTCACAGACGTATCGCGTCGGCCCCGCAGCACAGCCGACGGCCAATATATCTACCGATATATTGGCGCGTCGCTGTGTGTGTACAGGCGACAAGCCGGCCGCCCGTACACATGCTGCGGCAGCCAGCGGTGATTGACAGCTGAACTGGGCGGACGTGTGTATATGCCCACCCAGTTCATGACGTCAGTACCCGACGGATCGGGCAGTGTGTATGCTCAACACACTGCCCGATCCGTCCATAGATATATCTGCCGATCACTTGATCGGCAGATATATCTATCAGTGTGTACCCACCTTAAGTAATCCTGAGGTTACTCAGATTAGCCCTTGCAGTTCCGTAACCATGGACAGGAAGTCTGCGACTAGCCTAGCCACTCCAAGAATAGGGGGGGCGACACCCCTATTTTCAGGAACACTGCCCAGCTCTGCCCACTCCTCGCCCCCAAACGGCCGTTGCTTGTCAGTCAAAATAGGAAAATGGGAACAATTTGAATTGACAAATATTTAAAGCCTAGGACAGTCCCTTGGAAATTAGGGTCATTTAGCAAATATATAACAAATCCTCAAAACTTGAAGTAAGTGGTTGTGTTCACAGCAGAGTGTATATAGGCCCTCATTCCGAGTTGTTCGTTTTCAAGCTGCTTTTAGCAGCATTGCACACGCTAAGCCGCCGCCTACTGGGAGTGAATCTTAGCTTAGCAAAATTGCGAACGAAAGATTCTCAAAATTGCGAATAGAAATTTCTAAGCAGTTTCTGAGTAGCTCGACACTTACTCTGCCACTGCGATCAGTCCAGTCAGTTTCGTTCCTGGTTTGACGTCACAAACACACCCAGCGTTCGCCCAGACACTCCCCCGTTTCTCCAGCCACTCCCGCATTTTTCCCAGAAACGGCAGCGTTTTTTCACACACCCTCCATAAAACGGCCAGTTTCCGCCCAGAAACACCCACTTCCTGTCTATCACACTCCGATCACCAGAACGAAGAAAAAACCTTGTAATGCCGTGAGTAAAATACCAAACTTCTTAGCAAATTTACTTGGCGCAGCCGCAGTGCGAACATTACGCATGCGCAGTTTGCGGAAAATCGCTGCGATGCGATGAAAAAGAATGAGCGAACAACTCGGAATGAGGGCCATACAGTAATAGTTTATAGTAGGGAGCAGAGACCGTCACTGCTGTAATAAGTATCTTGTATTTGTAGCTTTGTAACAGACTTATTTTAGTAAAGACTCCGTCCTGACTCAAACCCTAAAGAGAAAGGGGTCAGTACAATTATGTGCAAATATCTCGCACCCGCAGTTTAGCATGGCAGCAGCCGCACTTTATGGCAGGCTGAACTCAATACTGCTCACAGCTAGAGATGAGCGCCGGAAATTTTTCGGGTTTTGTGTTTTGGTTTTGGGTTCGGTTCCGCGGCCGTGTTTTGGGTTCGACCGCGTTTTGGCAAAACCTCACCAAATTTTTTTTGTCGGATTCGGGTGTGTTTTGGATTCGGGTGTTTTTTTCAAAAAACCCTAAAAAACAGCTTAAATCATAGAATTTGGGGGTCATTTTGATCCCAAAGTATTATTAACCTCAAAAACCATAATTTACACTCATTTTCAGTCTATTCTGAATACCTCACACCTCACAATATTATTTTTAGTCCTAAAATTTGCACCGAGGTCGCTGTGTGAGTAAGATAAGCGACCCTAGTGGCCGACACAAACACCGGGCCCATCTAGGAGTGGCACTGCAGTGTCACGCAGGATGTCCCTTCCAAAAAACCCTCCCCAAACAGCACATGACGCAAAGAAAAAAAGAGGCGCAATGAGGTAGCTGTGTGAGTAAGATAAGCGACCCTAGTGGCCGACACAAACACCGGGCCCATCTAGGAGTGGCACTGCAATGTCACGCAGGATGTCCCTTCCAAAAAACCCTCCCCAAACAGCACATGACGCAAAGAAAAAAAGAGGCGCAATGAGGTAGCTGACTGTGTGAGTAAGATAAGCGACCCTAGTGGCCGACACAAACACCGGGCCCATCTAGGAGTGGCACTGCAGTGTCACGCAGGATGTCCCTTCCAAAAAACCCTCCCCAAACAGCACATGACGCAAAGAAAAAAAGAGGCGCAATGAGGTAGCTGACTGTGTGAGTAAGATAAGCGACCCTAGTGGCCGACACAAACACCGGGCCCATCTAGGAGTGGCACTGCAGTGTCACGCAGGATGGCCCTTCCAAAAAACCCTCCCCAAACAGCACATGACGCAAAGAAAAAAAGAGGCGCAATGAGGTAGCTGACTGTGTGAGTAAGATAAGCGACCCTAGTGGCCGACACAAACACCGGGCCCATCTAGGAGTGGCACTGCAGTGTCACGCAGGATGGCCCTTCCAAAAAACCCTCCCCAAACAGCACATGACGCAAAGAAAAAAAGAGGCGCAATGAGGTAGCTGACTGTGTGAGTAAGATAAGCGACCCTAGTGGCCGACACAAACACCGGGCCCATCTAGGAGTGGCACTGCAGTGTCACGCAGGATGGCCCTTCCAAAAAACCCTCCCCAAACAGCATATGACGCAAAGAAAAATAAAAGAAAAAAGAGGTGCAAGATGGAATTGTCCTTGGGCCCTCCCACCCACCCTTATGTTGTATAAACAGGACATGCACACTTTAACCAACCCATCATTTCAGTGACAGGGTCTGCCACACGACTGTGACTGATATGACGGGTTGGTTTGGACCCCCCCAAAAAAGAAGCAATTAATCTCTCCTTGCACAAACTGGCTCTACAGAGGCAAGATGTCCACCTCATCATCATCCTCCGATATATCACCGTGTACATCCCCCTCCTCACAGATTATCAATTCGTCCCCACTGGAATCCACCATCTCAGCTCCCTGTGTACTTTGTGGAGGCAATTGCTGCTGGTCAATGTCTCCGCGGAGGAATTGATTATAATTCATTTTAATGAACATCATCTTCTCCACATTTTCTGGATGTAACCTCGTACGCCGATTGCTGACAAGGTGAGCGGCGGCACTAAACACTCTTTCGGAGTACACACTTGTGGGAGGGCAACTTAGGTAGAATAAAGCCAGTTTGTGCAATGGCCTCCAAATTGCCTCTTTTTCCTGCCAGTATAAGTACGGACTGTGTGACGTGCCTACTTGGATGCGGTCACTCATATAATCCTCCACCATTCTTTCAATGTTGAGAGAATCATATGCAGTGACAGTAGACGACATGTCCGTAATCGTTGTCAGGTCCTTCAGTCCGGACCAGATGTCAGCATCAGCAGTCGCTCCAGACTGCCCTGCATCACCGCCAGCGGGTGGGCTCGGAATTCTGAGCCTTTTCCTCGCACCCCCAGTTGCGGGAGAATGTGAAGGAGGAGATGTTGACAGGTCGCGTTCCGCTTGACTTGACAATTTTCTCACCAGCAGGTCTTTCAACCCCAGCAGACTTGTGTCTGCCGGAAAGAGAGATCCAAGGTAGGTTTTAAATCTAGGATCGAGCACGGTGGCCAAAATGTAGTGCTCTGATTTCAACAGATTGACCACCCGTGAATCCTTGTTAAGCGAATTAAGGGCTCCATCCACAAGTCCCACATGCCTAGCGGAATCGCTCCGTGTTAGCTCCTCCTTCAATGTCTCCAGCTTCTTCTGCAAAAGCCTGATGAGGGGAATGACCTGACTCAGGCTGGCAGTGTCTGAACTGACTTCACGTGTGGCAAGTTCAAAGGGCATCAGAACCTTGCACAACGTTGAAATCATTCTCCACTGCACTTGAGACAGGTGCATTCCACCTCCTATATCGTGCTCAATTGTATAGGCTTGAATGGCCTTTTGCTGCTCCTCCAACCTCTGAAGCATATAGAGGGTTGAATTCCACCTCGTTACCACTTCTTGCTTCAGATGATGGCAGGGCAGGTTCAGTAGTTTTTGGTGGTGCTCCAGTCTTCTGTACGTGGTGCCTGTACGCCGAAAGTGTCCCGCAATTCTTCTGGCCACCGACAGCATCTCTTGCACGCCCCTGTCGTTTTTAAAAAAATTCTGCACCACCAAATTCAAGGTATGTGCAAAACATGGGACGTGCTGGAATTTGCCCATATTTAATGCACACACAATATTGCTGGCGTTGTCCGATGCCACAAATCCACAGGAGAGTCCAATTGGGGTAAGCCATTCTGCGATGATCTTCCTCAGTTGCCGTAAGAGGTTTTTAGCTGTGTGCGTATTCTGGAAAGCGGTGATACAAAGCGTAGCCTGCCTAGGAAAGAGTTGGCGTTTGCGAGATGCTGCTACTGGTGCCGCCGCTGCTGTTCTTGCGGCGGGAGTCCATACATCTACCCAGTGGGCTGTCACAGTCATATAGTCCTGACCCTGCCCTGCTCCACTTGTCCACATGTCCGTGGTTAAGTGGACATTGGGTACAACTGCATTTTTTAGGACACTGGTGAGTCTTTTTCTGACGTCCGTGTACATTCTCGGTATCGCCTGCCTACAGAAGTGGAACCTAGATGGTATTTGGTAACGGGGGCACACTGCCTCAATAAATTGTCTAGTTCCCTGTGAACTAACGGCGGATACCGGACGCACGTCTAACACCAACATAGTTGTCAAGGCCTCAGTTATCCGCTTTGCAGCAGGATGACTGCTGTGATATTTCATCTTCCTCGCAAAGGACTGTTAGACAGTCAATTGCTTACTGGAAGTAGTACAAGTGGGCTTACGACTTCCCCTCTGGGATGACCATCGACTCCCAGCAGCAACAACAGCAGCGCCAGCAGCAGTAGGCGTTACACGCAAGGATGCATCGGAGGAATCCCAGGCAGGAGAGGACTCGTCAGAATTGCCAGTGACATGGCCTGCAGGACTATTGGCATTCCTGGGGAAGGAGGAAATTGACACTGAGGGAGTTGGTGGGGTGGTTTGCGTGAGCTTGGTTACAAGAGGAAGGGATTTACTGGTCAGTGGACTGCTTCCGCTGTCGCCCAAAGTTTTTGAACTTGTCACTGACTTATTATGAATGCGCTGCAGGTGACGTATAAGGGAGGATGTTCCGAGGTGGTTAACGTCCTTACCCCTACTTATTACAGCTTGACAAAGGGAACACACGGCTTGACAAATGTTGTCCGCATTTCTGGTGAAATACTTCCACACCGAAGAGCTGATTTTTTTGGTATTTTCACCAGGCATGTCAACGGCCATATTCCTCCCACGGACAACAGGTGTCTCCCCGGGTGCCTGACTTAAACAAACCACCTCACCATCAGAATCCTCCTGGTCAATTTCCTCCCCAGCGCCAGCAACACCCATATCCTCCTCATCCTGGTGTACTTCAACACTGACATCTTCAATCTGACTATCAGGAACTGGACTGCGGGTGCTCCTTCCAGCACTTGCAGGGGGCGTGCAAATGGTGGAAGGCGCATGCTCTTCACGTCCAGTGTTGGGAAGGTCAGGCATCGCAACCGACACAATTGGACTCTCCTTGTGGATTTGGGATTTCGAAGAACGCACAGTTCTTTGCGGTGCTTTTGCCAGCTTGAGTCTTTTCAGTTTTCTAGCGAGAGGCTGAGTGCTTCCATCCTCATGTGAAGCTGAACCACTAGCCATGAACATAGGCCAGGGCCTCAGCCGTTCCTTGCCACTCCGTGTGGTAAATGGCATATTGGCAAGTTTACGCTTCTCCTCCGACAATTTTATTTTAGGTTTTGGAGTCCTTTTTTTACTGATATTTGGTGTTTTGGATTTGACATGCTCTGTACTATGACATTGGGCATCGGCCTTGGCAGACGACGTTGCTGGCATTTCATCGTCTCGGCCATGACTAGTGGCAGCAGCTTCAGCACGAGGTGGAAGTGGATCTTGATCTTTCCCTAATTTTGGAACCTCAACATTTTTGTTCTCCATATTTTAATAGGCACAACTAAAAGGCACCTCAGGTAAACAATGGAGATGGATGGATACTAGTATACAATTATGGATGGACTGCCGAGTGCCGACACAGAGGTAGCTACAGCCGTGGACTATTGTACTGTACTGTGTCTGCTGCTAATATAGACTGGATGATAATGAGATGTAGTATGTATGTATAAAGAAGAAAGAAAAAAAAACCACGGGTAGGTGGTATACAATTATGGATGGACTGCCGAGTGCCGACACAGAGGTAGCTACAGCCGTGGACTACCGTACTGTGTCTGCTGCTAATATAGACTGGTTGATAATGAGATGTAGTATGTATTCAGAAGAAAGAAAAAAAAAACCACGGGTAGGTGGTATACAATTATGGACGGACTGCCGAGTGCCGACACAGAGGTAGCTACAGCCGTGGACTACCGTACTGTGTCTGCTGCTAATATAGACTGGTTGATAATGAGATGTAGTATGTATAAAGAAGAAAGAAAAAAAAAACCACGGGTAGGTGGTATACAATTATGGACGGACTGACGAGTGCCGACACAGAGGTAGCTACAGCCGTGGACTACCGTACTGTACTGTGTCTGCTGCTAATATAGACTGGATGATAATGAGATGTAGTATGTATAAAGAAGAAAGAAAAAAAAACCACGGGTAGGTGGTATACAATTATGGACGGACTGCCGAGTGCCGACACAGAGGTAGCTACAGCCGTGGACTACCGTACTGTACTGTGTCTGCTGCTAATATAGACTGGTTGATAAAGAGATGTAGTATGTATGTATAAAGAAGAAAGAAAAAAAAACCACGGGTAGGTGGTATACAATTATGGATGGACTGCCGAGTGCCGACACAGAGGTAGCTACAGCCGTGGACTACTGTACTGTGTCTGCTGCTAATATAGACTGGTTGATAAAGAGATGTAGTATGTATGTATAAAGAAGAAAGAAAAAAAAACCACGGGTAGGTGGTATACAATTATGGACGGACTGCCGAGTGCCGACACAGAGGTAGCTACAGCCGTGGACTACTGTACTGTGTCTGCTGCTAATATAGACTGGTTGATAAAGAGATGTAGTATGTATGTATAAAGAAGAAAGAAAGAAAAACCACGGGTAGGTGGTATACAATTATGGATGGACTGCCGAGTGCCGACACAGAGGTAGCTACAGCCGTGAACTACCGTACTGTGTCTGCTGCGACTGGATGATAAATAATGATATAAAAAATATATATATATCACTACTGCAGCCGGACAGGTATATATTATATAATGACGGACCTGCTGGACACTGTCTGTCAGCAGAATGAGTTTTTTATAGAATAAAAAAAAAACACCACACAAGTCACACGACGAGTGTTTAACTTTTTCAGGCAATCACAATATAGTATACTACTAACTATACTGGTGGTCAGTGTGGTCAGGTCACTGCTCAGTCACACTGGCAGTGGCACTCCTGCAGCAAAAGTGTCCACTGTTTAATTTTAATAATATGTATGTACTCCTGGCTCCTGCTATAACCTATAACTGGCACTGCTCCCCAGTCTCCCCCACAATTATAAGCTGTGTGAGCACAGTCAGATATATACATAGGTGATGCAGCACACTGGGCTGAGCAGTGCACACAGATATGGTATGTGACTGAGTCACTGTGTATCGTTTTTTTCAGGCAGAGAACGGATTATATTAAATAAAACTGCACTGTCTGGTGGTCACTGTGGTCAGTCACTACTAAACTCTGCACTCTCTACAGTACTCCTAAGCTCCAGTAAATCAAGTGTCTCTGTCTCAAATCAATCTCACTCTCTCTCTTCTAATCTAAATGGAGAGGACGCCAGCCACGTCCTCTCCCTATCAATCTCAATGCACGTGTGAAAATGGCGGCGACGCGCGGCTCCTTATATAGAATCCGAGTCTCGCGAGAATCCGACAGCGTCATGATGACGTTCGGGCGCGCTCGGGTTAACCGAGCAAGGCGGGAAGATCCGAGTCGCTCGGACCCGTGAAAAAAAACATGAAGTTCGGGCGGGTTCGGATTCCGAGGAACCGAACCCGCTCATCTCTACTCACAGCCCCATAGGGCTGCAAGTGCCTTTATGTGGATTTGGGCTGAAATGGGGCCACAAGGGGTGTGAGATGCGGAGCCGCTGCCAACGTTGAAGCACCGCAGCAACAACAACAACTCACACCCCTCACGCCTAATTGGATTAACCCCACAGACTGAACACACTCAGCAAATAAGAAATGCAGGAAAGCTGAGCTTCTGTACTTACAGTGTCCTGATCCTTGGATCTACTGTATGGCACATATCCTAGGTTAGTCATTTACACATAGTACAGTAAATTCATGTTAATATAAACTGAAAACAAAGACCAGGCCAGGCATGGTGTGAGAAGAATAACAGATGACGTTGCTAAGAAATGTATCGGCAGAATATTTCCACCCACGGTGTTATTATTGTAAATGTCACCTCATGTACAGTTAAGCGAATGAAGGATGTGGTTATCAAGGTGGTGAAGCCGAATATTTATATATTTTTATGTAAGATGGTTAAGCAGAGAATAACTGGTAACTATATAACACTATAAAATGTACCACTAAACAACTAAAGGTGAAAGATATCAGAACACAAGTTCGATACGTGGGACATTTTTATTTTTCCCCCCAAAGTATATTAAAATAGAGTAGAAGACATCTTGGCCAGATTTGTCAGCCTTGGAGAGTGATAAATTGCATGGTGATAAAGTACCAGTCAATCAGCTCCTAACTGTCATTTTTTTCAAACCCGACCTGTAACATGGCAGTTAGCAGCTGATTGGCTGGTACTTTCTCACCGTACAATTTATCACTCTCCAAGGCTTGATAAATCTGGGCCCTTGTACAGTAACTGCACACTGCCACAAAGATTGCAGCTCAATGCCTCATCTGTGGGTACTTACTACTGTATTTATAGACTGCTGACTGGAGAACCTCAGGACAGACAAACACAATAACAGAATATCCTACATAATGATTATAAACCATATTGTTAAATGGTAGCTCTGTTCTCCCCTATTGCTGTTAGGTGCCTCGGCAAGCAGCGTATTGCCTGGATTTCTTGTGATGGGTCTAATTCAGGTTGCTGCCTTCATAAAGCTACATTCCTCCCACCTACTTATGGGTCAATAGGCTCCTGACTATATTATCTCTGGTGTGTGTATTTGAGCCACTGGTTCTGAGAGAGGGGGAGTTCAGGTACTAAATTACCCAGGCTTGCTGGAGGGGCCCAGTGGGGTCCAAGGTTTGACCCCCCCCCCCCTCCCCCATCTCATCAGAGAAGCGGGTCCCTCCACCATGGCCAGTATCAACTTTCCAGTAACATCTTTGAGAAGATGGCACTGCACATTGGGCGGTATCCTATTAGCTGTGCTGAGTTACCTCAGCTAAATGATTCCCCCATGGCTATCCAACTAGCCCCATAAACCAGCACTTATAAACCAGGATTATGGTGACACGCAAAGCAGAATCCCCAATAACCAGCCCCAGGAAACCCGTTATCGGGCGGTAACACATGGGTCTGCAATGTTTTCATGGATCCCATGTGTTATCGGCTGATAATGGGTGATTTACTGCACGGTAAAAATGGGCTGTAATTGGATAACCTGACTAAAGAGTCTGTTATTACCAAGCGGTAAATCACTGCATCTAATAGGATACCACCCATTGAGAGCAAAGACTCCAAATATCACTGTTAAGATGGCACCAGCTGAGGAGGGCGGACCCACTTCCAGGAGCAAAAAAGGTATGAAGCAGTTGCCCTCACCCGATATTGATTATTTGTAGGATGCGTGAACACGTCCCCTTTTAGGCCATGTCCCCATGCTTGTACCGGAGGCCCGTCTTGTCTCTCTACAGTATGTCCCTAAATTGAGTCCATGTATTGTAAAAGTTAGATGGAAAGCTCCACTCGGGCAGGGACTAAGGGGTGAATTTATCATTGATGGCAGTGGGGCCCAAAAAGTAAAACATTTTTATTATCCATTAAAAAGTGACTTTTGGAGGCTTTTTAATAGAAACTGATTACCTGGGACAACAGTTGAAAAAATGCCTGTCATAACAAAGAAGCTGGCAGCACAGTGATAACTGGCGCTATCACTTTACTGCCAGCTAGGACACTGTGCATGCACAGCCAACAGTCCATTCACATGCCTAAGTACACTTTAATTGCTGTGAAGGGAGTAGCATAGAGGCTGCCAGGGAAGGATCAGAAGATCCCTCTCTGGCAATGCTCTCCCCCATAGAGATATAAGGCTTATGTTATCTATAGATGGCTAATGTGGCCAAGCTGCAAAATGCTTTGGGAAGTCCGCAGTCCCCTTTGAGAATAATGCAGTGTTAAGCTGGGTACACACTGGGCGATATATCGGCCGTTCAAGCTAGAGAGTGTGTACACCGACATGTCTCTGGAAGACTTCGTTCACAGACATATTACATTGTTGTGCAGCACAGCTGATGGCCGATATATCTGTAGATACAGTATATCGGCACACCTGGCTGTGTGTATAGGCGGTCTGCCGAACGATCATACCCTTGCTGCAGGATCTGACGTCACAGCTGGGCGGGCAAATTCAGATGCCCGCCCAGCTGGATATGAGAATGACCTGTCGAGTGACTGATCGGTAAGTCAAGTGTATATGCCTTCCTGGATCGGCCACTCTGTCAGTGCGACGGTGGGTCCGCCAACATCTCGGTGTGGTGTGTACCCAGTCTTAAACAGCCTTAAATCATGTGGAAACTAGCATTTCTGCAGGATTTTAATGACAAATGCGCTTAATAAATATATAATAAATATATATAAATATATAAATATAATATATAAATAAATAAATAATAATAATAAATATAATGTCCTGTGATTTTATACTGCAGAACATATTGGTGCTAAATAATAAAAATAATAATAATGATAATTATGCATGCACACATCTGCAGAAATTGGTCTGGTGAAGTGGTTAGTAACTTACTGCTCCAGGCCTGTATAGATAGAACAGCTGAGTATAATTGCTGCAATAAGAATTTTTTTATTCACGGGAGAAGCGGTGATTAAAAAACCTACTTATCATTGGAAAAAGGGTACTCTAAATAAATATGTCCTTAAGTCTTAGTTTAGAGCTAAGCTTATTATAATAGGTATAGAATATATTGGTCCTGACTCAGATTTACATAAGAGCAAGCGTGCCGAAGCCATGGCATTATACCATGGGAGTTGGCGAGCGCACCAAAGACAGTCGCATTGTACCATGGGAGTTGGCAAGCGTGCCAAAGCCAGTGGCGATGTACCATGGGCCAAGTATTAACATGCCTGATGACTTGCATCCTGGTCCTATAATCTATATATGATTATCTAATGACGTACAACATTTGAGTGTGGCTGGGGTATGTTCTTCATTAATACATTACCAATATTTCCATTCTATTTACAGAGTTGGCTGGGTCCATACTTCCCAACAATGCATTCTCAAGTGGGCATTCTTACTCCAGAAGTTGATATTCTTGAAATTCACTGTCCCAGCTTAAAGAACAACCCAGAAAAGCAAACGCTATTTCCTCCCAAGTCGTGCTCAAGTAACTGCAGGAAATGCGGAGGTATCGGTGACATCAGGGAGAAAATATCCAAGCAAAGATTCATTGACAACCAATGTTGTTTTCATTGCCTTACCAACACCAACACCACCATGGATGGTCTTGAAGCTTCCATTGATGAGGAAGACGACAGTAAAGATGATGGATACCCTGATATTGATCTAGACAGTGGCACTGGTAACACCTTGAATGACTTGGTGAACCACAGATCAAATCCAGAAGGTGCAGAAAAGTCTAAAGTGGACTTTAAGTTTCATCCTCAAGAAAATGTCCTGAGAGACAACATGAATATTTTAGACCTGCTATCTGTACCCCCCGAAGAGTGGGAATTGCATGAATCATCTTGTCAAGAGGAAGATGAGAATGTGTTTTATAATGATGAGAATTACAATGCTCTTTCCCCCGACTCAGGAAATAGCACTGATTTTGGTTATCCCCAGATGTGCCTGGACCTAGACACCATTGATAGTGGATTTGTGGACTCTGAATGTGGGAGCCCTGTGGATAGTGATTTTGGAAACAGGGAAATGACAACAAAAACATTAAGTTCAGATTCTTATTGTGGAGAAGGGGAAATAGGTAAAACAAATTATGTGAAACAATGGGTGCCTTCTGATTCTATGGGGACTGTTCATCAACGAGGTCCAGATGCATTTCCGCATGGGTAATGAGCCCGTAACGGATAATGAATGGGCCTCTACTGGAGCAAAAAGATCTAAATTACTTTCCTTTTTTTCTTTCACTTTCATGAAATTGTGATTTACAGCATTTGATCATTGTGAGCAGATTAATTATCATAGCTGTTTATGATGCTGAGGGGGATTTTGGACCAGACACAGTGTACCTAAAGCACTTTCATTTGTGGCCTTGCTAGCCCTTTTCTGCCCAAAAATTAATTAGGTATAGGACCCAAAGAGTCATTTCCATTTATTTTGCACAATTATTGAATGTGTTTCCTTTGCTTCCAAAATTCATAAAAGTTACAACACACTCTTTCTCCTTATTAAGTGAAGCATTCCCTGTCTTCTTCAAACGCAGTCATATACAGTTATTTAGTTATGATGTAACTCAGGAAACTAACGGCTTATTCTGGCTGTCTCATATTTCAGCTTAAACTTATCTTACTTGTCCCAAACTGAGTGCTTGCTTTATCTTCTGCACCTAGAATGAGTGCAGGTGCCAGAAAGAAGATGATGACAACAACAACTGTTAGGTGGCATTAAACTGAAGTATGGAACTGTGATAGCCTCTGATTTTGTAAAAACAAAGTGTGATTTTTTGGCAACTTGCTGTGGAGTTGTAAACAGACTTATGTAACAGAAGGTAAATCTCCAGGAAACCGTGATTCTAACACAGAGGTCAGCTCAAGTTGCCGATTATTTTTTTTTTTTTAATAAGTCTTTGGTTGGTTACAAACAGTGATCGATCAATCAAATGGTATGCGGTTAGAATGTTGACAATCACTATCAATATTCAAAATGTCGACACCAGAATGTTAGATGTTGACCATCTGGAAAATGTCAACATGAATAACAAAAACACGATATTTTGACATACTGTAGTAAAATGTTGACATTTGGGTTAGGTTAGGGGTCATCAGTGTTAACATGCTAAATATGGCAACATGGTTTTTGTAGACATTATCTCTGTCAGTATGATTACTGTTGAACTGATATACCAAACCCAATGAAATAACATAACAGTGTATAGATAAGTTGTAAATGTATTCCGTTATATATCAGGGTAAGGGAAAAGCAGCACAAGGTGCCATGGGTCGGATGGGACAGGAATAATAATGAAGAAAAAAAAAATGACTATTTGTCCCTTCTCTAAATCTAAAGAGCAGACGCAAAAGGGGGGCTGACAGCATAAGGGCATGGTGCGAGGGTGTCAGTATTTGGGGTATTTAGAAGGTAGTGATACTTCTTGGCACACATAGGGGGTAATTCCGAGTTGATTTGGGTGGGTTATTTTGTTTCTGTGCAGGGTAAATAAATACTGGCTGCTTTATTTTTACACTGCAATTTAGATTGCAGATTGAACACACCACACCCAAATCTAACTCTCTCTCTGCACATGTTATATCTGCCTCTCCTGCAGTGCACATGGTTTTGCCCAACTGCTAACAAAGTTTCTGCTGCGATCAACTCAGAATTACCCCCATAGTGTAATCCATCAAATATTTTTTTTTTATTTTTCCATATATCTTAAGACAATGATAAAAACAGGTCAGATGTTTACTGGATATCTGTGACCAAAGAAGGCCAATATGGTGTTTATGTAAAAAGAGGCTCTGAAACCTCTAATTGGACCCTTCTTCAACCAGGATTCAGACACATGCCGTAAGAACAGCACTCCTGTAACCTACAGTCAATACATTTTGATAGTCAATCTCTTTCTCAGAAAGAGATTGTCAGTTGTGTAAGACGCATATATATTAGAGATGTGCACCGGAAATTTTTCGGGTTTTGGTTTTGGATTCGTTTCGCGGCCGTGTTTTGGATTCGGACGCGTTTTGGCAAAACCTCCCTGAAAATTTTTTGTCGGATTTGGGTGTGTTTTGGATTCGGGTGTTTTTTTAAAAAAAAAACTCAAAAACAGCTTAAATCATAGAATTTGGGGGTAATTTTGATCCTATAGTATTATTAACCTCAATAACTACAAATTCCACTCATTTCCAGTCTATTCTGAACACCTCACACCTCACAATACTATTTTTAGTCCTAAAATTTGCACCAAGGTCGCTGGATGACTAAGCAAAGCGACCCAAGAGGGCGGCACAAACACCCGGCCCATCTAGGAGTGGCACTGCAGTGTCAGACAGGATGGCACTTAAAAAAATTGGCCCCAAACAGCACATGATGCAAAGAAAAGATAAAAAGAGGTGCACTGTGGTCACTGGACGGCTAAGCTAAGCGACACAAACACCTCAATATCACAGGAATTATTTGTTCTAATCAATGGTATTATTGGTCCAAATCACTGGAAGAAAATGACAATCACTGGAATTATTCGTTTTAATCAATGGTATTATTGGTCCAAATCACTGGAAGAAAATGACAAAATCACTGGAATTATTCGTTCTAATCAATGGTATTATTGGTCCAAATCACTGGAAGAAAATGACAAAATCACTGGAATTATTCGTTCTAATCAATGGTATTATTGGTCCAAATCACTGGAAGAAAATGACAAAATCACTGGAATTATTCGTTCTAATCAATGGTATTATTGGTCCAAATCACTGGAAGAAAATGACAAAATCACTGGAATTAAATGGCAGTAATGCCGGGAATTATATCAAATGGCAGTACCACTGGACATATAAGGAAGTGTCAGACAGGATGGCACTTAAAAAAATTGGCCCCAAACAGCACATGATGCAAAGAAAAGAGAAAAAGAGGTGCACTGTGGTCACTGGATGGCTAAGTTAAGCGACACAAACACCTCAATATCACAGGAATTATTTAGAAACCGTTGTTTGAGAATATTTGTTCTCTTTCCCTTACAAAGGAACAAACCACTTTCCAAGAAGACTGACGTTTTTTGGGATTATGGAGACATAATGTTTTTGACTATAAATCCTAAAGCAGGTGGTGTAATAGAGCAAAAGAGTGCAAGAGACCAGCCATGCAGTTTCTGAAATATTATGGCAAAATGTTACTGTATTTCATAAGCACTCATTCCTAACTCTGCTAAGTACTGTTTGGTATACTATATCTGGCTTCCATGAGGTAGTTGTCCATTATTTCAGCTTCCATTGACCTTTTTGAAAGCGGTAGAAGTTATCGATTCTTCCCCCCCCCCCCCTATTTTTAATTTTCTCCTGCATAGCCCAGTAAAATGTTGCAATGTTAAGTATTGACTTGTGCCTTCTGGGGGTCCACTTCTTCACCAAACCCAGCCAAATCTCATCCTAACCCTCTGTTTCACGTTCTCTATGTACCCCATCTGTGTCACCCATGTCTGTCTACCCCTCCCCTTTAGATTGTAAGTTCTCACGAGCAGGACCCTCTTCCCTCATGTGCTTATCCTTTGTCTTACTTTAATAATCTTAAACTGTACCACATCCAGCAGTCTTCTGCCACCTGATACTTATCCCAGTGTCATCTGCTGATGTAACTATGAGTACTTACCCTGTACTTGTCCTATACTGTCATCAACTGTAAGTTGCTGTTTTCCTGTTTGATTATTTATGTACTCTGTAATTGGGCTCTGCAGAACCCTTGTGGCACCATATAAATAAAGGATAATAATAATAATAATAATAATATAGGGTGTATCATCTACAGGTGTATCTCACACATCACACAGTACAGTATATAGGGTATATAATCCCCAGGTGTATCTCACACATCGCTCAGTAAAGATTACAGGATGTATAATCACCAGGTGTATAAAACACGTTGCACAGTACAGTATACATACTGGTCACAACAATGCAGCAGATATTGAGCACTGATCAGGATACTAGAAGTGACACAGAGCTGCAAGATACAGCAATGGCCTAGTGTACTGTACTATATATGTATACTGCTGGTCACCAAAATGCTGCACTATCCTACTATATACTGCTCACAATAATGCAGCACAGATATGGAATGGATACTTGCAGTGACACAGAGCTGCAAGATACTACAGCAATGGCCTAATGTACTGTACAACTATATACTGTTGGTCACCAAAATGCTGCACTGTAATACTATATATACTGCTCACAAAAATGCAGCACAAATATGGAATGGATAATTGCAGTGACACAGAGCTGCAAGATACTACAGCAATGGCCTAATGTACTGTACAACTATATACTGTTGGTCACCAAAATGCTGCACTGTAATACTATATATACTGCTCACAAAAATGCAGCACAGATATGGAATGGATATTTGCAGTGACACAGAGCTGCAAGATACTACAGCAATGGCCTAATGTACTGTACAACTATATACTGTTGGTCACCAAAATGCTGCACTGTAATAATTATAATACTATATACTGCTCACAAAATGCAGCACAGATATGGAATGGATACTTACAGTGACACTGAGCTGCAAGATACTACAGCAATGGCCATATCATGTACTGTACAACTATATACTGTTGGTCACCAAAATGCAGCACACTGATCAGATTTCTGTAGCACACTGAGCACAGATATGGAGCTTTTCAGGCAGAGAACGTAGATATTTTCAGCACACTGAGCACAGATTATTTGCAGCACACTGAGCACAGATATTTGCAGCACACTGAGCACAGATTACGGAGCTTTATAATGGCGGCGACACGCGGCTCTTTATATAGAATACGAATCTCGTGAGAATTCGACAGCGGGATGATGACGTTCGGGCGCGTTCAGGTTAACCGAGCAAGGCGGGAAGATCCGAGGCTGCCTCGGAACCGTGTAAAATAGGTGAAGTTCGTGGGGGTTCGGATCTCGAGGAACCGAACCCGCTCATCTCTAATATATATAGAGCCAACTAGAGGGTCTTCTTCCTATAACAGCTGCCCGTTGTTCCCTTAGTGTTCGATGTACATACCCCTACTTAGAATGCTGCCAGGGCTTACACCTCAGCAGTAGGGGCTTACCCAATTGACTGGAGACCGCAAGATATTGGCTGGATTAATATATGACAAGATACACAGTACTGGGAAGGGAGGAGTTAACCGGCAGGGACTAGACTAACTTGCAGCTACTGAGTGTGACCCCGTGGGATGGTATGCGGGCATGGTGTAGATGGATCGGCTGCACTGAAGCAAGTAGAATGCTGGCACAGGAGTGACAGGGAACAGGCCGGATAAACACAGGTATATACAGGGTATTGTCTAGTCGGATAGAGTATCCACAGGAACAAGGCAGGATATTCCTCAGACGGACAGAGTATCCACAGCAACCTTGGGCAAGGACTAGCTGCTTACACACAGGGTATAAACTATATCCGGCAGGTTAAAGTGTGCTGGCTGCCTTATTAGAGGTAGATGGCCTGTTTGCCCAGCAACGATCAGGAACCGCCGGCCCTTGCGGCCAGAAGATGCAACATCCCGGTTCCTAGGCAACAACCGAGACTCGCAAGGGGAACAAGCCGCGCAGCGACTTGTAACAGAGATTGACTCTCAAAAAGCGTCGGCAGCAGCTGACAGTGGTTCTGTTATTACTACTATTTCCGGGAGTCTCCCTGACAATCAGGGAAAGTTGGCAAATATGAGTTTATTTAATATGCACAAACTGCTTATACAGGTATAGGCCTAATGAGGTCAGACTCGCACAGTGGTTTTGTCAGAAAATGCCCAAGGCAACAAAATGGAAGTTACAGGAAAATAACATTGGCAGCTTTTTAATCACCGCCTATTACATTCAGTGATTTTCAGACCAAAGTGCTTATCATGGGAGTGTGAGGGCCAGAACAGGTATACTGTATGTTCTAAATGAACTTGCTTTGCAGTTCTGCAATACAGATAATATATTGTTTACTTTGCATTGGTATATGTGACATGGGGGACATTTACTAAGTAATGATAAAAGTGGAGACGTGAGCCAGTGGAGAAGTTGCCCATGGCCACCAACCAGCTGCTCTGTATACTTTAATAGTATGCAAATTATAAATGTTACGTCAATGCTGATTGGTTGCCATGGACAACTTCTCCACTGGCTCACTTCTCCACTTTTATAACTGCTTAGTAAATGTCCCCCATAATCGTGTACATCTGGGGTTCGAGCTTTTAGCCATGTGGCTCTGACTCTATGGAACTCACTTTCCCCGCACAGCTTGAGAGGCCCCAACTATAGAATCCTTCAAAAACAGACTCAAGACTTTCCTGTTTACTTAGCATTTCCGTATTGTCCCTTTAGTATCTCACTGTATTTTATTAAAAGCTTTTCTGTACTTCATTGTTTCTGTACTATATTATGTTCAATCTATCTGTAAAGCGCCTTGAGTCCTACTGGAGAAAGAGCGCTATATAAATAAAATTATTATTATTAATATTACACTGTGAATAAAATACTGTTTATGTTACCTTTTATTTATATGTGTGTATTCATTTGGCTTACATTTTAAATTATGAAGTTTGCAGATGAAACTAAACTGTAGGGTAATTAATTCAGAAATAGATGTGGAGTCTCTGCAGAATGACTTATCTAAACTTGAAATCTGGGCGTCTAAATGGAGAATGAGGTTCAATATAGAAAAATGCAAGGTTATGCATTTCGGGACTAAAACAAATTTCCATCCTATATATTAAACGGGGAAAGTCTAGGGGTAACAGTTTTGGAAAAAGATTTGGGGGTACTCATTGATAAGAAGCTTAATAACCATATACAATGTCAAAGCGCAGTAAAGAAGGCAAGTAAGGTGTTAGCGTGCATAAAAACGGGGAATTGAGACAAAGGACGAGGATGTAATTCTGCCGCTGTACAAATCATTGGTACGTCCGCACCTGGAAGTTTGTGTTTAGTTTTGGGCACAACTGTATAAAAAAGATATCAGTGAACTCGAAAGGGTTCAAAGGCGAGCTACTAAATTGATTAAAGGGCTAGAGGGACTGGACTACGAGGAAAGGCTTACTAGGTTGAACATGTATACACTGGAAAAGAGGCGTCTAAGAGGAGACATTATTAATATCTTCAAATATGTAAAGGGACACTACAAAGAGTTGTCAGAGAAATTATTTTTTAAAAGAACTCTGTTTAGGACACGTGGGCACTCGCTGAGGCTGGAGGAGAGAAAATTCCGTACGCAACGGAGGAAAGGGTTCTTCACTGTTAGGGCAATTAGGATTTGGAATTCCTTGCCAGGGAAGGTGGTAATGGTGGACTCTGTAAATGCACTTAAAAGGGGATTGGATGAATTTCTGATTGAAAAGGATATCCAAGGTTACAACATTTAAAATATTGACGTTGTTAATTCGGGTGTAACATGATTTGTAGTTGTCAACTAGTCATAAAGCATTCTTCAGCAGGTCCAGTATAATCAACTCAATGTAATACAAAATACAGGTTGAACGCGATGGGCATATTGCCTCTTTTCACCCTCAATTACTATGTTACTATGTTACCATAGACGCTGATTAAAACTTGGTGGAACTCACTGGAGCGGAGGCAAGTTCGGTTCTGAGCAATGTGTGGCTGTCATCTCAGAAATATGGCAGCCCAACATCGCAACTATGTGACTGTGTGGAAAAATATGCAGTGTTGGTGCTAGCGAGGTTCCGCCAAAACAGGAAGCTGGCATCTCTCTGCCCTAGCACTGAAATTATTCCCCCCCCCCCCCCCCTTGCCTTGCACATATATAAAACAGTAGAATATAATACTCAAATAAATAAATATGGCTGCGCATTTGCAGCTTTTAGGGGACCTGCTGTATATATAAATGCACTATGGCCCTCATTCCGAGTTGTTAGCTCGCAAGCTGCTTTTAGCAGCATTGCACACGCTAAGCCGCCGCCTACTGGGAGTGAATCTTAGCTTATCAAAATTGCGAACGAAAGATTCGCAATATTGCGAAAAGACTTCTCTGTGCAGTTTCTGAGTAGCTCGAGACTTACTCTTCCAGTGCGATCAGTTCAGTGCTTGTCGTTCCTGGTTTGACGTCACAAACACACCCAGCGTTCGCCCAGACACTCCTCAGTTTCTCCAGCCACTCCTGCGTTTTTCCCAGAAACGGTTTCGTTTTTTCACACACTCCCATAAAACGGCCAGTTTCCGCCCAGAAACACCCACTTCCTGTCAATCACATTACGATCACCAGAACGAAGAAAAAACCTAGTAATGCCGTGAGTAAAATACCAATCTTCATAGCACATGCGCATTAGCTTCTAATCACTCCGTTGCGACAAAAAAATAACGAGCGAACAACTCGGAATGACCACCTATATGTATATGACATTATATTTGTAACTCCTATCCTTGGCAAGGGTGTATCTAGGGGTCTGAGCACCCCTGGCAAAGTAAGGAACTGGCGCCTCCCACCTCCCCCACCCAGGGACAGAGAGGGTGGAGTTACAGATAGGCTGAGGTCAGGGACACTGAGGGAGAATTACAGGGAGGGTACAGGTAGGGACAGTGAGGTGGAGCGCTTACAGGGGGGCTTAGGTCAGGGACACTGAGGGGCAGTTACAGGGAGGGTGTGGGCAGGGACACTGAGGTGGAATTACAGGAGTGTGTGGGCAGGGACACTGAGGTGGAATTACAGGAGGGTGTGAGCAGGGACACTGAGGGGGGAGTCACAAGGGGGCTGAGGTCAGGGACACTAAGGGGTAATTACAGGGAGGGTTCGGGTAGGGAAAATGAGAGGGAGGGGCTACAGGGAGGCTGAGGTCAAGGACACTGAGGAGCAATTACAGGGATGTGACACTGAGAGGAAATTACAGGAGTGTGCGGGCAGGGACACTGAGGCGGGAGTCACAGGGAGGCTGAGGTCAGGAACACTGAGGGAGAATTACAGGGAGGGTGCAGGCAGGGATACTGAGGAGTAATTACGAGGAGGGTGCGGGCAGGGACACTGAGATGGAATTACGGGGAGGGTGCAGGCAGGGGGGATTACGAGGAGTGTGCAATCAGGGACACTGAGATGGAATTACGGGGAGGGTGCAGGCAGGGAGACTGAGGGGGAATTACGAGGAGTGTGCAGGCAGGGACACTGAGGGGAAATTACGTTTAGGGTGCGGGTAGGGACACTGACAGGGAATTACGGGGAGGGTGCGGGCAGGGATACTGAGGGGCAATTATGGGAAGGGTGCGGGCAGGGGCACTGAGAGGGAATTACAGGAGTGTATGGACAGGGTCACGGAGGGGGCAGTTACAGGGATGGTGCGGGCAGGGACACTGAGGGGTAATTACAAGGAGGGTACAGGCAGGGACACCGAGGGGATATATGCACACATACATACAGTTAAAAACCCCTCTCTAGGTGTGATGGAACTACATGTCCCAGCAAATCCAGTTGACAAGGTGTGCTGGGTCTCAACACAGCTGGACAGGCAGTCACTGGTCCTCTCCATACAGAGCTCTTTGTAACCTGTTATCCAGACTGCCAGGATAGACCATGCAGTGCAGCTACGGTACCGCAGAAAATGTACAGGTATGCTCATGCTGCACTGCTGACTAGTGCTGGTTGTAGTGGCTGGTGTTTGGTGACAGATTGCGTCGGACCAATGAGAAAGGGCGCGGATGAAGAAGAGGAGGTGCCTCACCCCTCCTCATACCTGGAAGTGCCCCGCTCACCGGCTATATTCACCATCATTGTGACTGTAGTCACAGAGAGTGTCAGAGTGCAATACGCTTCTGAGTCCGGCAGTGGATGAGCACTGCTAAGGGATGTACTCAGTGAGAACTACTATGTCATTCTACCCCATGGCGCGTGTGGCACTGCCGGGTGGCGCCCCCCCTCCCCCCCACACACACACACCTTCTTGGCCGGCGCCCCTGGCAAGTGCCATCCTGGCCAATAGGAAGATGCACCCCTGCCTTGCAGTGACCATCTATATATTAGTCACAATAGAAAGATGGGGCATTGCTCATGTTTTGAATAAAATATTGTATTTAGGTGGTCATTCCGAGTTGATCGCTCGTTATTTTTTTTTTGCAACGGAGCGATTAGTCGCTAATGCGCATGCGCAATGTCCGCAGTGCGACTGCGCCAAGTAAATTTGCTATGCAGTTAGGTATTTTACTCATGGCATTACGAGGTTTTTTCTTCGTTCTGGTGATCGTAATGTGATTGACAGGAAGTGGGTGTTTCTAGGCGGAAACTGGCCGTTTTATGGGTGTGTGTGAAAAAACGCTGCCGTTTCTGGGAAAAACGCGGGAGTGTCTGAAGAAACGGGGGAGTGTCTGGGCGAACGCTGGGAGTGTTTGTGACGTCAAACCAGGAACGAAACTGATTGAACTGATCGCAGTTGCCGAGTAAGTCTGGAGCTACTCAGAAACTGCTAAGAAGTGTCTATTCGCAATTCTGCTAATCTTTCGTTCGCAATTTTACTATGCTAAGATTCACTCCCAGTAGGCGGCGGCTTAGCGTGTGCAAAGCTGCTAAAAGCAACTTGCGAGCGAACAACTCGGAATGAGGGCCTTAGTTTTAAAGTGTTATGTGATCATATTGTTTTATTATATATATATATATATATACATATATATATATTCATCAAGCAGTTACGGCGGCACTCAAGCAGACTTGTTCAATCTTTTATAAACATAGCAAGTTTATTTTCCAACGTCGTTTCGGGGATATACCCCGTCGTCAGGGACAGCACATCACACGGGGTATATCCCCGAAACGACGTTGGAAAATAAACTTGCTATGTTTATAAAAGATTGAACAAGTCTGCTTGAGTGCCGCCGTAACTGCTTGATGAATATTGGGGGTTGTGCCGTCAACCCACGGAGGGCACCGCAGCAAGAATTATCCTTCATCCCATATAGGAGTGCCGGGTAACCATTGATTTCTACATATATATATATATATATATATATATATATATATATATATATAATTGGAGCTGATCACGATTTGGTCACCAGGTTTGCATGATGACCTACTCACAGTTATGGCGCATATCTGCACATCACACCTTACATGTATGGCGTACACTCCATATGCCGATCTGAACGCTGTGTATGTTAATTGTTACATGCACACACTGCAATGACTGGATGGAAGAGGACCATTTGAGGAGAATCCACAAGACATTGTAGAGAAAGCTGCGCATCAGAGCAGTTTGAGGTTATTCTCACAGATCTGATCCAGTTTGTGAGAAGATCTCAGTCTGGCACATTCCAGCAGTTTACTTACTAGATTTTCTTCAGTAGAAATGACCCTTTATTGGTGGAACTCTTCTTGAGTCAGGACATCATACACACCTGTAATCTGAATACAGAGCAGCCTGCAGATGGTCCTTTTAGCGGAAAAGAACCATCTGCAGGCTGCTCTGTATTCAGATTACAGGTGTGTATGATGTCCTGGGCATTTAGTGCAGCGGTTCTCAAACTGTGGGTCCTGATTCCAAAGTGGGTTGCGACCATCTCAGCATGGGGTCACGGCTCCATGTTACTGACCGTCAGGCTGATAACTTCTCTGATCTCTCAGTCAGGGATCCAAGGAGTCTGAAAAATCAGTTGAATAGTCTGTTACTCAAGACTCCTCAGATCACTGGCTTAGAGTGATCAGGCAGCTCTGCCCCCACCCCAGTACTCTGCCTATCCTGTCCCGGCCAGCAGCTGCCGCTGCTTCCAGCAAGCTGCACTCATGGCTCCCTCATCTACATGCAGGTATCCATAAGAGCACACACCTGGAAGCAAGGGCGCATCCGGGTCCTGGGGCTCTTGTTTATTGGAAACTTGCAGATGAAACAGGCAGCCAGCAGCAGTCCAGAGTCAGACTCAGAGGAACAGGGCTCTGAGTCTGTGAAGAACCTCTTGTAAGTAAGTACAGCATAGGGGCCATCCACGGGAACAATGGGGGGGGGGGGGGGGGGGGGGGGGTCCGAGAAGCAGCGGCAGGGGGGAGCATAAGGCAAAAATAGGGAGCACTGAGCACAGGCTTTATGGGATGTTGGTGGATGGGGTGAGCACTCAGTGTAGGATATGGAGTGCGAACAGAGGATATTAAACACCCACTGCCTCTCCCTAGTCACTCTTTGCCATCCCCATCACCTCCATCCATCCTCCATTACCTACTGCCTCACTGTTTCTCATCCATCCCCTGTCACCCACTGCTGTACCCCTGCCAACCTATGCCTCTCTCTGTAACCTTCTGCCTCTCCCTAGTCATCCTCTGCCATCCCCCTGAAACCCTCTGTCATCCGCTTATCACCTCCTGCCATCCTCCATTACCCACTGCTTCCCTGTCACTCTCTGGATCCCATCACCCACTGCCATCCCCTTATAAACCTCTGCCTCCCCCATCACCCTCTGCCTCTCCCTAGTCATCCTCTGCTCCAACATCTCCTGCAGCCTGCCTCAATTGTGCTCAGCACTCAGCTCCAACATCTCCTGCAGGCTGCCTCTATTGTGCTCAACACCTAGATCAAACATCTCCTGCAGCCTGCCTCTATTGTGCTCAGCCCCTAGCTCCAACATCTCCTGGAGCCTGCCTCAGCTGTGCTCAACACTCACATCCAACATCTCCTGCAGCCTGCCTCTATTGCAGGGACGTGCAGTCAGGGGAGGCAGTGCCTTCCCTGTCATAATGATTAAAAAAATAAAAAGAAGATATTTATAACACAGAGTCTGTTATAAATATCTTCTTTTATCATTTTTACCATTACCCCTTTCCCCCCTGAAATAGAAAAATCCTTTCATCGTAGGGTTGGAGGCAGCGGGAGAGGTGCCTCCCGCTGCTACCATTAAAGTCCGGGCAGCGGGGGGCGGGCAGGGGGCAGGGCGAAGCAGTGGGCTGTAAAAGCCCATTAAAAATGAATGGGGAAGCGGCACCACTACATGTGCCTCAATGACAGGGGCGTGCATTCAGCCCACATGAATGCACGCCCCTGTCAGTCCCCCAGTTGTGATTGGGCCAGCGGATCCACTGATCCGCTGTCCAGCGGGCACAATCGGCGGCATGACGCGGCGGGCATCATAGCGGCGGGACTCGGCGGGGAAAGGGTGGCTGGCGGCAGACCTGTATCCGAGAGGATCCAACCCCCGCTAGCCACTTTGCAGAGTTCGGCAGCGGAGAGCGGCTTCCAATTTAAAAAATGGCGCCTCAGCGTCATTTTTGAAATTCAAGATGGCTCACCACGTCATCGCCCCGCCCCCTCAACTGGCTTATATAAGCCAGCGGCGAGGTAGCGGCGGCCAGTTCGGCGGCGGGCAGGGAGCAGTCAAGAGCTCCCGAAGACCAAAGACGCCGGAAGCCCTGGGGAGGCGGCGGCCATGCAAAAGAGCTTAAAGGCCGTCGTCCCCCAGGTGAAGACGACGGAAGTCCTGGAGTGGGGGCGGCCATGCAAAAGAGCTTAAAGGCCGCCTCCCCCAGGTGAAGGTCCTGCACAATAAAATACTAAAACATTAGGTGTTGTGTTTTTATTTCAATATTTTCTTTACAGGTGGACTATGGGTGCCAGCGAGCCCTTAATGTCCAGTCATGCTGGCACTTGTAGTTCTCCAAGTGTCGACATGCTTGGCCAGGCTTGCTGGGACCTGTAGGCCGACTGTAAAGAACAATATTAATATGCCATGAACCCCGCACCCACCGCCACCAGGGGTGCGGGGCATAGCACTGGATGTTGCTCAGGAGGGGGGACCCCATTTAAAGTTTTGGGGTCCCCACTTCCTGAGGAATTCCAACCCTGGGCTGACTGGTTTGGGGAGTGTTTAATGTTATGGCAGGGGAACCCCACACTGAGTGTCTCCCTGCTATGGCATTACTACCCCTGGCTGGTTCAGCCCAGTGCTGGTCTTTATAAAGGAAGGGGAACCCTATGCTTTTTTTCTTTTTTCTCATCTTTCTTTGGGGGGGGGGGGGAGAGGCGAAGCCAGTGCTTCACCAGTAACTAGTCACTTCCCTCACCGCACGTCACTGCTCTATTGTGCACAGTACTCAGCTCCAACATCTCCTGCAGCCTGTCTCTACTGTGCACAGCACTCAGCTCCAACATCTCCTGCAGCCTGCCTCAGTTGTGCTCAACACTCAGATCCAACATCTCCAGCCTGCCTCTATTGTGCACAGTACTCAGCTCCAACATCTCCTGCAGCCTGCCTCTATTGTGCACAGCACTCAGCTCCAACACCTCCTGCAGCCTGCCTCTACTGTGCACAGCACTCAGCTCCAACACCTCCTGCAGCCTGCCTCTACTGTGCACAGCACTCAGCCCCAACACCTCCTGCAGCCTGCCTCTACTGTGCACAGCACTCAGCTCCAACACCTCCTGCAGCCTGCCTCTACTGTGCACAGCACTCAGCTCCAACACCTCCTGCAGCCTGCCTCTACTGTGCACAGCACTCAGCTCCAACACCTCCTGCAGCCTGCCTCTACTGTGCACAGCACTCAGATCCAACATCTCCTGCAGCCTGCCTCTACTGTGCACAGCACTCAGCCCCAACACCTCCTGCAGCCTGCCTCTATTGTGCACAGCACTCAGATCCAACATCTCCTGCAGCCTGCCTCTACTGTGCACAGCACTCAGCTCCAACACCTCCTGCAGCCTGCCTCTACTGTGCACAGCACTCAGCTCCAACACCTCCTGCAGCCTGCCTCTACTGTGCACAGCACTCAGCCCCAACACCTCCTGCAGCCTGCCTCTACTGTGCACAGCACTCAGCTCCAACTTCTCCTGCAGCCTGCCTCTACTGTGCACAGCACTCAGCCCCAACACCTCCTGCAGCCTGCCTCTATTGTGCACAGCACTCAGATCCAACATCTCCTGCAGCCTGCCTCTACTGTGCACAGCACTCAGATCCAACATCTCCTGCAGCCTGCCTCTACTGTGCACAGCACTCAGCTCCAACATCTCCTGCAGCCTGCCTCTTTTGTGCACAGTACTCAGCTCCAACATTTCCTGCAGCCTGCCTCTACTGTGCACAGCACTCAGCTCCAACATCTCCTGCAGCCTGCCTCTGTTGTGCACAGCACTCAGCTCCAATACCTCCTGCAGTCTGCCTCTATTGTGCACAGCACTCAGCTCCAACATCTCCTGCAGCCTGCCTCTGTTGTGCACAGCACTCAGCTCCAACACCTCCTGCAGCCTGCCTCTACTGTGCACAGCACTCAGCTCCAACATCTCCTGCAGCCTGCCTCTACTGTGCACAGCACTCAGCCCCAACACCTCCTGCAGCCTGCCTCTATTGTGCACAGCACTCAGATCCAACATCTCCTGCAGTCTGTGTCTATTGTGCACAGCACTCAGCTCCAACATCTCCTGCAGCCTGCCTCTGTTGTGCACAGCACTCAGATCAAACATCTCCTGCAGCCTGCCTCTACGGTGCACAGCACTCAGCTCCAACATCTCCTGCAGCCTGCCTCTGTTGTGCACAGCACTCAGCTCCAACATCTCCTGCAGCCTGCCTCTACGGTGCACAGCACTCAGCTCCAACATCTCCTGCAGCCTGCCTCTGTTGTGCACAGCACTCAGATCAAACATCTCCTGCAGCCTGCCTCTACTGTGCACAGCACTCAGCCCCAACACCTCCTGCAGCCTGCCTCTATTGTGCACAGCACTCAGATCCAACATCTCCTGCAGTCTGTGTCTATTGTGCACAGCACTCAGCTCCAACACCTCCTGCAGGCTGCCTCTATTGTGCACAGCACTCAGCTCCAACATCTCCTGCAGCCTGTCTCTACTGTGCACAGCACTCAGCTCCAACACCTCCTGCAGCCTGCCTCTACTGTGCACAGCACTCAGCTCCAACATCTCCTGCAGCCTGCCTCTACTGTGCACAGCACTCAGCTCCAACACCTCCTGCAGCCTGTCTCTACTGTGCACAGCACTCAGCTCCAACACCTCCTGCAGCCTGCCTCTACTGTGCACAGCACTCAGCTCCAACATCTCCTGCAGCCTGCCTCTATTGTGCACAGTACTCAGCTCCAACATCTCCTGCAGCCTGCCTCTATTGTGCACAGCACTCAGCTCCAACACCTCCTGCAGCATGCCTCTACTGTGCACAACACTCAGCTCCAACATCTCCTGCAGCCTGCCTCTACTGTGCACAGCACTTAGTTCCCGCAACTCCTGCAGCCTGCCTCTACTGTGCACAGCACTCATCTCAAACGTCTCCTACTGGCTGCCTTTATTGCACTACAGCATCCAGTGCAGCATTTCTAGCAGCCTGACCCAAGGATACTACCAGAACCCAAATTCAGTGTATTTACAGTCTGTTTCAGACTTTCCTATACACTATTGCTACTTAGGGTTATTCTGATAACGTGCATTTTGCCCTGTATACTGTATTTCTGTACCAATACAGATGTGTCCTCCTACATCTTTGCTGCAGTCGGGCCAAACAGCCGTGAGACTCTGCTAGCGCCAGTCATCTTTTTTGTATTTTTTTGTTGGAAATGTGTCTTAGTCGCACCCGATGTGACAAGGACGCACGAGGAGACTCTGCTGATGAATTTGATATGTGACACTTGTAAATCTGTGTGTGACGGAGTCTCTGAATCCGCGTACAAAGTTCTACGATGCAGCTTATTCTCTGTGAAGATCCATTACAGATTCAGTCACCACAGATATACAAGTGTTGCATATCAAATTAATCAGCAGAGCCTACTCGTGCATCACTAGTCACATTGGGGGTCATTCCGAGTTGTTCGCTCTGTAAATTTCTTCGCATCGCAGCGATTTTCCGCTTAGTGCGCATGCGCAATGTTCGCACTGCGACTGCGCCAAGTAAATTTGCTATGCAGTTAGGAATTTTACTCACGTTTTTTTTCCTCGTTCTGGTGATCGTAATGTGATTGACAGGAAGTGGGTGTTTCTGGGCGGAAACTGGCCGTTTTATGGGAGTGTGTGAAAAAACGCTACCGTTTCTGGGAAAAACGCGGGAGTGGCTGGAGAAACGGAGGAGTGTCTGGGCGAACGCTGGGTGTGTTTGTGATGTCAAACCAGGAACGACAAGCACTGAACTGATCGCAGATGCCGAGTAAGTCTCGAGTTACTCAGAAACTGCACAGAGATGTCTTATCGCAATATTGCGAATCTTTCGCTCGCAATTTTGATAAGCTAAGATTCACTCCCAGTAGGCGGCGGCTTAGCGTGTGCAAAGCTGCTAAAAGCAGCTTGCGAGCGAACAACTCGGAATGACCCCCATTGCAACTAAGGGCTGTATTCAATAACTGTCGGAAGCTGCTGTCTTGTCGGAAAGATGGCAGCTTCCGACAGAAATAGGTTGGAAGGGGTTCCGACCTATTCAATAGGGGCTGATTTTTCCCGACAAGTCTGGAATTCCCGACTTGTAGTAAAACACAGGCCGATCCACGTGTTTCTGTCGGAAATGGGGCGAAATCTGACAGGTTTTGGCCCCCTTTCTGACAAACTGAATCTGACTTGAAAACAAGTCGGATTGAGGTGAGGAGACAAGCGGTGCTGCGGACCACGGGGGAAGCAGAGATCGGCAGCCGGCGGGGGGACACGTCTGCTGCGGCGGGGGGAGGCGCTGCAGGGACAGACATGTCTCCCCGCAGCCAGCTCCCCCGCCGGCCGCGATCTCTGCTCCCCCTGCTGCCCAGCTTACCCCCGCAGTCGTCCCGCTCATTCCCACCGCCATCTGCACTCCTGGCCGCTGCTGTCAGCGCAGCCGCTGACAGCAGTCGCCATCTATTGAATAGGGGTTGTCGGATCCAGTACGACGACTGCATGTCGGAATGGATCTGACTTTTATTGAATATACCCCTTAGTCACATTTTTATCAAAGACGCCCGACGCTAGCATTCAGCAGCCAATGAGTGGGACAGCGGAACAGTGCCTGAGCAGCAGGACTGTAACGCTGAAATCAGGATAGTTGGGAGGCACTAATGGGCTGATTCCTATGACTGTCAACTTTTAGACTTTTAAGCTATTTGCCTTTCTAAAGTCACACAGTTGGGGCGATCACACACTGATGCTCTGCTACACGAGCAGCGGTGTTAGCTAGGTGAGCAGCGGCTAAATAGATGTCATGCGGCATCTACATTATGCGGGGACAGTCTCTGGGGACATCCAAACATCTCCAGAAGTGCTGGGCATGCTGCCAGTGCGATGAAACGGGGGATAACGCGAGGCCACACCCCATATCCAGAAGTACATGCCCCTTTTTGGGAACGTGCATGCCTTAGCCATACTTGCCTACTTTGGAAAAGCATTTCAGGAAGATTATGAAGGTAACATCTATAAGCGTGGACATGCGCTGCTACATCTGAGAGCCGTGTCATAAAAATGACTCACATCCAAATGTAAATGAGCCCCAAAGTTACTAAGATGTACTTGATGAAGAAAAAGACACTGCTATTGTGTATCGTGTTTTACAAGAGGTTCCATATACTGTAAGTGGACACGAGAAACTTTATTTAAAACCACTTAACTGGCATGGTCAGATCTCATGCAACCGCATCGCCACACTGTGTCCCCCAGTTTTTGACGAGGAGATCCATTCTGCAGATGTGCATAATATAATATTTAAATATTGTAAAAAAAATAGGATTTTAATACCTACCGGTAAATCCATTTCTCTTAGTCCGTAGAGGATGCTGGGGACTCCAAAAGGACCATGGGGTTTAGACGGGATCCGCAGGAGACATGGGCACTTTAAGACTTTAAATGGGTGTGAACTGGCTCCTCCCTCTATGCCCCACCTCCAGACCTCAGTTATAGGAACTGTGCCCAGGGAGATGGACAGTTCGAGGAAAAGGAATTTTGTTAAACTAAGGGTGAGATACATACCAGCTCACACCACAACAGACCGTAATACATGGCTTTTTAAGAAAATACCAGTTAACAGCATGAACCAAAAACAACAACAGGCTGAACATAACCGAAACACAACCTTTGTGTAACAAAAGCAATAACTATCAACAAGTACTGCAGATAGAGTCCGCACCGGGACGGGCGCCCAGCATCCTCTATGGACTAAGAGAAAAGGATTTACCGGTAGGTATTAAAATCCTATTTTCTCATACGTCCTAGAGGATGCTGGGGACTCCAAAAGGACCATGGGGTTTATACCAAAGCTCCAGACCGAGCGGGAGAGTGCGGACGACTCTGCAGCACCGATTGAGCAAACATGAGGTCCTCATCAGCCAGGGTATCAAACTTGTAGAACTTAGCAAAAGTGTTTGAACCCAACCAAGTAGCTGCTCGGCAAAGTTGAACCGCCAAGACTCCTCGGGCAGCCGCCCAAGATGAGCCCACCTTCCTGGTAGAATGGGCCTTCACCGACTTCGGTAACAGCAATCCAGCCATAGAATGAGCATGCCGAATCGTATTACAGATCCAGTGTGCAATAGTCTGCTTAGAAGCAGGAGCCCCAATTTTGTTGGGAGCATACAGGATAAACAGAGCCTCTGTTTTCCTAATCTGAGCCGTTCTGGCGACATAAATTTTCAAAGCTCTGACTACATCGAGAGACTTCGAATCAGCCAAGGCTTCAGTAGCCACAGGCACCACAATAGGTTGGTTCATGTGAAACGAAGAAACCACCTTTGGCAGAAATTGCTGACGAGTTCTCAATTCCGCTCTATCCACATGGAAGATCAAATAGGGGCTCTTATAAGACAAAGCCGCTAATTCCGACACCCACCTTGCGGACGCCAAGTCCAAAAGCATGACCACTTTCCAAGTGAGAAATTTTAACTCAACCTTTCGTAAAGGTTCAAACCAGTGTGACATAAGAAACTGCAACACCACGTTAAGGTCCCATGGTGCCACTGGGGGCACAAATGGAGGTTGGATGTGCAGCACGCCTTTCACAAAAGTCTGAACCTCTGGAAGGGCAGCCAATTCTTTTTGAAAGAAAATTGATAAGGCCGAAATCTGCACTTTAATGGAGCCTAACTTTAGGCCTGCATCCACTCCTGCTTGCAAAAAATGGAGAAAACGACCCAGCTGAAATTCTTCCGTAGGAGCCTTCTTGGATTCACACCAAGACACATATTTTCTCCAAATACGGTGATAATGTTTCGCCGTTACTTCCTTTCTAGCTTTAAGTAGAGTGGGGATGACTTCACCGGAATACCCTTTCGAGCTAGGATTTGGCGTTCAACCGCCACGCCGTCAAACGCAGCCGCGGTAAGTCTTGGAACATGCATGGCCCTTGCTGTAAAAAGTCCTCTCCTAGAGGAAGAGGCCAGGGATCTCCTATGAGTAATTCCTGAAGATCCGGATACCAGGCCCTCCGTGGCCAATCTGGAACAATGACTATCGCCTGAACCCTTGTTCTTCTTATGATCCTTATCACCTTTGGAATGAGTGGAAGTGAAGGGAACACATATACCGACTGAAACACCCACGGTGTCACCAGGGCGTCTACTGCACTAGCTTGAGGGTCCCTCGACCTGGAACAATATCTCTGAAGCTTCTTGTTGAGGCGAGACGCCATCATGTCTATTTGAGGAATTCCCCAATGATTTGTCACTTCTGAAAAGACTTCTTGATGAAGACCCCACTCTCCTGGATGGAGATCGTGTCTGCTGAGTAAGTCTACTTCCCAGTTGTCCACGCCTGGAATGAAGACCGCTGACAGAGCGCTTGCATGTTTTTCCGCCCAGTGGAGAACTTTTGTGGCCTCCGCCATCACCGCTCTGCTCTTTGTTCCACCCTGGCGGTTTATGTACGCCACTGCTGTTATGTTGGCCGACTGAATCAGGACGGGCAGACCGTGAAGAAGATGTTCCGCTATTAGAAGGCCGTTGTAGATGGCTCTTAATTCCAGAATGTTTATGTGCAGACAAGCTTCCTGACTTGACCATTTTCCATGGAAATTTTCCCCCTGTGTGACTGCTCCCCAGCCTCGGAGACTTACATCCGTGGTCACCAGGACCCAATCCTGGATCCCGAACCTGCGTCCCTCTAGGAGGTGAGAACTTTGGAGCCACCACAGGAGAGATACTCTGGTCCAGGAAGATAGGTTTATTTTCCGGTGCATGTGCAGGTGAGACCCGGACCACTTATCCAACAGGTCCCACTGAAACACCCTGGCATGGAACCTGCCAAACGGAATGGCTTCGTAGGCTGCCACCATCTTCCCCAGCACCCGAGTGCATTGATGAATCGACACTCTTGCCAGTTTCAGAATCTCCTTGACCATGTTCTGGATTTCCAGAGCTTTTTTCCCTGGGAGAAACACTCTCTGCAGTTCCGTGTCCAGGATCATGCCCAAGAATGACAGCCGTGTTGTCGGGACCAACTGTGACTGTTGCAGGACTGTCAGGAAGAGCGCAAAGTTTCTTAGTAACTGCTCCCTTGATCTCGCCTTTATCAGGAGATCGTCCAAGTACGGGATAATTGTGACACCCTGCTTGCGCAGGAGCACCATTATTTCCGCCATTTCTTTGGTGAAAATCCTCGGAGCCATGGAAAGACTAAATGGCAATGTCTGAAATTGGTAATGACAATGCTGAACAGCAAACCTCAGGTAAGCTTGATGTGGAGGATATATCGGGACATGTAAGTAGGCATCTTTGATGTCGACTGACGCCATAAAATCCCCCCCTTCCAGACTGGAGATCACTGCTCGGAGAGATTCCATATTGAATTTGAATGTGGGGCTGGTCTCTTCCAAGTGCTGCTGGGATTTCTAAGTGAGAGCTGGAAACAGTAAAAAGGTGAGTTAGAATACAGAAAAAGGTGAGTTTTATAATACACAATCAGGAACACTCATTTGCAGTGCCAGTAAACTTATGGTGAGGCTGCAAGGGGCTGACATTGTGAGTGAGTGAGAGGGTCTCTTACTTGGAGTAGCAGAGGGGCTGTGATTGTGCGGGTGTGAGGGGCATTTTTTTTTTCTTAGCAGGAGCTGGATGCTGAGTGAAAAGGAGGAGCAGTGAGCTGGAACAACTGCAACTGCTAAGTGGAGTATAGGTGCCACAGGAGAGAGTACTACGGCTGCATAAAAGTGAAGGACCAAGAACCGCACAAAGATAGATAAGTATAAGCCAGCTTAATTATTGTATAAGTGATATTGCTTGTCTTCTATTTTTTTATTTTTGCTGCTTTTTCTTTGAGTGTAACAGGGAGTTAGACCTTGCAAACAATATGGGAGGGGCTGTGATTGAGGACCTCACTCAGTGCATGTCGTGCAAGATGTATGCACACCTGGAGCTACCGGCCCAGTGTGAATACATCTGCACGAGGTGTGTGCGAACGGTTGCCCTGGAAGCCCAGGTAACTGATCTAGAGCAAACCGTTACGCGACTGAGGGAGATTCACAATCTCGAGCGTAGTTTAGACAGAACGGTGGAGGAGTTGCGGGAGGGGTCACTGGTAGAAGAGGATGATGATCAGGTAGCCAGTTGGGTCACAGTTAGAAGGAAGAAAAAGAGGGGGAGGCACGACATCTCCGAACTATCAAACCCGAACAAATTTGCCCGATTGGACGAGGAATCGGAGGATGATAGTGAAGAAATGACGGTGCCGGAGGAGACTGCTCCCTCTAGCATCCAGAGGTGCGGTCCCTCTGGCGCGGTTGGGATAAAAGATACAGAGGTACCTAGTCAAATGGTGGTGGTAGGGGATTCTATCATCAGGAAGGCAGATAGGGCAATCTGCTACCGGGACCGTGATCGCCGTACAGTCTGTTGTCTCCCGGGTGCTCGGGTACGGCACATCGCGGACTGGGTAGATAGATTGTTGGGAGGGGCTGGCAAAGACCCGGCGGTCTTGGTGCACGTTGGCACCAATGACAAAGTTAGCGGAAGGTGGGATGTCCTTAAGAAAGACTATAGGGACTTAGGAAAGAAACTGAAGGCAAGGACATCTAAGGTAATATTCTCGGAATTATTACCAGTGCCACGCGCTAGTCCAGGGAGGCAGAGGGAGATTAGGGAGGTAAATGTGTGGCTTAGGGATTGGTGCAGGAAAGAGGGGTTTGTGTTCCTGGAACACTGGGCGGACTTCTCAGTCAGGCGCCATCTCTTTTGTCGTGACGGATTGCACCTGACTGAGGAGGGGGCAGCGGTGCTGGGGGGAAGGATGGTTAGAAGGTTGGAGGAGATTTTAAACTAGGAGCCTGGGGGGAGGGTTTAGCTAGAAACTACGGGTCATGCAGTGAGAATAGTGGGGACGGTAGTAGTAAACGAAATGGGGGAGAAGTTGGGGGGAGGGTAAGAGCAGGCGGTAAGGTTACTAACATGGGTACTAAAAGGGATTTTACCAAAGCACTAACCAATGACGATTACAGGTCATCCTTGCCACATAAGGTGAAAGATGTCCCTAACGCAAGGGAAAATACTTATCTTAGTTGTATGTATGTAAACGCCAGAAGCATTACTGCTAAAAAGGGTGAACTAGAAATACTTGCAGCAAGCAAACAGTATGATATTATAGGCATTACTGAAACTTGGTGGGATGAATCTCATGATTGGACAGTCAATCTAGAGGGCTATACACTGTTTAGGAGAGACAGACTAAATAAAAAGGGTGGAGGGGTGTGTCTGTACGTAAAGCCGTTTTTAAAACCTAATATATGGGAAGATCGTCAGGAGGGGACTGTAGACACTGTTGAGACATTATGGGTAGAAATTGCATGCGGGGAAAAAGGAACAAAAAAGTTAGTATTGGGTGTATGCTATAGGCCGCCTGGTATCAACGCATCTGATGATGAATTGTTACTAAAGCAAATTGAAAAAGCAGCAGGAGTAGGAGACATAGTAGTGATGGGAGATTTTAACTATCCAGAGATAAACTGGAAAAACGATTCATGTGATACTGCTAGGGGCAGTATGTTTTTAAACACACTAAATGATAACTACCTAGTCCAACTAATTGAGGAACCAACTAGGTACAATGCAATCTTAGACCTGGTATTAACAAACAATCAGGATTTGGTATCGGGTATTATAGTAGGGGAACCCATAGGAAACAGCGACCACAATATGGTCACATTCAACATCAGTTTCTACAAACAGCCCTATACTGGCTCAACTAGGACTTTAAACTTTAGCAAAGCCAACTTTGAAATGATGAGGGTATTTTTCAGGGATATTGAATGGGAAGGTTTGTTTTTAGGAAAAAATACTACGGAGAATGGGAGGTACTAAAATTCCTGCTAGCTAAAAATACACTCAAATATATTCCTATGAGTAGCAAAAAAGGGAATAAAAATCATAAACCGATGTGGCTTAACAAAAAGATTAAGGAACTTATGGGCAAGAAAAGGCGAGCATTTAAAAAATACAAATCTGACGGGGATGCAGAGTCATTTCAGCAATATAAGGAATGTAACAAAAATTGCAAAAAGGAAATAAGAGCGGCTAAAGTAGAAACTGAAAAACTAGTAGCAAAGGAAAGCAAAGCGAATCCCAAAAAATTCTTTAAATACATTAATAGCAAGAGATTAAAAAAGGAGAGTATAGGCCCTTTGAAAGACAAGTTGGGAGTCTTAAGCAAAAATGATAATGACATAGCGGACACACTAAATGAGTTTTTTTCAACAGTATTCACTAGAGAGGACCCAATTCAGGGACTGACACACAATCTCAATAATGACAATATCACACTGATAGGTACTTATTTAAGCGAGGAAGTAGTCTGTGACTGATTAAAACATTTAAAGATTAATAAATCACCAGGGCCCGATGGTATTCATCCAAGGGTTCTAATGGAGCTTCACTCTGAACTGGCAAAACCACTATCTTTGATCTTTGAGGATTCAGTTATATCAGGTATGGTTCCCAAAGACTGGCGTATAGCGGAAGTAGTGCCTATATTCAAAAAGGGAAGTAAAGCTGAACCAGGTAATTATAGACCAGTTAGTCTTACATCTATAGTGGGGAAAGTATTGGAAGGTATTCTAAGAGATAGTATTCAGAAGTTCCTTGAAACCAATAAGGTCATTAAAAGGAATCAACATGGGTTTATGAAGGACAGATCCTGTCAAACCAACTTACTTGGCTTTTATGAAACAGTAAGCGCAAACCTAGATCAGGGTAAAGACGTGGATGTAATCTTTTTAGACTTTGCCAAAGCGTTCGATACTGTACCACACATGAGACTTATATACAAGCTACAAGAATCAGGGCTAGGAAGCACAATATGCACTTGGGTCAAAAACTGGTTAGATAATAGGAAGCAGCGCGTTGTGGTTAATGGATCTTTTTCAACTTGGACTGAAGTGCTAAGTGGTGTGCCGCAAGGCTCGGTATTAGGACCGCTATTGTTCAATATTTTCATTAACGACCTAACAGAAGGTCTAGAGAGCATGGTGTCAATTTTTGCAGATGATACCAAATTGTGTAAGGCTATAAATACAGAGGAGGATGCCGAGTCTCTTCAGAACGACTTAGTTAAATTAGAAGCATGGGCAGCCAAATGGAGAATGCGCTTCAACACAGACAAGTGTAAGGTAATGCACTGTGGTAACAAGAACAAAAATTACACCTACCTAATAAATGGGGTAAAATTAGGGGATTCTGTACTGGAAAAGGACTTAGGTGTCCTCATAGATAGCAAGCTAAGAAGTAGTATCCAAAGTAGGACTGCAGCAAAGAAGGCTAATAAGATATTAGCATGCATAAAACGGGGTATTGATGCTAGGGACGAGAGTATTATACTCCCGTTATATAAATCACTAGTGAGGCCACACCTTGAATACTGTGTACAGTTCTGGGCACCGTACTACAAAAAGGATATCCTGGAGCTTGAAAAGGTACAGAGGAGGGCGACCAAACTAATTAAGGGCATGGAGACGATGGAATACAAGGGAAGGCTTGAAAGACTAGGCATGTTTACATTGGAAAAGCGGAGACTAAGAGGGGATATGATCAACATCTACAAATATATAAGGGGACAATACACAGAGCTTGCGCGGGACCTGTTTTTGGTTAGATCAACACAGAGGACTCGTGGACACTCGCTCAGGTTAGAGGAGAGGAGATTCCGCACAATACGGCGTAAAGGCTTTTTCACGGTAAGGACAATACGTGTTTGGAATTCCCTGCCCGAGGGAGTTGTAATGGCGGAATCTGTCAACACCTTTAAGAATGGGTTGGATAAATTCCTATTGGAAAAGGATATCCAGGGGTATGGTGCATAGTCATGCATTATAGTTACTATAAATAGGGATAAAATGCAATGGCTGCTGACAGCAGCATCAGTCAGAAATTTTAGTCAAATCATCATGCATAGGACACCACAAATAGGTTGAACTCGATGGACAATTGTCTTTTTTCAACCTCAGATACTATGTTACTATGTTACTAAATTGAGGGATTTTAAGTTTAGAATCGGTCTGACCGAGCCATCCGGCTTCGGGACCATGAACAGGCTTGAATAAAAGCCTTCCCCCCGTTGTGACGGGGGGACCGTGACAATAACTTGCTGCAGACACAGCTTTTGTAACGCAGGGCATACTACTTCCCTTTCCGGAAGAGAAGCTGGTAAGGCCGATTTGAAAAATCGGTGAGGGGGCACGTCTTGAAACTCCAGTTTGTACCCTTGGACCACTATTTCTAGCACCCAAGGATCTAGGGCCGAACGAGCCCAGACCTGACTGAAAAGTTGAAGACGTGCCCCCACCGGTGCGGACTCCAGCAGTGGAGCCCCAGAGTCATGCGGTGGATTTGGCAGGGGCAGGGGAGGACTTCTGCTCTTGGGAGCTTGCCACAGCCGGCGACTTTTTCCCCCTTCCCCTACCTCTAGCAACAAGGAAGGAGGACCCACGTCCTTTTTTGAATTTATTAGACCGAAAGGACTGCATCTGATAAAGAGGCGTTTTCTTTTGTTGTGCAGGGACATACGGTAGAAAAGATGACTTACCCGCGGTAGCTGTAGATACCAGGTCCTCACAAAACAAAACACCACCTTTATACGGCAGAGACTCCATAGCCTTCTTAGAATCAGCATCACCATTCCATTGATGAGTCCATAATGCTCTCCTAGTCGAGATTGCCAATGCATTGGCCCTTGATCCCAAGAGGCCAATACCTCTCGCAGCCTCCTTTAAATAGACTGCAGCGTCCCTGATATGACCCAGTGTCAAGAGAGCGCTATCCCTATCCAGGGTGTCCCATTCAGATGATAAGTTATCTGGCCACTTTTCAATTGCACTACTCACCCATGCCGATGCCACGGCAGGTCTGAGCAGCGTACCCGTAGTGACATAAATAGATTTCAAAGTAGTTTCCTGCTTACGATCCGCAGGATCCTTTAGGGCCGCTGTGTCAGGGGACGGAAGCGCCACCTTCTTGGACAGCCGTGCTAGAGCCTTGTCCACATTGGGGGTTGACTCCCACTTTTCCCTATCCTCAGAAAGGAACGGGTATGCCATGATAATTCTCCTGGGAATCAACAACCTTTTGTCAGGAATTTCCCAAGCCTTTTAAAAAAGAGCGTTCACTTCATGAGAGGGAGGAAACGTTACCACAGGTTTCTTTCCTTTAAACATACAGACCCTTGTCTCAGGAACAGCAGGTCTTCTGTGATATGTAACACATCTTTTATTGCCACAATCATGTACTGAATGCTCTTAGCCAGTTTAGGATTCAACCTGGCATCACTAGTCGACACTGGAATCCGAATCCGTGTCGGTATCTGTGTCTGCTATTTGGGTAAACAACCGTTTCTGTGACCCTGAGGGAGTCTGCGTTTGGGAAAAATCATCTTCTATGGATTGTCTCCATGATTGGTTCTGAGCCTCAGATTTATCCAATCTCTTATTTAGTAAAGCTACATTTGCATTCAAGACACTCCACATATTTACCCAATCAGCAGTCGGTGGTGCCGACAGATTCACTCTCCCACTCTGTTCTGTCCCCACTCCAGCCTCCTCCTGGGAAGAGCATTCAGCCTCAGACATGTCGACCCACTCGTACCGACACCCACTATCACACTGGGCTATAGGGGACAGACCCACAATAAGGCCTATTAGAGAAACACAGAGGGAGTTTGCCAGCTCACACCCAGCGCCTATCCCGGTCTGAAAGTATATATAATGCCCCAGACCTGTCAGTGCTTTTTATAAATAATAATTCAACACCAAATCTGCTGTCCCCGCCCCCCGTTTAGCACCCTGTTACTTGTGATAGAGGTGTAGGAGGCCAGGACCAGCGTCTCTGCAGCTCACTGTGAAGAGAAAATGGTGCTGATTAGAGCTGGGAGGACTAAGCCCTGAAACGTTGGATTGCAGTCATGCTTTGAAATACATGTTACTCATTTAAGACTCTGAGTGCCGCTGCTGTCTTTGTTGCCTGATATATATATATTTATATATTAGTGATGAGCGGGTTCTGTTCCTCGGGATCCGAACCCCCCTGAACTTCACCCATTTTACACGGTTCCGAGACAGCCTCGGATCCTCCCGCCTTGCTCGGTTAACCCGAGCGCGCCCGAACGTCATCATCCCGCTGTCGGATTCTCGCGTGATTCGTATTCTATATAAGGAGCCGCGCGTCGCCGCCATTTTCACTCGTGCATTGGAGATGATAGCGAGAGTTCGTGCAGCGTTCTCTCAGTTTCTGTGTTCAGTGTGCTGCAAATATCTGTGCTCAGTGTGCTGCAAATATCTGTGCTCAGTGTGCTGCAAATATCTGTGCTCAGTGTGCTGCAAATATCTGTGCTCAGTGTGCTGAAAATATCTACGTTCTCTGCCTGAAAAACGCTCCATATCTGTGCTGCATTGTAGTATATAGCAGGAGGACAGTGCAGAATTTTGCTGACCACCAGTATTATATAGCAGTACGGTACAATAGTCCACTGCTCTACCTACCTGTGTCGTCAAGTATACTATCCATCCATACCTGTGCTGCATTTTAGTTGTGCGCAGTATATATAGTAGGAGGACAGTGCAGAATTTTGCTGACCACCAGTATATATATATAGCAGTACGGTACAGTAGTCTACTGCTCTACCTACCTCTGTGTCGTCAAGTATACTATGCATCCATACCTGTGCTGCATTTTAGTTGTGCGCAGTATATAGTAGGAGGGGACAGTGCAGAATGTTGCTGTGACCACCAGTATATATATAGCAGTACGGTATAGTAGTGCACTGCTCTACCTCTGTGTCGTCAAGTATACTATGCATCCATACCTGTGCTGCATTATAGTTGTGCGCAGTATATAGTAGGAGGGGACAGTGCAGAATGTTGCTGTGACCACCAGTATATATATATAGCAGTACGGTACAGTAGTACACTGCTCTACCTCTGTGTCGTCAAGTATACTATGCATCCATACCTGTGTTGCATTTTAGTTGTGCGCCATATATAGTAGGAGGGGACAGTGCAGAATGTTGCTGTGACCACCAGTATATATATAGCAGTACGGTACAGTAGTCCACTGCTCTACATATGTGTCGTCAAGTATACTATGCATCCATACCTGTGCTGCATTTTAGTTGTGCGCAGTATATAGTAGGAGGGGACAGTGCAGAATGTTGCTGTGACCACCAGTATATATATAGCAGTATGGTACAGTAGTCCACTGCTTTACCTCTGTGTCGTCAAGTATACTATGCATCCATACCTGTGTTGCATTTTAGTTGTGCGCAGTATATAGTAGGAGGGGACAGTGCAGAATGTTGCTGTGACCACCAGTATATATATAGCAGTGCGGTACAGTAGTCCACTGCTCTACCTCTGTATCGTCAAGTATACTATGCATCCATACCTGTGCTGCATTTTAGTTGTGCGCAGTATATAGTAGGAGGGGACAGTGCAAAATGTTGCTGTGACCACCAGTATATATATAGCAGTACGGTACAGTAGTCCACTGCTCTACCTCTGTGTCATCAAGTATACTATGCATCCATACCTGTGCTGCATTTTAGTTGTGCACAGTATATAGTAGGAGGGGACAGTGCAGAATGTTGCTGTGACCACCAGTATTATATAGCAGTACGGTACAGTAGTCCACTGCTCTACCTACCTCTGTGTCGTCAAGTATACTATCCATCCATACCTGTGCTGCATATTAGTTGTGCGCAGTATATATAGTAGGAGGACAGTGCAGAATTTTGCTGACCACCAGTATATATATAGCAGTACGTTACAGTAGTCCACTGCTCTACCTACCTCTGTGTCGTCAAATATACTATGCATCTATACCTGTGCTGCATTTTAGTTGTGCGCAGTATATAGTAGGAGGGGACAGTGCAGAATGTTGCTGTGACCACCAGTATATATATATATATATATATAGCAGTACGGTACAGTAGTCCACTGCTCTACCTCTGTGTCATCAAGTATACTACAAAAGTTCAGTAAAATGACCCAAAAATCAAAATTAAAAGCGACCGATGAGAAGCGTAAACTTGCCAATATGCCATTTACGACACGGAGTGGCAAGGAATGGCTGAGGCCCTGGCCTATGTTCATGGCTTGTGGTTCAGATTCACATGAGGATGGAAGCACTCATCCTCTCGCTAGAAAACTGCAGTGCCACTCCTAGATGGGCCAGGTGTTTGTGTCGGCCACTTGGGTCGCTTAGCTTAGTCACACAGCTACCTCATTGCACCTCTTTTTTTCTTTGCATCATGTGCTGTTTGGGGACTATTTTTTAAATCTGCCATCCTGTCTGACACTGCAGTGCCACTCCTAGATGGGCCAGGTGTTTGTGTCGGCCACTTGGGTCGCTTAGCTTAGCCATCCAGCGACCTCGGTGCAAATTTTAGGACTAAAAATAATATTGTGAGGTGTGAGGTGCTCAGAATAGACTGGAAATGAGTGGAAATTATGGTTATTGAGGTTAACAATACTATGGGATCAAAATTACCCCCCAAATTCTATGATTTAAGCTGTTTTTGAGGGTTTTTTGTAAAAAAAAAACACTTGAATCCAAAACACACCCGATCCGCCAAAAAATTTTCAGGGAGGTTTTGCCAAAACGCATCCGAATCCAAAACACGACGCGGAACCGAATCCAAAACCAAAACACAAAACCCGAAAAATTTCCGGTGCACATCTCTAATATATATATATATATATATATATATATATGTCCTCAGACCGGTACTCCCAAAACTGTACACATGAACTCCGGTGCCCTCAAATCCAATAGTGACACAGAGCAAAAAGCAAATAGCGGCACTCGGAGATTTAAATGTGAAAAAATTGTACCGGTATTTCAAATCAGCAACATGAAAGCTCCAACGTTTCGGGGCTCAGGCTGCACCTTGACAATGGGGCGGCTGAGCCCCGAAACGTTGGAGCTTTCATGTTGCTGATTTGAAATACAATTTTTTCACATTTAAACCTCCGAGTGCCGCTATTTGCTTTTTGCTATATATATATATATAAAGCAAAAAACAACTGCGGCACTCGGAGGCTTGATGCAAAAATAGGTGTATTACAAACAACACATTTCCATGTGTTGTTTGTAATACACCTATTTTTGCATCAAGCCTCCGAGTGCCGCAGTTGTTTTTTGCTTCATACATACTTTGTATTTGCTGGAGGCACCGGAGCATTGGAGTGATCATTGGGAGGAGTGCCGGTCCGTCCCGCGGCTGTGTATATATATATATATATATATATACATACATTCACAGATACACACACACACACACACACACACACACACGGAAACCCCCCCTAAATAAATCCTGCGTTTGCCCCTGAGGCTGGTATAAGCCAGCACTAATTATGATCACGACCAGTGGGCCAGTAAACAGCAATATTAATTGTACTATGTATTTATACAATACTTATTAACCCCACACTACTGGCATGTAGAATAGCCCTCGTGTTATCAGCATATTGCTCGTTACTCCTATGGGAGGCGCTTCTTTAGCAGTCCCTAGGGATTCCAATTTCCAGCCATGTGCTCACCAGTCAAGGGCTGGTTGGCACTTGGGCGGGAGAGCCCATGCTATGTGTCCCTTTGCCATATTGCCACCTTCACCAGCTAATAAAGCCTAATGTTAGTTTTACTGCAATCAGTGAAGATTTAAAAAAGGCCTAGAGTTAGTTATGAATATGCAGGGGACCCTACACTGTTTTAAACATTTCACAAGGATACTAGGGATCTGTGTCGCACTTCTAAACTGAGACATTGTTGCTACAAGTTTGTAAGTGGATCAGAAACTGATTGACACTAACAGCATTTGCAGTTTTAAAACGTCTACATGACCTTTAGGAAATTTACTGGCTTTAACCATGAACCCACTGTTTACAGCAACGTCCATCAGTTTCAAAACATGGATAAAGGCATCCTTTGTAAATTTTCCCCTAAATGTTTTAACAATTTCACCCAAAACTAAAGAATATTTAATTGTGTTGACGTTTTTCATGTTCTACAGTATATATTAGTGGTCTGTGATGGTAAGCAGAGCTTTCTAAAACTATCCAGTAGATGGCACCATGAGATCAAGCTAGAATTTGATGGTGTGCATATCACTGCTGTAAAAGGAGAGTCACATAATCAGCCAGTGGTCATTTTATCCTGCTCAGTTCTGTTGTTAGAACAGCACAAAGTAGTTGTTGTAGGACTTGGTCTAGCAAATCAACTGACACTAAATGCTTTTCAGACAGTAATCAATGCCTGAAGGCACATTAAATATAACATGCTCCTATCACTACATTCTATGTTACCTTTGTAATGTGGACAAGGAAAAGGTTTGGTTTCCAGGTATAAAACTATCCATTAGAGGTGCATCGTGGTGGGCAGGGGGTGTAAGTGTTGTGCAGTCAAAATTCTGCTGGCGAAGTATGGGGTAGAATGTAGAGATGTGCGGCGGGCACTTTTCATGTTTTGTGTTTTGTGTTTTGGTTTTAATTTCCAGCTCGTGTTTTGGTTTTGGCTTGGTTTTGCCAAAACCACCCTTGCATGATTTGGTTTTGGATCTGGATGATTTTTGAAAAAAACATAAAAACAGCTAAAATCACATAATTTGGGGGTAATTTTGATCCTACGGTATTATTAACCTCATTAACACTCATTTCCAGTCTATTCTGAACACCTCACACCCAGAGGCGGAACTACCGCCAGTGCAACCAGTGCGTTGCACTGGGGCCCGCCTCTGTCCAGGGACCCAAAGCATGTAATGAGTCAAACTGACTCATTACATGCCGCTGTGTGCTGCGGGCAACCGCTGCCCGCAGCACACAGCCGCCCGGACAGAGAGGAGAGGAGCAGCGGTACGGAGGAGAAGGAGGGAGGTGGAGGAGGGAGCCGCAGCAGCGCTGCGTAATTGGTAGACGCACTGCTGTCCCTCTGCTTCACTATAGGCTGTCTTCCGAGAACAGCCTATAGTGAAGCAGAGGGGCAGCAGCAGCAGCGCCTCCACCAATAACACAGCGCTGCTGCTGCTCCCTCCTCCTCCTCCTTCTCTCCTGCCCGGGAATCGTGACCAGAAGCTGCACCGAGGAGCCTGAGCCAAGAAGTATAATTCTTCTTTCTTTCTTTCTTTCTTTCTTTCTTTCTTTCTTTCTTTCTTTCTTTCTTTCTTTCTTTCCATGTACAAAAAGGGGGTCTGCCTGCCGCAATGTGTAAAAAGGGGGAATCTGCTTGCCGCAATGTGTAAAAAGGGGGAATCTGCCTGACGTAATGTGTAAAAAGGGGGAATCTGCCTGACGCAATGTGTAAAAAGGGGGAATCTGTCTGCCGTGATGTGTAACAAGGGCACACTGTCTGCCGTTATGTGTAAAAAGGGTACGCTCTCTGCCGCTATGTTTAACAAGGGCACGCTGTCTGCCGTTATGTGTAAAAAGTGTACGCTGCCTGCCGCTATGTGTAACAAGGGCACGCTGTCTGCCGTTATGTGTAAAAAGGGTACGCTGTCTGCCCCAATGTGTAAAAAGGGGGAATCTGCCTGCCGTAATGTGTAAAAAGGGGGATGCTGTCTGCTGTAATGTGTAACAAGGGCACACTGTCTGCCGTAATGTGTAAAAAGGGGACGCTGTCTGCCATTATGTGTAAAAAGGGCACACTGTCTGCCGTTATGTGTAAAAAGTGTATGCTGTCTGCCGCTATGTTTAACAAGGGCACGCTGTCTGCCGTTATGTGTAAAAAGTGTACGCTGTCTGCCGCTATGTGTAACAAGGGCACGCTGTCTGCCGTTATGTGTAAAAAGGGGACGCTGTCTGCCGTTATGTGTTAAAAGTGCATGCTGTCTGCCGCTATGTGTAAAAAGGGCACGCTGTCTGCCGCTATATGTAAAAAGGGCACGCTGTCTGTTGTAATGTGTAAAAAGAGGAATCTGTCTGCCGTAAGGTGTAAAAGGGTCTCTACCTGGTGTAGTGGTACTACTGTGCGGCGTAATTTGAATAATGGAGACTACTGTGCACCATTTTATGAATTGGTATTATTTTGTGGCCACACCCCTTCCCCACGCAGCCACGCCACTATGTATTTTTGCGCGCGCCTACGGCGCGCACTGCCCCTGTTTTTCATGCAGGGGTGGGGCTCCGATGCCGTTTCTTGCACACATTGCTAAAATGTCTAGTTACGGCAGTGTTGCTAGGCATCCATTTCTCTGGCCCTGAGCAGGTCCCCCTCACCAGGTCCTCTCCAGGGGTGAGGGGGTGGACTTGGATGGGATGGGGGGCCCAAAGCATTTTGTCGCACCTGGGCCCACCGCTCGCTAGTTCCGCCACTGCTCACACCTCACAATATTGTTTTTAGGCCTAAAAGTTGCACCGATGTCGCTGTATGACTAAGCTAAGTGACACAAGTGTGCGGTACAAACACCTGGCCCATCTAGGAGTGGCACTGCAGTTGCAGACAGGATGGCACTTAAAAAAACTAGGTCCCAAACAGCACATCATGCAAAGAAGTAAAATAGGTGCAATGAGGTAGCTGTATGGCTAGGCTAAGCGACAAAAACAATTGGCCCATCTAGGAGTGGCACTGCAGTGTCAGACAGGAGGGCAGATATAAAAAAAAAGGCCCCAAACAGCACATCATGCAAAGATGAAAAATAGGTGCAATTTGGTAGCTGTATGACACAAGTGTGCAGCACAAACAATATGGGACGTGCTGGAATTTGCCCAGATGCAGTGGCGCACGCAGGGGGGGGGGTTCCGAGTACCTGGAAACCCCCCCTGATGACCGGAGTTTAATGTTTTAGAGACGGAGACAGCTTTGTCTCCGTCTCACCAAAAGCCACAATCGCGACCGCGATCGCGGGCAGCAACATCAGAGAGCTACTGTTAGCTCTCTACAAACAGCTTGTCCGGAGGGAGCTGCTGGCTGCGCATGCTCAAACACAGCAGCTCCCTCCTTCTTAGTGGCGCCTGTTTGCTGCAAGCCCCTGGGCTGGTATGTACAGTATAAATGTAGTACTGTACCTTATGTCCATATTAGTTGGCACTCTTGTGTATAAAAAGTATTGCCGGGGTGCCCTCTTCAGATAAATGGTATAGACTTGCTTGTGTGAGGAGGTCTCTCACCAATCAACACGCTCACAAATACAGGCGGCACTTCACGGACTTCAATAATAAGGTAATTAATTTATATGTGAAAAGACCAGAATGTTGTTTTTTCACAAATAAATTAATTACCTTATTATTGAAGTCCGTGAAGTGCCGCCTGTATTTGTGAGCGTGTTGATTGGTGAGAGACCTCCTCACACAAGTAAGTCTATACCATATACATATATATATCTCAATCACACATTCGTACATTCTGTGGGATATATACTGTATATATAGAACGTCTAATTGGCTTACGAAAAAACCTGGGGTTTATAGATGCACGGAATGCTCCAACTGTTTATTCCTGTTATTGGGCAACCGCTTCATCAATCCATCTGACAATAAGGAGTATTCAATTAAACAGAGTTTGGATTGCAACAGCCGCTTTGTTGTCTATGTTCTCAAATGTCCATGCAATCGACTGCATGTTGGCAAGACCAGCAGAATGCTTAAAGAACGACTCAGCCAACATCGCTCCTCTATTAAGAAATGTCTTGCATCCACAGATTCCACGAGAGACTTCACGAACTTACCAGTTGCAAGACACTTCAAAGAGGCACAGCATACGGTCAATCAACTTAAATGTTGCATTATAGACCAGATACCACCACTCCAGCGGGGAGGTGACCGAGACAGGCTGTTACTACAAAGAGAACTCCAGTGGATTCACAGACTACACACTTTGACTCCCAATGGTCTTAATGAAGACTTTAGGTTGGGTTGTTTCTTGTGAAGCGATCCAGCCCTTGCTTTTGTTGGTTTCATTTCTTTAGACACCGCCGTGTGTCCAGTATTATGCATTTTCACCTACTAAGTTTTTTGCTTGAGCCCCTTGACACCGCTGTGTGCCAGTGATTGTGCATGATGTATTGATGCGATTACTTATCTTGCATTCCTCATGGGTTGTGGGAGTGACTTTGCTGCTATGGCACCTTTCTGCCATCACCACCAGCATTGCCCTGTTACGGATAGGCATTTGCCGGCTCTTGATGTGGAATTCTAGTGTTTTCTACAGCCATACCACACTGGACGACGTCCAATTCCGTCCGATCTTGGAAACTAAGCAGTGTTGGGCCCAGTCAGTACCAGTTCTGGAGACGGTCTGGGAATACTCGGTGCTGTACTTTTATCACTTGACCACTCATGGCCTCGGACTATAGCATGGGCATCCTTTAGTTATCTCTGTTTATTCTGCGTTCTTATGCTCCCACCCCCTATCCCTTGGCATCATTTACCCTTCCGTTTAATGCACTACCTTCGATCCATCCAATATCTGCACACAGTGGGCTCTACCTTAATTCTATTTATTTTCTTTCATTTAATATTTCACTTAGGTGCTCTATCCACAAGGATGCTGATAGCATCCTGCCACATCTTTGCCCCTATGGGATTTTCCTTCATTTTTCCTGTTCTTCTGCCGCTGTTTAGTTTTTGCTCTGCTGGGCACCTGAATATTGTCCATTGACACTTTCCAATGTCATCCACCACCATTTGTGCCATTAACTGCCGCTGTCATTTCTGATATATGATTGAGTTAGACCTATTGGTCCATTTAATGCCTATAGTGCCTTAATGATCGTTATTGCTTCAGGGATCTGTCCATACGGGACAGTTTACGGCTATTGTTTGACACCTTTTTATCAGCGACACCCAGCGGAGAGCATTCTCTTATTTGCATCTTGCATTGGTTATTCTTTTTGTTTATGCATTGTGCATTGTGTGATTATGTAGTATATGTTTTTTTCTCTTTCAGCGCTATATTTTACACTTTTTTATGTCATGCCACGTTCCATGTCTTGTTATATACCGTGTGCAGCCTACACTGTCCCCGTCCCCTGTGCGGGCTCAGTGTTGTCTGTGCTGGTGTCCCCCTCCTCGCACACAGAGCACCAGAGCCGTTGCCAGGGACGGCGCAGGCTTTGTTTACATTAGCGATGACACGACGGAGCTGGAGAGCCGGGGGAGCCGCGGGCTGTGCCTGTATGTGCACTTGTCGCCTTGATATTAGTGATGTGCACCGGACATTTTTCGGGTTTTGTGTTTTGGTTTTGGATTCGGTTCCGCGGCCGTGTTTTGGCAAAACCTCCCTGAAAATTTTTTGTCGGATTCGGGTGTTTTTTACAAAAAACCTTCAAAAACAGCTTAAATCATAGAATTTGGGGGTCATTTTGATCCCATAGTATTATTAACCTCAATAACCATAATTTCCACTCATTTCCAGTCTATTCTGAACACCTCACACCTCACAATATTATTTTTAGTCCTAAAATTTGCACCGAGGTTGTTGGATGACTAAGCTAAGCGACCCAAGTGGCCGACACAAACACCTGGCCCATCTAGGAGTGGCACTGCAGTGTCAGACAGGATGGTCGATTTAAAAAATAGTCCCTAAACAGCACATGATGAAAAGAAAAATGAAAGAAAAAAGAGGTGCAAGATGGAATTGTCCTTGGGCCCTCCCACCCACCCTTATGTTGTATAAACAGGACATGCACACTTTAACAAACCCATCATTTCAGCGACAGGGTCTGCCACACAACTGTGACTGAAATGACTGGTTGGTTTGGGCCCCCACCAAAAAAGAAGCAATCAATCTCTCCTTGCACAAACTGGCTCTACAGCGGCAAGATGTCCACCTCCTCCTCATCGTCCGATTCCTCACCCCTTTCACTGTGTACATCCCCCTCCTCACAGATTATTAATTCTTCCCCACTGGAATCCACCATCTCAGGTCCCTGTGTACTTTCTGGAGGCAATTGCTGGTGAATGTCTCCACGGAGGAATTGATTATAATTCATTTTGATGAACATCATCTTCTCCACATTTTCTGGAAGTAACCTCGTACACCGATTGCTGACAAGGTGAGCGGCTGCACTAAACACTCTTTCGGAGTACACACTGGAGGGGGGGCAACTTAGGTAAAATAAAGCCAGTTTCTGCAAGGGCCTCCAAATTGCCTCTTTTTCCTGCCAGTATACATACGGATTGTCTGACGTGCCTACTTGAATGCGGTCACTCATATAATCCTCCACCATTCTTTCAATGGTGAGAGAATCATATGCAGTGACAGTAGACGACATGTCAGTAATCGTTGGCAGGTCCTTCAGTCCGGACCAGATGTCAGCACTCGCTCCAGACTGCCCTGCATCACCGCCAGCGGGTGGGCTCGGAATTCTTAGCCTTTTCCTCGCACCCCCAGTTGCGGGAGAATGTGAAGAAGCAGCTGTTGACGGGCACGTTCCGCTTGACTTGACAATTTTCTCACCAGCAGGTCTTTGAACATCTGCAGACTTGTGTCCGCTGGAAAGAGAGATACAACGTAGGTTTTAAATCTAGGATCGAGCACGGTGGCCAAAATGTAGTGCTCTGATTTCAACAGATTGACCACCCGTGAATCCTGGTTAAGCGAATTAAGGGCTCCATCCACAAGTCCCACATGCCTAGCGGAATCGCTCTGTTTTAGCTCCTCCTTCAATGTCTCCAGCTTCTTCTGCAAAAGCCTGATGAGGGGAATGACCTGACTCAGGCTGGCAGTGTCTGAACTGACTTCACGTGTGGCAAGTTCAAAGGGTTGCAGAACCTTGCACAACGTTGAAATCATTCTCCACTGCACTTGAGTCAGGTGCATTCCCCCTCCATTGCCTATATCGTAGGCAGATGTATAGGCTTGAATGGCCTTTTGCTGCTCCTCCATCCTCTGAAGCATATAGAGGGTTGAATTCCACCTCGTTACCACCTCTTGCTTCAGATGATGACAGGGCAGGTTCAGGACTGTTTGCTGGTGCTCCAGTCTTCGGCACGCGGTGGCTGAATGCCGAAAGTGGCCCGCAATTCTTCGGGCCACCGACAGCATCTCTTGCATGCATGCCCCCGTCGTTTTTTAAATAATTCTGCACCACCAAATTCAATGTATGTGCAAAACATGGGACGTGCTGGAATTTTCCCAGATGTAATGCACGCACAATATTGCTGGTGTTGTCCGATGTCACAAATCCCCAGGAGAGTCCAATTGGGGTAAGCCATTCTGCGATGATGTTCCTCAGTTTCCGTAAGAGGTTGTCAGCTGTGTGCCTCTTCTGGAAAGCGGTGATACAAAGCGTAGCCTGCCTAGGAACGAGTTGGCGTTTGCGAGATGCTGCTACTGGTGCCGCCGCTGCTGTTCTTGATGCGGGAGGCAATACATCTACCCAGTGGGCTGTCACAGTCATATAGTCCTGAGTCTGCCCTGTTCCACTTGTCCACATGTCCGTGGTTAAGTGGACATTGGGTACAACTGCATTTTTTAGGACACTGGTGACTCTTTTTCTGAGGTCTGTGTACATTTTCGGTATCGCCTGCCTAGAGAAATGGAACCTAGATGGTATTTGGTACCGGGGACACAGTACCTCAATCAAGTCTGTAGTTGCCTGTAAATTAACGGTGGATAACGGAAACACGTTTCTCACTGCCCAGGCTGCCAAGGCCTGAGTTATCCGCTTTGCAGCAGGATGACTGCTATGATATTTCATCTTCCTCGCAAAGGACTGTTGGACAGTCAATTGTTTACTGGAAGTAGTACAAGTGGTCTTCCGACTTCCCCTCTGGGATGACGATCGACTCCCAGCAGCAACAACAGCAGCGCCAGCAGCAGTAGGCGTTACACTCAAGGATGCATCGGAGGAATCCCAGGCAGGAGATGACTCGTCAGACTTGCCAGTGACATGGCCTGCAGGACTATTGGCTTTCCTGGAAATTGACACTGAGGGAGTTGGTGGTGTGGTTTGCAGGAGCTTGGTTACAAGAGGAAGGGATTTAGTGGTCAGTGGACTGCTTCCGCTGTCATCCAAAGTTTTTGAACTTGTCACTGACTTATGATGAATGCGCTGCAGGTGACGTATAATGAAGGATGTTCCGAGGTGGTTAACGTCCTTACCCCTACTTATTACAGCTTGACAAAGGCAACACACGGCTTGACACCTGTTGTCCGCATTTGTGTTAAAATAATTCCACACCGAAGAGGTGATTTTTTTTGTAATTTGACCAGGCATGTCAATGGCCATATTCGTCCCACGGACAACAGGTGTCTCCCCGGGTGCCTGACTTAAACAAACCCCCTCACCATCAGAATCCTCCTTGTCAATTTCCTCCTCAGCGCCAGCAACACCCATATCCTCATCCTGGTGTACTTCAACAGTGACATCTTCAATTTGACTATCAGGAACTGGACTGCGGGTGCTCCTTCCAGCACTTGCAGGGGGCGTGCAAATGGTGGAAGGCGCCACCTCTTCCCGTCCAGTGTTGGGAAGGTCAGGCATCGCAGCCGACACAATTGGACTCTCCTTGGGGATTTGTGATTTAGAAGAACGCACAGTTCTTTGCTGTGCTTTTGCCAGCTTAAGTCTTTTCATTTTTCTAGCGAGAGGATGAGTGCTTCCATCCTCATGTGAAGCTGAACCACTAGCCATGAACATAGGCCAGGGCCTCAGCCGTTCCTTGCCACTCCGTGTCATAAATGGCATATTGGCAAGTTTACGCTTCTTCTCAGACGCTTTTAATTTTGATTTTTGGGTCATTTTATTGAACTTTTGTTTTTTGGATTTTACATGCTCTCTACTATGACATTGGGCATCGGCCTTGGCAGATGACGTTGATGGCATTTCATCGTCTCGGCCATGACTAGTGGCAGCAGCTTCAGCACGAGGTGGAAGTGGATCTTGATCTTTCCCTATTTTACCCTCCACATTTTTATTCTCCATTTTTTAATGTGTGGAATTATATGCCAGTATCAATAGCAATGGCCTACTACTATATATACTGCGCACAACTGAAATGCACCACAGGTATGGACGGATAGTATACTTGACGGCACAGAGGTAGGTAGAGCAGTGGCCTACTGTACCGTACTGCTATATAAGATATACTGGTGGTCAGAAAACTGTGCAAAACTGAAATGCACCACAGGTATGGATGGATAGTATACTTGACGACACAGAGGTAGGTAGAGCAGTGGCCTACTGTACCGTACTGCTATATATTATATACTGGTAGTCAGCAAACTGTGCAAAACTGAAATGCACCACAGGTATGGATGGATAGTATACTTGACGACACAGAGGTAGGTAGAGCAGTGGCCTACTGTACCGTACTGCTATATGTTATATACTGGTGGTCATCAAACTGTGCAAAACTGAAATGCACCACAGGTATGGATGGATAGTATACTTGACGACACAGAGGTAGGTAGAGCAGTGGCCTTCTGTACCGTACTCCTATATATTATATACTGGTGGTCAGCAAAATTATGCACTGTACTCCTACTATATACTACAATGCAGCACAGATATGGAGCGTTTTTCAGGCAGAGAACGTATAATTCTGGTGGTCACTGGTCAGCAAAACTCTGCACTGTACTCCTCCTATATAATACTGCTGGTCCCCAGTCCCCACAATAAAGCAGTGTGAGCACAGACATATGCAGCACACTGAGCACAGATATGGAGTGTTTTTCAGGCAGAGACCGTATAATACTGGTGGTCACTGGTCAGCAAAACTCTGCACTGTACTCCTCCTATATAATACTGCTGGTCCCCAGTCCCCACAATAAAGCAGTGTGAGCACAGATATATGCAGCACACTGAGCACAGATATGGAGCGTTTTTCAGGCAGAGAACGTATAATACTGGTGGTCACTGGTCAGCAAAACTCTGCACTGTACTCCTGCTATATAATACTGCTGGTCCCCAGTCCCCACAATAAAGCAGTGTGAGCACAGATATATGCAGCACACTGAGCACAGATATGGAGCGTTTTTCAGGCAGAAAACGTATAATACTGGTGGTCACTGGTCAGCAAACCTCTGCACTGTACTCCTCCTATATAATACTGCTGGTCCCCTGTCCCCACAATAAAGCAGTGTGAGCACAGATATATGCAGCACACTGAGCACAGATATGGAGCGTTTTTCAGGCAGAGAACGTATAATACTGGTGGTCACTGGTCAGCAAAACTCTGCACTGTACTCCTCCTATAATACTGCTGGTCCCCAGAATAAAGATATTTGCAGCCCCCTGAAACAAAGTGAGAGGACGCCAACCACATCCTCTCACTATCATTTCCAATGCACTAGTGAAAAATGGCGGCGACGCGCTGCTCCTTATATAGAATCCGAATCTCGCGAGAATCCGACAGCGGGATGATGACGTTTGGGCGCGCTCGGGTTAACCGAGCCATACGGGAGAATCCGAGTCTGCCTCGGACCCGTGTAAAATGGGTGAAGTTCGGGGGGGGTCGGATTCCGAGGAACCGAACCCGCTCATCACTACTTGATATGGAATAAATCTTCTTAATAAAAAAAAATATATATAGGGCTTGACCCGCCTCCCTCTCCTCCCATTGGATGCTGTTTTTTTGCTGTTTTGGCACCAATTTATGTTTATATCCCTGTGCTAGACACTGCTCAGATAGCCCCTGAGGAAGACCTGTATCGGTTGAAACAGCTGTTTGGCTGTGCCTGTATGTACACTTGTCGCCTTGATATGGAATAAATCTTAGTTTTCTCATCTAAACCGTGAGTGCTGGCTTGTTTTGCTTTTTCCAATGAGCTGGAAAAGCGAGTGCCTTTATATATATACATATATATATATATATATATATACACACACACACACACACACACACACACACACAATGTCCGTTCACTTATATATATATATATAGTGTTACATTTGGAAACCGCCCAAAGTAAAACCTGCGTTTGCCACTGAGATGTAATACACGCACAATATTGGTGGCACAGGATAGCATATTCCTAAACCAAACACACACACACACACACACACACACACACGGCAAAGCCTGTAAAATACATTTGCATAACAATAACCCTTTTATTTGAAGCTATTATAATAATATGCAGCACAGGTGACCGTACCCCTACACCACACAGGGCAAACCCTGTAAAAATTATTTGGATAATAATATAAGTATTGTATATAACCCTTTAATTTGGAGTAAATAATATACAACAAAGGACACCACAACTAGACTTATGGCAGCACAAGACGCCACCACTGGACTGGACTTACACGGCAGTACTGCTGGACTTATACGTCAGTGTCAGACAGGATGGCACTTTAAAAACTAGTCCCCAAACAGCACATGATGAAAAAGAGGTGCAAGATAGAATTGTCCTTGGGCCCTCCCACCCACCCTTATGTTGTATAAACATGACATTATGAATGCCAAATTGATTTCTCACAAATATTTAAAATGCCCGCTCTAATATATATTGTAAATGCCTGCACCACTTACTACCATATACGATAAAAGTGCGCTGTACATTGCAAAACACTGTATCCCATAAGAGAAAACAATACACTCACACATTATCTGAGTTCCAAAGCTCATTGATGTATGTTAAAAGGATATGGATTCAATATATATTACAAAGTACAGTATACCTATAGTTTCATGAATACAACTCACACAGTAAACAGTTAGAACATAGTTAAAACACAGTTACATATAGTTACAGTTAAATGCCAGCGATACAATTACCAGGTCTTTCTCATATAAGTTTGTCCCTCCATATGACTCTCTCTTCCTCTCTTTCCTCTGTAAAATCATGCAAGACCTCCATCTCTGTCTGAGTCCAAAAAACAAGTGGGCTCCAGTGTAATCAATATGTTATCTAGTTTCTGGGGGAGGGGACTCATGAGTCACCAGTTTCTTTGCATATGCTGATCAGGTTCAGCCCTGTTCACTGTATCATTCATTGTTCTAACAAAGTGATTTTAGCTTTTATACATTCAATCATAACGATCCGCTGCAATGTCCTACAACTTAATAACAAGTATCAAATTAATCTACACACCAATCTGCTTGTTTTAAAAGTAAACATGACAGGTGTATCTGGTTCCATTCAAATAATACACATTCATGACATTAATTCATTAGGTGATTTTAAATCACCATGATGTCTGGCGCTTGATATTATTATAATTATGTACTGTATGAAATAAGTGTCGAATCCATTTCTTTGGCATGTCCGTGTAAATGCGTGTGTTACCATATATTGCTGTGCTCGCTGCGCATATTTGCAAGTATAGCGACTTAAATGTGTGTGGTTTGTATGTTCGCTTTATGTAATATTTTTTTACTTTGACAGTCCACCCTTTGGCAGTAAACAATAACTGCCATAAATTATTAACATAAGAAAAAAAATATTTCATACCATTATCGGTGACCTAGACACAAGTATGTATGCATTTTGCAAATCAGACACTTGACTATATTTGGGGAAGACAGGGAGGAGGACGAGACATCCTCTATATGCACTCGGCGGTCACGGGACCACTGGTTGGGTGTGGGACAACATTCAACCTATAGAGTATGCTGGGACAGTGCTTTGGCCTATAATGTCTGATTTGCGGCGAACATTTCACACATACATGTACCTACGTCTTTGTACACTGATGTTTGGATTCTATTGAGGTTCTGCTGGGTAGGTGAAAAAGACACAAACAAATCGTGACAGTGACCTATAAAATTTTCGTGATCTACATATTCCTATCATTTTCTGAACATTGTTTCCATTTCTGGAACGTATGCTAGGTCTGTTTAATCATTGAACAAGGGTTATAAGTAGTGTCCTTCATAAACCGTCGGAGTTCAGGGAGAGGCACTCATAAACCTTTCTTCCACATATGTTAGTGAGCTCTTTATCTGCAGTGTGTGAATAGCCTTTGTCTGACTGTTCCTGATTACCTCTGAACTACATAACTACTAGACCTTTGATTTTTCTCTACTGTAACAAACTGATCAGCTAATCCTGGGATCCTATAAGGAGATCACTCCTTCCTACAGAACCAGTTCCAGTCCCGCACTCGACTCCTCATAAAATAAAACCTCGCAAAAATAGAATATCCTGAAAGAAAATGTTTGTCAGCGGGAAAGAGAGAAAAGAGAAATAGAACAAAACAACTCTTGTTCATAACAAATCAATTACAATGACTGGTCTTTCTGCAGTCCTTTAGTATGCTCAGGTAGTGTCCAACAGTGCCGTCTCTCAGTCTTCACAGAACAGAGTCTCTGGTGATACGAGGTTCTCTTTGCCTTGCTCTTTGAATACACAGTTCACTTGGAACACACAGTTCACTTCAAACACACAGTTCACAAACTCGATGAATGTGAGCAATAAACTACTTTGTCACGAGTTCTCTCTGGGTCAGCGACCTTCTTGCAGTGGGACGGGTGGACCCAAGTCTTTCTTTCGGCGACCTTTAGTGCTGTCAACAAATCTTGGTATGGTCCTTCCCACCTGTCTAATAGACAACCTGAGCGTAAGGGCAATTACACAGTCTCTTGGTTCATAATCAATACAGTTAGCATTTGGCATACCAGCAATCAACAGTTTCAAGTTCTTTTGTCAAGTTCTCAAATGCTGGCTCATCTCAATAAGGTACTGTACTGTCACCTCATTGGTGTATTTCTGATCATTGTGCGGATCAATTATGACATGAGGTTGTCTTCCAAAAACAACCCAACAAGACACAAATACCAAAACAAAAACAAATTTCGAAGAGGGTGTTTCGTTGAGTGAAGATCTGGGAGTGGTTCAGAAGCTACATAATACTAGTGGCAGTATTTATGATCACAATAGTACAATTTCAAGCTTTGCTCCTACTTCCAGGGGTATACTTATCTACACACAAATTTCTGCGCAATTTTTCTTTGCGGTAAACACAGCAGCATCCGTGACGGCAGGAAATCCCTCTACCCAGTTTGAGAAAACATCAGTGCACACCAATACATAACAATAATTCCTAAAGGGTGTTAACTGTACGAAGTTGATTTGTATTTCCTGAAAAGATGTCTGCAGGAGGGATATGGGATGGCTCTGTTGGTATTGCTTTACCAATATTCTTCCTCAAGCAAGTAAGACAGGTCATTGCTCTCTTACCTGCATGAGAATAGAATCCTGGCGCACACCAGTAGGCTCTCATTAGCCTGTACCTACCCTCTTTCCTAGATGAGTCAGACCATGTGCCACCTCAGCTAGACTTGGAAGGTATGCTCTGAGGGCTACTGGCGTACCGTGTCCACCTGCCCACAGTCCTGAGGACTCCTGGCCATACCCCTTTGTCCCCCAGACTGCCTCTTCCTGCAGGGAACACAAATTTTGCATCTTAATTTAACTATCGCGTGTTTGCAATATAGAGTACCATGAGCATAACTCAAAAAGAAAAAAAAAAAGAAAAAAGAAACATCTCTAGAGGAGAGAAGGAAGAAGAAAATGGAAACAGAAAATGTCAGGTTTGCCATTCACCAACAGGCATATCAGTGTCTATACAAAATTTCCCTTCACCAGTATTCCCATTCTCTACCCTTTGTGCATGACAAGGCACACTGCAGTAATACTGGTGTTATCGTGCTGTTGAGATATACTGGGTTTGTGCAGAACTCTGAAGGACCTAGGCATGTTGAGTTTGAACTGTACTTGGGTCCATGTATTGTACCACCCTGTGTGAACGCAAAAGATGAAGAGGAAACTGTAGAGAAACAGAATAGAGGTTGGTGACAGATGAGTTTTGTAGAGGTGAAGAAGATTTTATAAAAATTTGACAACTGGATTGGGCACTACGGGGAAGTGATTCTCTACTTGGTCTACTCCCCTCAAAAAAAAACATTTCTGTGTGTCTTATCTCTACTGGGACTATCCCAGCCATCAATCCAGTGTCCTGTCCATCCTAAGTTCATAGGGAACCCGGTATCTGTGAGTTAATTTCCTCTACCTGTGATGGACATGCATCTAGAACAGCGAAATGTACATTAGTAAGTTGCATTTATTCTGTTCTTCCCATTAACCGAATCTGTGTTTTCTATATGGCTCGTGATTCTTTACTATATGTCCCTTGGTCCCATCTATGTGTTTAATAATGTGGCTTGTGTTTTCTGTCTAGGGGATCTATATTGACTATGTGTCCTACTACTCATACAATCTCTGGCAAAATGCCCTTCCTTCCTACAAGTGTAACATATTATTGACCATTTGGGATCTGGGGTTTGGACTGATGGGTCTTTCCTGTATGTGCCAGTATACTTACCGTCCTCAACCTCTCCACCTGTTGTTCTCTGCGCCTAACACTATTCTTGTGATGTTCAATAGCACACTATCTAAGATTAGCTACTGTGACCTTTCCAATTTTGCAAAGAGGTCTGCACCCTGACACTCAATGCCTTATTGAGCCCGTCCATTTGCACAGAGACAGCCACCTCCCATTTGCCGAATTAGTGTTTACCAATCGTCTTATCCAGATGGAGAGTTTTCTATTACTGCAAGAGACAAAAACAAAAAAAAGGTTTAACAAGCTTCTAGTATTCATTCAATCCTTCTCATCCCGTATTAAGGGTCTGTACATGGTCCATCAAACATTTCCGAGCTCATCTTTACTAGGGGCATTACTAGGAACGAATTCTTCTTATATGGTAACTGAAAGAAATACCCTGGGGTTACCTTGTCTCTGCCCGCTTTCCTGCTGGCAAATACTAATGTGCGGACAGGTTTTTCTCCATTTCTGACGTTACTTTCTTGATTTTTTTTTGTTTAATTTTTGGATTTTACTATATATGTACACGAATGATACCATACTTACCTGTTCCACTGGTCTCAGCCACTTCCCCCACAGGCTACTGCTCTTCTTTTACCGGTTGGATACTCCTCTGGGTGCATGAGAAATGGCTGAAAACGATCAGGTCACTTTCTCCTCCTAAATAAAACTTCAACATTCATTAGTATATATATAGGTTACAGTAATATTTTTTTATTATTTTCTATAGTTTGTACACTGGCCGTAACTGCTTCCACATCTACATAAGGCGGTGTACTTGCATTGTCTTTTTTTCCTCTTCCTACTTATTTATTGTTGCTACAAGTTCAAACAGTTCTTATATTTCCATTCTTGTCTTATATGACTTTGGTTAAACATACCACCTGCAATACCTTTGGATCAAACTCACCAAACCCTCTTGCTGTCACAGGTTTAAACAATTTGCATGTCTGACCCTTTGTTTTCGGGATTTTATCAGACATATTCTTATCCTTAAATTCTGCAATACCTCTGGTTCAAAACTGCCTACCTTAGGGAATGGTTCCCTATCTCCCGCAGTCATACGTTCCCATTCATTGCATAAAACTTCTGTGTGTGGTCCATGCTTCTCACACATTATGAACCTCACTGACCCCCTGGGCCGCGGTATGTCAACCTGAACCCTGGTTGAACGTCCCTTACTTGAGCAACTGGCCCTCATATTTTGCAGGTATTGCCCTTTCGGCTAATCCCACAAAAACCCAAAATACTCAATATAAGGCAACGGTGAAAGTTCTCAGAGCGCTCTTCACCTGCTCACCGCCCACGTTGGCCAGTACTACCATACACTGTCGATAGCGAAGGCAATGTACCCAACTTAGGGCCCCTATGTAACCTCTATTTACTGGAAGTTTCTGGGAATAACTTACCCTTTCCAGTAAATAGAGGCCGTTGGAGATTTCCTGAGAGAGGCCAGCGAAAACTCCCTAAACCTTTATTATACACAAATCACGCTTGCATATGCTATATACAGCGCTAATGATACCGCGATTTTATGCAAAGCTCGTAAAAAGGTTATCACGTTGCGCTAAATATTGCACCCACGAACGCGCGGTCCAATCGCACAGCGTATAGGTACTTGTTACTTATCCGCCATACGACCACTGGAATCGAATCACAAGCTGCGAAACCTCAGCCGGAGCGTATAAAAAAAAACTAAATGGGTAAACCTTCGCTAACCCCCTGGGCCGCGGTACTCTAACACAATTGCCTACCTTGCTCCTTTGTACTTAAATCTATATTAACATGAGTCAGCTGCCTCACGCCACCAAGTCTCCACTCACTTGATGTACCACTCGACGGGATCCCGAATTCCCTGGGTCCACTACGTTCTTTGTTACGTTTGCTCACTTACGTTCACTCATTCAAATACACTTTGGTTTTTCTTTCTATACAGAAAATTATCTTTCATTCAGATAACTTTTACTCCCAGAGGCAATACAGTAAAAAAGGTTTTATTTAAACTAAATCTTGGAAACCGAGCAATTTGTGCTAATGTAGCGTGACTACTGTCCCGCCCCTAAACTAAACGATGCTATTGTGTAATTTGTACTTAGCAGTCGTACCCTTACGCATGTTGCGTAAACACGCGACCATGCGTATGTCTTTACGTTGCGTACGCAGTCCCGTACTTTGTCCGAGACACGTGTACAAAAGCCGTACGTCCGCAATAGTACAAATCCCACACTTCTATAAATGTAAGCGATATTACCTATAATCGCTCACTTAACACAACACAGTTTCTTTCTGTATAAACCTTTTTAACTAAGCCAGACTGTGTTTGTGTTTTACGTTTACTTCCTTAAATATTTATTTTAGTTTTAACTATATAGCAACAAATATCTCCGGTTTCACACAGATCTATAATGACTCTAGCAATAATCAATAATTTAAATGATATGATTCAGATTGGATAGCCATCTTGCAGAATATACATTGATATAAACACCCACATAATTATAATAATATTGTATATATGTATCATTCACTGGTCTCCTCTTAAACTCATTTACCCATTTAGTGCTTCTAATTTGCATATCAAAGCTGTGTGCTTTTGACTGCCTGTTCAAGAGGTTGTTCACAGCTAAGAAAAAGCAGTTACACAGGTTAATTAACATTGCAATGGCTATCTTATAGCAAGCAGAGTTACCTAATTCCTAGAGGTAAAAGAAAAAAGAAAAAAAAAACTTTGTTTTTTTATCTGTGTGTACTTCTTACATCAAGTATTCATCTCACTATTAACTTTCACTAAGCCCCATTGAAACTATTTGTAATTGACTATGGCATGGGTTAAATAAATGCATTGGTAACTCATAAATTGTGTTTCATGTGACAAAGGAAAGCTGATTATTCTTGAGCAGACTGAAAATCAGCCATTTAGAAAAATGACCTTCCCAAAATGGCCGCTGCTCCTCCCCCTTCCACATCCATGAGGGTTACACAAAATGGTGGACAGGCCATGTGGTTAGTCCAAAATGGAGGACGAACCATGCGGCTTCCTTTGTCACAAAGAAATCACACACCATGCAAGCACCTTAAGTTATTTTAGGCCTGAGTTAAAAAAAAAACCACTATATCAAGGCTATTGCAGCAACTTTTAAATGTACCTTTAACCCTACTTAACAGATAAGCAATCCAATCTGAATCAAACACAATATGACTTATTTGAACCTTGTTTTGCAACAATAAAAATACATTTTAGCATCTTAAATATTATGAGAAACGCATTGTCCCTTAAATTTCATATCAGCATCTTACTAATAACACAACACAATACACGTGGATGTGATTCGTCAGCATTTTGCGATGCGTCTATCATTAGCCGGTCGATCACAGCCGCGTTTGTAATGTACAGTGCATCATTAATAACGTGATATCCCGTGAGAGCCCCATCTATGAATGCCAAATTGATTTCTCACAAATATTTAAAATGCCCGCTCTAATATATATTGTAAATGCCTGCACCACTTACTACCATATACGATAAAAGTGCGCTGTATATCGCAAAACACTGTATCCCATAAGAGAAAACAATACACTCACACATTATCTGAGTTTCAAAGCTCATTGATGTATATATTTGTTGTTAAAAGGATATGGATTCAATATATATTACAAAGTACAGTATACCTATAGTTTCATGAATGCAACTCACACAGTAAACAGTTAGAACATAGTTAAAACACAGTTACATATAGTTACAGTTAAATGCCAGCGATACAATTACCAGGTCTTTCTCATATAAGTTTGTCCCTCCATATGACTCTCTCTTCCTCTCTTTCCTCTGTAAAATCATGCAAGACCTCCATCTCTGTCTGAGTCCAAAAAACAAGTGGGCTCCAGTGTAATCAATATGTTATCTAGTTTCTGGGGGAGGGGACTCATGAGTCACCAGTTTCTTTGCATATGCTGATCAGGTTCAGCCCTGTTCACTGTATCATTCATTGTTCTAACAAAGTGATTTTAGCTTTTATACATTCAATCATAACTATCCGCTGCAATATCCTACAACTTAATAACAAGTATCAAATTAATCTACACACCAATCTGCTTGTTTTAAAAGTAAACATGACAGGTGTATCTGGTTCCATTCAAATAATACACATTCATGACATTAATTCATTAGGTGATTTTAAATCACCATGATGTCTGGCGCTTGATATTATTATAATTATGTACTGTATGAAATAAGTGTCGAATCCATTTCTGTGGCATGTCCGTGTAAATGCGTGTGTTACTATATATTGCTGTGCTCGCTGCGCATATTTGCAAGTATAGCGACTTAAATGTGTGTGGTTTGTATGTTCTCTTTATGTAATATTTTTTGACTTTGACAACATGCACACTTTAAAAAAACAATAATTTCAGCGACATGGTCTGCCATACGACTGTGGCTGAAATGACTGGTTTGTTTGGGCTGCCACCAAAAAAGAAGCAATCAGTCTCTCCTTGCACAAACTGGCTCTACAGAAGCAAGATATCGACCTCATCCTCATCCTCCGATTCCTCACCACTTTCAGTGTGTACATCCTCCTCCTCGCAGAGTATTAATTCATCCCCACTGGAATCCACCATCACAGGTCCCTGTGTACTTTCTGTAGGCAATTGCTGGTAAAGGTCTTCGTGGAGGAATTTATAATTCATTTTGATGAACATCATCTTCTCCACATTTTGTGGAAGCAACCTCCTACGCCGATCGTTGACAAGGTTACTGGCTGCACTCAACACTCTTTCGGAGGACACACTGGAGGGCGGGAATTTAGGTAAAATAAAGCCAGTTTGGGCAAGGGCATCCAAATTACCTATTTTTCCTGCCAGTATACATATGGACTGTTTGACATGCCTACTTTGATGTGGTCACTCATATAATCCTCCACCATTCTTTCAATGGTGACAGAATCATATGTAGTGACAGTAGACATGTCAGTAATTGTTGACAGCTTCTTCAGTCCGGACCAGATGTTAGCACTCGCTCCTGACTGCCCTGCATCACCGCCAGCGGGTGGGCTCAGAAATCTTATTCTTTTCCTCGCAGCCCCAGTTGCGGGAGAAAGTGAAGGAGGAGCTGTTGACGGGTCACGTTCTGCTTGAGTTGACAATTTTCTCACCAGCAGGTCTTTGAACCTCTCCAGACTTGTGTCTGCCGGAAAGAGAGATACAACGTAGGCTTTAAACCTAGGATCGAGCACGGTGGCCAAAATGTAGTGCTCTGATTTCAACAGATTGACCACCCTTGAATCCTGGCCAAGCGAAAGAAGGGCTCCATCCACAAGTCCCACATACTTTGCGAAATCACCCCGTTTTAGCTCCTCCTTCAGTTTCTCCAGCTGCTTCTGCAAAAGCCTGATGAGGGGAATGACCTGACTCAAGCTGGCAGTGTCTGAACTGACTTCACGTGTGGCAAGTTCGAAGGGTTGGAAAACCATGCACAAGACGGAAATCATTCTCCACTGTGCTTGAGTCAGGTGCTTTACCCCTCCTTTGCCTATATCGTAGGTGGATGTATAGGCTTGAATTGCCTTTTGCTGCTCCTCCATCCTCTGAGGCATATAGAGTGTTGAATTCCACCTCATTACCACTTCTTGCTTCAGGTGATGGCAGGGCAGGTTCAGGCATGTTTGATGGCGCTCCAGTCTTCAGCACGCGGTGGCTGAATGCCGAAAGTGGCCCGCAATTTTTTTGGCCACCGACAGCATCTCCTGCAAGCCCCTGTCATTTTTCAAAAAATTCTTCACCATCAAATTAATTGTATGTGCAAAACATGGGACGTGCTGGAATTTGCCCAGATGTAATGCACACACAATATTGGTGGCGTTGTCCAATGTCACAAATCCCCAGGAGAGTCTAATTGAGGTAAACCATTCTGAGATGATGTCCCTCAGTTTCCGTAAGAGGTTGTCAGCTATGTGCCTCTTACGGAAAGCGGTGATACATAGCGTAGCCTGCCTAGGAACGAGTTGGCGTCTGTGAGATGCTGCTACTGTTGCCGCTGCTGTTGTTGCTGCGGGAAGCCATACATCTACCCAGTGGGCTGTCACAGTCATATAGTCCTTAGTCTGCCCTGTTCCACTTGTCCACATGTCCGTGGTTAAGTGGGCAGTGGGTACAACTGATTTTGTAGGACACTGAGGACACTTTTTCTGACGTCTCTGTACATTCTCGTTATCGCCTGCCTGGAGAAGTGGAACCTAGATGGGATTTGATACCGGGGACACAGTACCTCAAACAATTCTCTAAGTCACTCTGAATTAATGGTGGATACCGGACGCACTTCTTACACCAACATAGCTGTCAAGGCCTCAGTTATCCGCTTTGCAAAAGGATGACCGCTGTCATATTTCATCTTCCTCACAAAGGACTGTTGGACAGTCAATTGCTTACTGGAAGTAGTACAAGTGGTCTTCCGACTTCCCCTCTGGGTTGATGATCGACTCCCAGCAGCAACAACAGCAGCAGCAGCAACAGCAGGCGTTACACTCAAGGATCCTCCGGAGGAATCCCGGTTAGGAGAGGACTCCTCAGTCTTGACAGTGACATGGCCTACAGGACTACTGACGTTCCTGACTGAGGAGGAAGTTGACGTTGAGGGAGGTGGTACTGTGGCTTGTAGGAGCTTGGGTACAACAGGAAGAATGGCCGGGGGAGTGGCCTAACCGCAGTGGAGTGTGGATGGGCTTTCGCAGGGCTCCTGCTTCAAAGCTAACTACCCACCTCCATATCACCTCTCCGACCCCTGTGGGCTCCCTGTCTGGCCACCTCTATCTCCTTGGGGTCTCCCCGGGTCAGGTGCAGCTAGCTGTGGAGCCGGGGGACAGCCCAGTCTGTCTCTGCAGGTTGTGTCCTAGGTGTCTCCAGGAGCCGGGGACTCAAGTATCCCACAGTACCCGCGATTTGGGCTCCAGAGCGTGGACCGGAAGTGCGCAATCACAAGACTTACCCGGCCTCTCCTTAATACCTTCCAGCCTCCACGGACTCCCCAACGTAGACATCAGCTGGGGCTCCAGGCCTGGTGGACCCTGGGCAGAGGGAGTTAGCAGCAGTACCGGCTCCCGGGAGCCATGGTGGCTATCTTGAGTCTCCCTGCCTGTGCTGGGACTTTGCATAGCTGTGTGCCTGCTGCTTTGGAAGGGCTTGGACACTGGCTGGACCGTGTCTGCAGCCCCTATTGTGCAGCATAAAGTCCTACACTCCACAGGACCAGCTCCCCATGCCACATACCCAGGGAGCCTCTGATTACACATAAGGCAGTAGGGCTGTGCCCTTTGAAAAAACTGCACTGCCTCTTCTTCCATCTACTGCTGTGTGCCTGCACTACATCTGCATTTTCTCACCACTTGCCAGCCAACCACCTCCAAGCTCTGCAGTCCCATAAGTTGTAGCTAGTGTTCTCATCACATTCCAGGCCCTGCAGGTTTGTGGCACCCCTCTGTCCCTGCCTGTTTACAGAGTAGTTTGTGGCACCCCTCTGTCCCTGCCTGTTTACAGAGTAGGTAGATACTCCGCAGGAGGATATTTATACCCCCGTTGTGATTAACAAGGAGACAGTCTGCTGCCTGAGTTTCCTGTTCCCGGGGGGAACCCTGTGGATGTCAACAGGATATAGTCCCGTTGCAGTCCTTACTTGCGCGGAAGTCCACAACAGATCCAACACGGCTGCCCTTTCCATGTTTTTGCTGATGTCAACAACCGAGGGTACCCACATGCTCTCGGCCAGTCTTCTTGACATGTGAGTGATTCATTCCACCCCCTCCACTCTGAGCATCCATATGCAGTAACACCCTGATTTGTCGCCTGCTGGCAATCTCTATGCTGTGCCTGTTCTCACTTGCTTTATTATAACGTACTTCACCATTGGAGAAAAAGCACCAAAAAAGCCAATGCGCAAACACCACAAGTGCAGCCCAGGTCAACTCAAAATGGCTCACCACACCATAGACAATACATACAATAGAAAAGAGAGAGACCCTGTGGCGCAGATATGGTATATAATGTATACAATACAGTCCCCTTTATTTTAGAGATGAGCGGGTTCGGTTTCTTTGAATCCGAACCCGCACGAACTTCACTTTTTTTTTCACGGGTCCGAGCGACTCGGATCTTCCCGCCTTGCTCGGTTAACCCGAGCGCGCCCGAACGTCATCATGACGCTGTCGGATTCTCGCGAGACTCGGATTCTATATAAGGAGCCGCGCGTCGCCGCCATTTTCACACGTGCATTGAGATTGATAGGGAGAGGACGTGGCTGGCGTCCTCTCCATTAGAATAGATTAGAAGAGAGAGAGAGAGATTGTGCAGACAGAGTTTACCACAGTGACCAGTGCAGTTGTTGTTAAGTTAACTTTTATTTAATATATCCGTTCTCTGCTATATCCGTTCTCTGCCTGAAAAAAACGATACACAGCAGTCACACAGTGTGACTCAGTCTGTGTGCACTCAGCTCAGCCCAGTGTGCTGCACATCAATGTATAAAAGCTTATAATAATTGTGGGGGAGACTGGGGAGCACTGCAGGTTGTTATAGCAGGAGCCAGGAGTACATAATATTATATTAATTTAAAATTAAACAGTGCACACTTTTGCTGCAGGAGTGCCACTGCCAGTGTGACTAGTGGTGACCAGTGCCTGACCACCAGTATAGTAGTATATTGTTGTATACTATCTCTTTATCAACCAGTCTATATTAGCAGCAGACACAGTACAGTGCGGTAGTTCACGGCTGTGGCTACCTCTGTGTCGGCAGTCGGCACTCGGCAGGCAGTCCGTCCATCCATAATTGTATAATTATATACCACCTAACCGTGGTATTTTTTTTTCTTTCTTTATACCGTCGTCATAGTCATACTAGTTGTTACGAGTATACTACTATCTCTTTATCAACCAGTGTACAGTGCGGTAGTTCACGGCTGTGGCTACCTCTGTGTCGGCAGTCGGCAGGCAGTCCGTCCATCCATAATTGTATTATTATAATATATACCACCTAACCGTGGTTTTTTTTTCATTCTTTATACCGTCATAGTGTCATACTAGTTGTTACGAGTATACTACTATCTCTTTATCAACCAGTGTACAGTGCGGTAGTTCACGGCTGTGGCTACCTCTGTGTCGGCAGTCGGCAGGCAGTCCATCCATCCATAATTGTATTATAATATATACCACCTAACCGTGGTTTTTTTTTCATTCTTTATACCGTCATAGTGTCATACTAGTTGTTACGAGTATACTACTATCTCTTTATCAACCAGTGTACAGTGCGGTAGTTCACGGCTGTGGCTACCTCTGTGTCGGCAGTCGGCAGGCAGTCCGTCCATCCATAATTGTATTATAATATATACCACCTAACCGTGGTTTTTTTTTCATTCTTTATACCGTCATAGTCAGTCATACTAGTTGTTACGAGTATACTACTATCTCTTTATCAACCAGTGTACAGTGCGGTAGTTCACGGCTGTGGCTACCTCTGTGTCGGCACTCGGCAGGCAGTCCGTCCATCCATAATTGTATTATAATATATACCACCTAACCGTGGTTTTTTTTTCATTCTTTATACCGTCATAGTGTCATACTAGTTGTTACGAGTATACTACTATCTCTTTATCAACCAGTGTACAGTGCGGTAGTTCACGGCTGTGGCTACCTCTGTGTCGGCAGTCGGCAGGCAGTCCGTCCATCCATAATTGTATTATAATATATACCACCTAACCGTGGTTTTTTTTTCATTCTTTATACCGTCATAGTGTCATACTAGTTGTTACGAGTATACTACTATCTCTTTATCAACCAGTGTACAGTGCGGTAGTTCACGGCTGTGGCTACCTCTGTGTCGGCAGTCGGCAGGCAGTCCGTCCATCCATAATTGTATTATTATAATATATACCACCTAACCGTGTTTTTTTTTTCATTCTTTATACCGTCATAGTCAGTCATACTAGTTGTTACGAGTATACTACTATCTCTTTATCAACCAGTGTACAGTGCGGTAGTTCACGGCTGTGGCTACCTCTGTGTCGGAACTCGGCAGGCAGTCCGTCCATCCATAATTGTATTACAATATATACCACCTAACCGTGGTTTTTTTTTCATTCTTTATACCGTCATAGTCAGTCATACTAGTTGTTACGAGTATACTACTATCTCTTTATCAACCAGTGTACAGTGCGGTAGTTCACGGCTGTGGCTACCTCTGTGTCGGAACTCGGCAGGCAGTCCGTCCATCCATAATTGTATTACAATATATACCACCTAACCGTGGTTTTTTTTTCATTCTTTATACCGTCATAGTCAGTCATACTAGTTGTTACGAGTATACTACTATCTCTTTATCAACCAGTGTACAGTGCGGTAGTTCACGGCTGTGGCTACCTCTGTGTCGGAACTCGGCAGGCAGTCCGTCCATCCATAATTGTATTATTATAATATATACCACCTAACCGTGGTTTTTTTTTCATTCTTTATACCGTCATAGTGTCATACTAGTTGTTACGAGTACACTACTATCTCTTTATCAACCAGTGTACAGTGCGGTAGTTCACGGCTGTGGCTACCTCTGTGTCGGCAGTCGGCAGGCAGTCCGTCCATCCATAATTGTATTATAATATATACCACCTAACCGTGGTTTTTTTTTCATTCTTTATACCGTCATAGTCAGTCATACTAGTTGTTACGAGTATACTACTATCTCTTTATCAACCAGTGTACAGTGCGGTAGTTCACGGCTGTGGCTACCTCTGTGTCGGAACTCGGCAGGCAGTCCGTCCATCCATAATTGTATTACAATATATACCACCTAACCGTGGTTTTTTTTTCATTCTTTATACCGTCATAGTCAGTCATACTAGTTGTTACGAGTATACTACTATCTCTTTATCAACCAGTGTACAGTGCGGTAGTTCACGGCTGTGGCTACCTCTGTGTCGGAACTCGGCAGGCAGTCCGTCCATCCATAATTGTATTATTATAATATATACCACCTAACCGTGGTTTTTTTTTCATTCTTTATACCGTCATAGTGTCATACTAGTTGTTACGAGTATACTACTATCTCTTTATCAACCAGTGTACAGTGCGGTAGTTCACGGCTGTGGCTACCTCTGTGTCGGCAGTCGGCAGGCAGTCCGTCCATCCATAATTGTATTATAATATATACCACCTAACCGTGGTTTTTTTTTCATTCTTTATACCGTCATAGTCAGTCATACTAGTTGTTACGAGTATACTACTATCTCTTTATCAACCAGTGTACAGTGCGGTAGTTCACGGCTGTGGCTACCTCTGTGTCGGAACTCGGCAGGCAGTCCGTCCATCCATAATTGTATTATTATAATATATACCACCTAACCGTGGTTTTTTTTTCATTCTTTATACCGTCATAGTCAGTCATACTAGTTGTTACGAGTATACTACTATCTCTTTATCAACCAGTGTACAGTGCGGTAGTTCACGGCTGTGGCTACCTCTGTGTCGGCACTCGGCAGGCAGTCCGTCCATCCATAATTGTATTACAATATATACCACCTAACCGTGGTTTTTTTATACCACCTAACCGTGGCAGTCCGTCCATAATTGTATACTAGTATCCAATCCATCCATCTCCATTGTTTACCTGAGGTGCCTTTTAGTTCTGCCTATAAAATATGGAGAACAAAAAAGTTGAGGTTCCAAAATTAGGGAAAGATCAAGATCCACTTCCACCTCGTGCTGAAGCTGCTGCCACTAGTCATGGCCGAGACGATGAAATGCCAGCAACGTCGTCTGCCAAGGCCGATGCCCAATGTCATAGTACAGAGCATGTCAAATCCAAAACACCAAATATCAGAAAAAAAAGGACTCCAAAACCTAAAATAAAATTGTCGGAGGAGAAGCGTAAACTTGCCAATATGCCATTTACCACACGGAGTGGCAAGGAACGGCTGAGGCCCTGGCCTATGTTCATGGCTAGTGGTTCAGCTTCACATGAGGATGGAAGCACTCAGCCTCTCGCTAGAAAACTGAAAAGACTCAAGCTGGCAAAAGCACCGCAAAGAACTGTGCGTTCTTTGAAATCCCAAATCCACAAGGAGAGTCCAATTGTGTCGGTTGCGATGCCTGACCTTCCCAACACTGGACGTGAAGAGCATGCGCCTTCCACTATTTGCATGCCCCCTGCAAGTGCTGGAAGGAGCACCCGCAGTCCAGTTCCTGATAGTCAGATTGAAGATGTCAGTGTTGAAGTACACCAGGATGAGGAGGATATGGGTGTTGCTGGCGCTGGGGAGGAAATTGACCAGAAGGATTCTGATGGTGAGGTGGTTTGTTTAAGTCAGGCACCCGGGGAGACACCTGTTGTCCGTGGGAGGAATATGGCCGTTGACATGCCAGGTGAAAATACCAAAAAAATCAGCTCTTCGGTGTGGAGGTATTTCACCAGAAATGCGGACAACAGGTGTCAAGCCGTGTGTTCCCTTTGTCAAGCTGTAATAAGTAGGGGTAAGGACGTTAACCACCTCGGAACATCCTCCCTTATACGTCACCTGCAGCGCATTCATAATAAGTCAGTGACAAGATCAAAAACTTTGGGTGACAGCGGAAGCAGTCCACTGACCAGTAAATCCCTTCCTCTTGTAACCAAGCTCACGCAAACCACCCCACCAACTCCCTCAGTGTCAATTTCCTCCTTCCCCAGGAATGCCAATAGTCCTGCAGGCCATGTCACTGGCAAGTCTGACGAGTCCTCTCCTGCCTGGGATTCCTCCGATGCATCCTTGCGTGTAACGCCTACTGCTGCTGGCGCTGCTGTTGTTGCCGCTGGGAGTCGATGGTCATCCCAGAGGGGAAGTCGTAAGCCCACTTGTACTACTTCCAGTAAGCAATTGACTGTTCAACAGTCCTTTGCGAGGAAGATGAAATATCACAGCAGTCATCCTACTGCAAAGCGGATAACTGAGTCCTTGACAACTATGTTGGTGTTAGACGTGCGTCCGGTATCCGCCGTTAGTTCACAGGGAACTAGACAATTTATTGAGGCAGTGTGCCCCCGTTACCAAATACCATCTAGGTTCCACTTCTCTAGGCAGGCGATACCGAGAATGTACACGGACGTCAGAAAAAGACTCACCAGTGTCCTAAAAAATGCAGTTGTACCCAATGTCCACTTAACCACGGACATGTGGACAAGTGGAGCAGGGCAGGGTCAGGACTATATGACTGTGACAGCCCACTGGGTAGATGTATGGACTCCCGCCGCAAGAACAGCAGCGGCGGCACCAGTAGCAGCATCTCGCAAACGCCAACTCTTTCCTAGGCAGGCTACGCTTTGTATCACCGCTTTCCAGAATACGCACACAGCTGAAAACCTCTTACGGCAACTGAGGAAGATCATCGCGGAATGGCTTACCCCAATTGGACTCTCCTGTGGATTTGTGGCATCGGACAACGCCAGCAATATTGTGTGTGCATTAAATATGGGCAAATTCCAGCACGTCCCATGTTTTGCACATACCTTGAATTTGGTGGTGCAGAATTTTTTAAAAAACGACAGGGGCGTGCAAGAGATGCTGTCGGTGGCCAGAAAAATTGCGGGACACTTTCGGCGTACAGGCACCACGTACAGAAGACTGGAGCACCACCAAAAACTACTGAACCTGCCCTGCCATCATCTGAAGCAAGAAGTGGTAACGAGGTGGAATTCAACCCTCTATATGCTTCAGAGGTTGGAGGAGCAGCAAAAGGCCATTCAAGCCTATACAATTGAGCACGATATAGGAGATGGAATGCACCTGTCTCAAGTGCAGTGGAGAATGATTTCAACGTTGTGCAAGGTTCTGATGCCCTTTGAACTTGCCACACGTGAAGTCAGTTCAGACACTGCCAGCCTGAGTCAGGTCATTCCCCTCATCAGGCTTTTGCAGAAGAAGCTGGAGGCATTGAAGAAGGAGCTAACACGGAGCGATTCCGCTAGGCATGTGGGACTTGTGGATGCAGCCCTTAATTCGCTTAACAAGGATTCACGGGTGGTCAATCTGTTGAAATCAGAGCACTACATTTTGGCCACCGTGCTCGATCCTAGATTTAAAGCCTACCTTGGATCTCTCTTTCCGGCAGACACAGGTCTGCTGGGGTTGAAAGACCTGCTGGTGACAAAATTGTCAAGTCAAGCGGAACGCGACCTGTCAACATCTCCTCCTTCACATTCTCCCGCAACTGGGGGTGCGAGGAAAAGGCTCAGAATTCCGAGCCCACCCGCTGGCGGTGATGCAGGGCAGTCTGGAGCGACTGCTGATGCTGACATCTGGTCCGGACTGAAGGACCTGACAACGATTACGGACATGTCGTCTACTGTCACTGCATATGATTCTCTCAACATTGATAGAATGGTGGAGGATTATATGAGTGACCGCATCCAAGTAGGCACGTCACACAGTCCGTACTTATACTGGCAGGAAAAAGAGGCAATTTGGAGGCCCTTGCACAAACTGGCTTTATTCTACCTAAGTTGCCCTCCCACAAGTGTGTACTCCGAAAGAGTGTTTAGTGCCGCCGCTCACCTTGTCAGCAATCGGCGTACGAGGTTACATCCAGAAAATGTGGAGAAGATGATGTTCATTAAAATGAATTATAATCAATTCCTCCGCGGAGACATTGACCAGCAGCAATTGCCTCCACAAAGTACACAGGGAGCTGAGATGGTGGATTCCAGTGGGGACGAATTGATAATCTGTGAGGAGGGGGATGTACACGGTGATATATCGGAGGGTGAAGATGAGGTGGACATCTTGCCTCTGTAGAGCCAGTTTGTGCAAGGAGAGATTAATTGCTTCTTTTTTGGGGGGGGTCCAAACCAACCCGTCATATCAGTCACAGTCGTGTGGCAGACCCTGTCACTGAAATGATGGGTTGGTTAAAGTGTGCATGTCCTGTTTTGTTTATACAACATAAGGGTGGGTGGGAGGGCCCAAGGATAATTCCATCTTGCACCTCTTTTTTCTTTTCTTTTTCTTTGCATCATGTGCTGATTGGGGAGGGTTTTTTGGAAGGGACATCCTGCGTGACACTGCAGTGCCACTCCTAGATGGGCCCGGTGTTTGTGTCGGCCACTAGGGTCGCTAATCTTACTCACACAGCTACCTCATTGCGCCTCTTTTTTTCTTTGCGTCATGTGCTGTTTGGGGAGGGTTTTTTGGAAGGGACATCCTGCGTGACACTGCAGTGCCACTCCTAGATGGGCCCGGTGTTTGTGTCGGCCACTAGGGTCGCTAATCTTACTCACACAGTCAGCTACCTCATTGCGCCTCTTTTTTTCTTTGCGTCATGTGCTGTTTGGGGAGGGTTTTTTGGAAGGGCCATCCTGCGTGACACTGCAGTGCCACTCCTAGATGGGCCCGGTGTTTGTGTCGGCCACTAGGGTCGCTAATCTTACTCACACAGCTACCTCATTGCGCCTCTTTTTTTCTTTGCGTCATGTGCTGTTTGGGGAGGGTTTTTTGGAAGGGCCATCCTGCGTGACACTGCAGTGCCACTCCTAGATGGGCCCGGTGTTTGTGTCGGCCACTAGGGTCGCTAATCTTACTCACACAGCTACCTCATTGCGCCTCTTTTTTTCTTTGCGTCATGTGCTGTTTGGGGAGGGTTTTTTGGAAGGGACATCCTGCGTGACACTGCAGTGCCACTCCTAGATGGGCCCGGTGTTTGTGTCGGCCACTAGGGTCGCTTATCTTACTCACACAGCGACCTCGGTGCAAATTTTAGGACTAAAAATAATATTGTGAGGTGTGAGGTATTCAGAATAGACTGAAAATGAGTGTAAATTATGGTTTTTGAGGTTAATAATACTTTGGGATCAAAATGACCCCCAAATTCTATGATTTAAGCTGTTTTTTAGTGTTTTTGGAAAAAAACACCCGAATCCAAAACACACCCGAATCCGACAAAAATAATTCGGTGAGGTTTTGCCAAAACGCGTTCGAACCCAAAACACGGCCGCGGAACCGAACCCAAAACCAAAACACAAAACCCGAAAAATTTCAGGCGCTCATCTCTACTTTATTTCCCTTGTTAGGGCTAGAAGATTTCTTCCAGGAATGTCGTCCTCCTCTCAAGGGATTCACTCCAGATAAATACCTCAGATGGGAGGAAAATATTCTTAATGTAACACTGTTAGATCTAGATGAAACACACTTTTAACATATGATGTCGTACTCACATTCTATGATAAATATATATGCCCATCATCCTCCACATGTCTGTTCCTCCTTCACCGCAACATATGTGGCTCAAATAAAGAGAAATATTTAGTGCAACACTGTTTGTTTAAAAGCGAAAATGGATTTATTACAGGGTTACACTCACATTTATTAAAAGAAAACAAAGCATATAGAACCTCCTCTAATATGGTAAGATGATTCTCACGACAGCGAGATTCGGAGCTAGCCGGTCCAACCGTCAAAAAGGTATCACCGTCCCCAAGATCTTGCCTCTGGGAACATCTTGGGGACGGTGATACCTTTTTGACGATTGGACCGCTGGCTCCGAATCTCGCTGTCGTGAGAATCATCTTACCCTATTAGAGGAGGTTCTATATGCTTTGTTTTCTTTTAATAAATGTGAGTGTAACCCTGTAATAAATCCATTTTCGCTTTTAAACAAACCGTGTTTTGCACTAAATATTTCTCTTTATTTGAGCCACATATGTTGCGGTGAAGGAGGAACAGACATGTGGAGGATGATGGGCATATATATTTATCATAGAATGTGAGTGCAACATCATATGTTAAAAGTGTGTTTCATCTAGATCTAACAGTGTTACACTAAGAATATTTTCCTCCCATCTGAGGTATTTATCTGGAGTGAATCCCTTGAGAGGAGGACGACATTCCTGGAAGAAATCTTCTAGCCCTAACAAGGGAAATAAAGGGGACTGTATTGTATACATTATATACCATATCTGCGCCACAGGGTCTCTCTCTTTTCTATTGTACTTCACCATTGCACTTTGATATAAGAACACACTGTCTGTGATCATGCCGCCTAAATGGCAGAAGGAAACGGCAGGAGTGCCCCCTGTTAATTTCTTTAAGACTCAATCTCCTACGCATCCTGCCAAAAGTGCTTTGTCCACTGAAAAAGCCCACAAACAACTTTCTGCACTGAGCACTCCATTTGAGCCTTCTTCTGCGGCTCCGACTGCACAAGCCATCCTGGGAGACGATGCTCTGCTCACAATTGGCTCCATGAAGTAGCTGCTGGCCTCCTTCAAAGCGGACATCTCTGCAGAATTTCGATCTGCCGTACAGGTTTTGCCAACAGTCTATTGACAAAGTGGGCCATCGTACTGACCAGTTGGAAACCAAATTGGAGGAAGTGGTTAAATCCCACAATGGGCTTATTACTCTCCATGACGATTTAGAATCGGAAGTTACAGAACTCCGCGCCAAGATTGGAGACCTAGAGGACAGGTCGCGTAGGAACAATGTTAAAATACGGGAAATCCCGAAATCTGTCTCGGCTTCAGACCTGCTTGAGTTTGTCACTGACTTTTTCACTAAACTGCTTCCAGAGGTTACGCTGATGGAATTTTTAGTGGATCCTATACATTGCCTGCCTAAATCCAGAAGTGCTCCTAAGGATGCCCCAAGAGACACTATAATGCAGTTTCATTAGTTCCATATTAAAGAAAAGGTACTTCGTGCAGCTCGACCATCTGATTCCTCCGAGGATATCCGACTTATAAATATTTGGAGATTTGTCTGCCGCAATGCTGGCCAAAGCTCTGAAGAAAGCAGATATCCCCTATCGCTGGGGATTTCCCACCAAATTGGTCATCAGGCAGAACGGAGCTACGAGTGTAGTCTCCTCACCTTCGGCCGGCTCCCAGCTTCTGAAGTCATGAAACTTGGCGGACGATTCTTTCATACTATCTGCTGGCCCCAAAATCTCCACTGATTGGGCGGCTACACACCATTCCTCCGGAATGTAATGTATATTGCATCTCGCCCTTCCTCAGCTTACCGTGAGGTTATGTGTTATTTTCTCTTCCCATGTTATATTTTCAGGTGTTTTTGTTGTTGTTATTGTTCTTTATATGTATTTGATTTGGTGTAATGATCAGCTGCATGACATTATTTTATCTTTTGCGGCTGACTCCGTCATCTCCACCTGAAGACTCTGTATACACTGGTGTCTCTTATCTCTCTTCCCCTGGTTGACAGTTATGTGTTACTGAACATGCCATAGTTATCTTTGTCCGAAGCTGTGGTTTTAATGTGCCCTGCCCAAGCGATCTATCGTCCAGTTCGACTGGTTGTAGTGTACGACTGCTATGACCCTATTTAGACTATAACATTTATATTTTGGAGTGTGGGGGTGGCCTATAAGGCCACTGCCTCCTATGTGCTGCCACGTTTTGCGGCCTCTAGTTGCACCTCAGTGGTGCTCAACTTGTTCCTCCCTTCTTCCTTTTTTTCACCGTTGTTTGTCTCCTTATCTATCCCTCTTAATGCAAATTGGTATTGTATGGTATCACCAACGCCTTTGCAGAGTATTACTTTGCTCTTTATAACCTACATACAGATCCCTCTACCCCGCAGCCATCTACTGATGAGATTGACGCTTTTTTGAGCAAATTAAACTTGCCCCCCTGCTTAGACCACCAACACCTGGAACGTCCTTGGACTTCCGAGGAGATCAGATTGGTAATTGTTGGCCTTCCATCAGATAAGGCTCCTGGCCCGGATGGCTTCACGAACGGGTTTTTTAAATGTTTTCGAGATGTCCTGGTTCCTGTCTTAATATCTGTCTTTGATGAGGCTTCATCATCTGGTTCATTCCCATCAGAAATGCTGGAAGCCAGAATAGTAGCTTTTCCTAAACCCGTAAAAAACCCAGTCATGCTGTCTAATTATCGTCCTATAGCTTTACTGAATTCTGATGTAAAGATATATGCTAAATTGATAGCTAATAGGCTGAATCCACTGCTCCCTACCCTTATTAATCAGGACCACGTCGGATTCATTCAGAATCGACAGGCCCCTGACAATACGAGGAGGATTATTGATATTTTGGACGCCTTCTCTGCTTCGTCGGAGCCCCTTTTGCTGCTTTCACTGGATGCAGAGAAGGCGTTCGATAGATTACATTGGTGTTATTTGAGAGCGGTTCTGCTTAAGTTTGGTATTGTAGGTAGAGCCCTATCCTCTATTAATGCACTCTACTCTGACCCGTCGGCTTGAGTATTCATCAATAGTATGCTCTCTTCAATATTTAGGATTTCCAATGGTACTCACCAAGGCTGCCCCCTATCCCCTCTGGTCTTTGTACTGGCTATAGAACCCCTGGCAGAATCTATCCATATCAACCCACAGATGAAAGGTCCGGCTCTGTTTGGCAGTGTGTATAAGGTGTGTCTCTTCGTGGATGATGTTCTCCTCACCATTACTGAACCTCATTCTTCCCTCCAAGCCCTTCACAGAATCTTACAAGATTATTCCTCTGTCTCATATTATAAGCTTAATAGCTCCAAAACGGAAGCCCTCCAGATCAATTTCCCTACTGTCCTGCTTCATAGATTGAAATCCTATGATTATGCCTGGCAAGTAAATTGCCTGAAATACCTGGACATCCACATCCCTCCCAAGGTCTCCGACCTTATTTTATGTAACTACCCACCCCTTTTGACTAAAATAACGATGTTGACAAATGACTGGATGTTACATAACATATCGTGGTTAGGCCATATTGCAGCCCTAAAGATGGTTTTGCTCCCTAAGTTGCTATACTTATTTAGAACTATCCCTATTTTACTACCTAACTCCTTACTGACCAAATTCAATTCTGTGTTTGTACAATACATGTGGAAAGGCAAGAAACCCAAACTCGCCCGTAAAATTATGTCTTTACCAAAACCTAAAAGGGATTGGCTTTTTCCGAATTACAGGCGGCATGTATACTGGCCCCGCTGGGTGCATGGTACGAGGTGGATACCCCCAAATCGTGGGTTTCCTTGGAAAGAGGCCTGCTCTTTCCTTTCCCCCTATCTAGTGTTTTAGGAATACCCATTTCAGAGGATTCGACGATTGTCTCGAGATCAGTTGTGGTTCAATCTGCTCGTAAATCCTGGCTAGCTTCGGTGGTTTTATTACCTGAACTCTCACTCCCTCCGCTAGATTTTTCATTAGATGGAGTGGCAGCCCTTATCCCAGATCTGTCATTCCGCCTGTGGACTTCCCAAGGGGCTAGGACCCTTCAAGAGGTAACAGAGGGGGGTATTTTGATGTCTTACTCCCAACTCCAATCTAGGTTCTCCCTCCCCAACGGAGACTTTTAAAAATACCTCCAGCTCCGACACTGGCTTCAGAGTGTAACCCTGCCTCATAGTAGAGTGCTACCGATCCCTAAGTGCATTCATGTCTTGATTATGAGGACAGACCGCAGAGGTATAGTTTCCAGATGGTACTCCCTCCTTAATTGCCCCCCACATCCAGTGAAACTTAGGTCTCAAGTAAAATGGGAATCTGACCTGAATTGTACTCTTACAGATGAGGAATGGCGCTCGGTATTTAACTCTTGCTTCCGTGTGTCTAAATGTGTATCGCACACAGAGCAGTTTTATAAACTGATCCACCGCCAATACCTGACCCCTGCCCTTCTACATTCTATCTGGCCAACTACCCCCAATAACTGCTGGCGATCGTGTGGTAAAACAGGCACGCTCCAGTACGTGTTTTGGGAATGCCCTTTAGTTTCTGCTGTCTTGTGTCAAGTTTTTAGTCTCATTTCTAGGATTGTTGTTTTTCCAGTTTCTCCCCAACCTACACTTCCATTATTTTTCTGGAGTTATATAACACAATATGCGGCACTGGCGAGCGTACCCCTACACCTCACAGGGCAAACCCTGTAAAAAATGATTTGGATTAAATATTAATAACCCCTTTATTTGGAGTAAATAATATACAGCACAGGACAGCACCACTGAATTTATATGGCAGCACAACTGGACTGGATTTTTACGGAATTATATGGATTTATATGGAATTATATGGCAAGATCACTGTAATTATACGGCAGGATCACTGGAATTATACAGCAGGATTACTGGAATTATACGGCAGGATTACTGGAATTATACAACAGTACCACTGTAATTATACAGCAGGATTACTGTAATTATACGGCAGGATTACTGGAATTATACGGCAGGATTACTGGAATTATACGGCAGGATCACTGGAACTATACGGCCGGATTACTGGAACTATATGGCAGGATCACTGTAATTATATGGCAGGATTACTGGAATTATACGGCAGTACCACTGTAATTATACGGCAGGATTACTGGAATTATACGTCAGTATCACTGGAATTATATGACAGGATTACTGGAATTATATGGCAGGATTACTGGAATCATACACCAGTACCACTGGAATTATACGGCAGGATTACTGGGATTATACGTCAGTACCACAGGAATTATACGGCAGGATTACTGTAATTATACAGCAGGATTACTGGAATTATACGGCAGTACCACTGGAATTATACGACAGGATTACTGTAATTATATGGCAGGATTACTGGAATCATATGCCAGTACCACTGGAATTATACGGCAGGATTACTGGGATTATACTACACTGCTCAAAAAAATAAAGGGAACACTAAAATAACACATCCTAGATCTGAATGAATGAAATATTCTTATTAAATACTTTGTTCTTTACATAGTTGAATGTGCTGACAACAAAATCACACAAAAATGATCAATGGAAATCAAATTTATTAACCTATGGAGGTCTGGATTTGGAGTCACCCTCAAAATTAAAGTGGAAAAACACACTGCAGGCTGATCCAACTTTGATGTAATGTCCTTAAAACAAATAAAAATGAGGCTCAGTAGTGTGTGTGGCCTCCACATGCCTGCATAACCTCCCTACAACCCACACAAGTGGCTCAGGTAGGGCAGCGTATCCAGGATGGCACATTAATGCGAGCTGTGGCAAGAAGGTTTGGTGTGTCTGTCAGCGTAGTGTCCGGAGCATGGAGGCGCTACTAGGAGACAGGCCAGTACATCAGGAGATGTGGAGGAGGCCATAGGAGGGCAACAACCCAGCAGCAGGACCGCTACCTCCGCCTTTGTGCAAGGAGGATCAGGAGGAGCACTGCCAGAGCCCTGCAAAATGACCTCCAGCAAGCCACAAATGTGCATGTGTGTACTCAAACGATCAGAAACAGACTCCATGAGGGTGGTATGAGGGCCCGACGCCCACAGGTGGGGGTTGTGCTTACAGCCCAACACCGTGCAAGACGTTTGGCATTTGCCTGAGAACACCAAGATTGTCAAATTCGCCACTGGCGCCCTGTGCTCTTCACAGATGAAAGCAGGTTCTCACTAAGCACATGTGACAGACGTGACAGAGTCTGGAGACGCCAAGGAGAACGTTCTGCTGCCTGCAACATCCTCCAGCATGACCGGTTTGGCAGTGGGTCAGTAATGGTGTGGGGTGGCATTTCTTTGGGGGGCTGCACAGCCCTCCATGTGCTCGCCAGAGGTAGCCTGACTGCCATTAGGTACCGAGATGAGATCCTCAGACCTCTTGTGAGACCATATCCTGGTGCGGTTGGCCCTGGGTTCCTCCTAATGCAAGACAATGCTAGACCTCATGTGGCTGGAATGTGTCAGCAGTTCCTGCAAGACGAAGGCATTGATGCTATGGACTGGCCCGCCCGTTCCCCAGACCTGAATCCAATTGAGCACATCTGGGACATCATGTCTCGCTCCATCCACCAATGCCACGTTGCACCACAGACTGTCCAGGAGTTGGCGGATGCTTTAGTCCAGGTCTGGGAGGAGATCCCTCAGGAGACCATCCACCACCTCATCGGGAGCATGCCCAGGCGTTGTAGGGAGGTCATACAGGCACGTGGAGGCCACACACACTACTGAGCCTCATTTTGACTTGTTTTAAGGACATTACATCAAAGTTGGATCAGCCTGTAGTGTGTTTTTCCACTTTAATTTTGAGGGTAACTCCAAATCCAGACCACCATGGGTTAATAAATTTGATTTCCCATGATAATTTTTGTGTGATTTTGTTGTCAGCACATTCAACTATGTAAAGAACAAAGTATTTAATAAGAATATTTCATTCATTTAGATCTAGGATGTGTTATTTTAGTGTTCCCTTTATTTTTTTGAGCAGTGTATATGGCAGGATTACTGTAATTATATGGCAGGATTACTGGAATTATATGGTAGTACCACTGTAATTATACAGCAGGATTACTGGAATTATACAGCAGGATTACTGGAATTATACACCAGTACCACTGGAATTATACGGCAGGATTACTGGAATTATACGACAGGATTACTGGAATTATACACCAGTATCACTGTAATTATACGGCAGGATGACTGGAATTGTACGGCAGGATTACTGGAATTATACAGCAGGATTACTGGAATTATACGGCAGGATTAGTGGAATTATATGGCAGGATCACTGGAAATATACGGCAGTACCACTGGACATATACAGCAGCTAAGGGACACCACCACTAGACTGATGCAGGACAATACACCACCACTGAGCTGATGCAGCACAATAGCAACAGAGTGGGGGTGTATGATATGCTTTGCTGGCGGTTGGGATGGCGGCGGTCAGAAGACCAACCACGACACCCCGATGGGGAGAATCCCAACAGGGTCTAGATAATTCTATATATACTCCCCCAATACCCCTCTAACCCTCCCATCATGCAACTTAACCCTAACCCTGCCCCTCCACTGCAGTCTAACCCTAACCCTCCCTGGTGGTGCCTAAACCTAACCTCCCTCCCCACAGCCTAAACCTAACCCTCTTCCCCGAGGCCTAACCCTCCCCGGGAGTGCCTAAACTTAACCCCCCTGCCCTCCCTGCAGCCTAACCCTAACCTTCCCTGGGACACAGCCTAAACCTAACCCTACCTGGGGATGCCTAAATCTACCCCCATCTCCGCAGCCTCACCCTAACTCTCCCTGTGGGTGCCTAAATCTGCCCCCCATTTCCACAGCCTAACCCTAACTCTGGCTGTGGGTGCCTAAACCTACCCCCCCTCTCCACAGCCTAACCCTAACTTTCCCCGTGGGTGCCTAAACCTACCCACCCTCTCCGCAGCCTAACCCTAACTCTCCCTGTGGGTGCCTAAACCTAACCTCCCTCCCCACAGCCTAAACCTAACCCTCTCCCCTGAGGCCTAACCCTCCCTGGGAGTGCTTAAACCTAACCCCCCTGCCCTCCTTGCAGCCTAACCCAAATCTTCTTGGGGCACAGCCTAACCCTAACTGGGGGTGCTTAAACCTACCCCCCCTCTCCGCAGCCTAACCCCTAACTCTCCCTGTGGGTGCCTAAATCTACCCCCCACCTCCTCTCCGCAGCCTAACCCTAACTCTCCCTGTGGGTGCCTAAACCTACCCCCGACCCTCTCTGCAGCCTAACCCTAACTCTACCTCTGGGTGCCTAAACCTACGCCCCCCCCCTCCACTGCCTAACCCTAACTCTCCCTGTGGGTACCTAAACCTACCCCCCCCTCTCCGCAGCCTATCCCTAACTCTCCCTGTGGGTGTCTAAACCTACCCCCCCCCCCCCCTCTGCAGCATAACCCTAACTCTCCCTGTGGGTGTCTAAACCTACAGTTGGTTCTAAATTGGAGTGGGTTAAGGGACCTTTGATATCACCAGGGGGCGGAGCCACACCACCAGGGGGAGGTGCCACTCCCAAACAGGGTACTCAAAAAGTACCCTTGCGGGCTCGCTTCGCTCGCCACGCTTCGGGCTCGGTAGCTCGCTACGCTCACCACCGGTTTACTAAAGGTAATAGTTGGTGGCGTGGATAGTAGAAGAACTATCCTGCTGGCCTAGCTCCTCCCCAAGGTGACATGGCTCCTCCCCCTGATGTCATAGGTCCCTTAGGCCACTTTGTATCTAGCATCTACCATGAACCTACCCCTCCCCTCTCCACAGCCTAACCCTAACTCTCCCTGTGGGTGCCTAAACCTAACCTACGCCCCCCAGAGGCTTCACACTAACAGTACTCTCACACTTACATTTGTGATGCAGGTGTCAGCCTTCCGAGGCAAACATTTCATCCGATGTCGGCATTCTCGCACCAATCTTCTACCTGTATGCCGTGATTCTGACTGTGGGTCGTGGGAGGAGCCTGTGAGAGGGGCGGGTCCTCGATTTCTGGATTGTGCTGCTGCTTTATCAGGAAAAAAAAACACCGTTTCCTGTCTCTGAGAGGGTAGGGATCACAGGCTGCGGGTGCCTGCATGAGGGGCAGTGCCTCGGCTATGGAATGGCTGCTGGGGTGGGGGGGGGAGTAATCACAGGTCGTGGGAGGGGATGGAGCCTGTGAAAGGGGCGGGGCCTTGACTTCTGGATTGTGCTGCTGCTTTATCAGAAAATAAAACATTTTCCTGTCTGAGGAGCGGGTGGGGATCACAGGCTGCGGGTGCCTGCATGAGGGGCAGTGCCTCGGCTATCGGATGGCTGCTGCTGCTGTACCAGTAAAAATAAACTGTATCTGAGGGGGGATCAGCACTGAAGGTCTTTACAGCTGATAGTTGCTGAGCAGGGAGAGGAGAGTGCCTTTCTAACACATTGCCTCCCGACATTGCTAACCCCGTGCTCTGCTTTGTGCACAAACCCCGATCCAGTCTCTGCAGCTCCGGCCTCCGCTCAGACCGGCTCTGCACTGACAGCCTCAGCTGCCCACAATGATGGCAGTGATGTCTCCCGTGCAGGCCCCTCTCCCCGGCATTTGCCGACTTGAGCATACGCAGTCCAGTTTATCACAGGGACCTGTAAAAACCGGAAGTCATAGCAAGGTTTGCGGGACGTTCAAGGGAAAAACGGGAGCCTCCCGCTGAATGCGTGAGGGTAGGCAAGTCTGACATATACACACGCACCACCTGACACACACATACACAGGCAGCACCTGACACACACATACTGTATACACACACAAAATCATACACATTAATTTACACAGCAGTACCTAACACACACAAACACACACACACACACACACACACACACACACACACACACACACATATATAGACTCCATAATCTCCAACTGTACCTTTTTAGCAGGTACAGTACCTTTTTTTAATGGTCTGTACCGATTTTTGGCTCTCCAAACTTCCATTGAAAGTATAGGAAAAGGGGCATGGTCACGCCCCTTTACCCGTGACCATGCCCTTTTTCCTAATTTGTACCGATTTTTATGTGTAAAATGTTGGAGGGTAAAAGTCTCATGTATAATTTAATACACACACTTACATGCGCCGTACCTGACACACACACACACACACACACATACACTTACACGCGTGCGCGGCACCTGACACACGTACACGCGTGGTGGCACCACACACATGTACACATGCAGTGGCACCACATACACATATGTACATGTGCGGTACCTCACACACGTATGTATACACACGGTGCCACCACACACATGTATGTACACACGCGGTACCTCACACACGTACGTACTCGCACAGCACCTGACACACATATACAAGCACGGCACCTGACACACACATATACACGCGCAGCACCTCACACACACACCTACACGCACGGCACCTGACACACACACACAAAGACGTGCAGCGCCTCACACGTAAACGCGCAGCACCTCACACACACGTGTACATGCGCAGCATCTCACACACACACATATATACGCATTTACGCAGCACCTGGCACACATGCACATATACATATACACATACGTAACATTTAACAAACACGCACACATATACACGCGCGGCACCTGAAACACACAGATATATATACATGCAGCACCTGACACAGAGCCGGCCATAGGCATAGGCAAACCAGGCAATTGCCTAGGGCATTTGATATGCCTAGGGGCATCAGCAGCTTCTGCTGATTAAAATGATATGCAGCATGCCTATATTCTGTGTGTAGCATTTCATATGCAGATACAGCCACAGTCTCACACAGTATATAGGCATGCTGCATATCATTTTAATCAGCAGAAGCTGCTTGTGCATCCTAGCTACATAGCAATGCAAATAAGATGCATTTTCATAAAAAAAATGTGCCCGACGTTAGCATTGAAGCAAGATGTATGAGAACACATCTGTATCCAAGCAGAGGCAGAGGTCACAGTGTTAGTGGCAGTGTGAGTGCTGTGTGCATGTGAGTGGGTTGGTTGTGCAGTAGTGTTCAGAAAATATGTGTAAGGAGCATTATGTGTGTCATGTAAAAATGAATTAATAATGTGCAACATATGTGTAAGGGGCACTATGTGTGTAATTATGTGTATAAGGGCATTAATAATGTGCAGCATATGTGTAACAGGGTTCTTCTGTATGTGTGTCATTATGTGTATAGGGGCACTAATAATGTGCAGCAATGTGTAGGGGGCACTATGTGTGTCATTATGTGTATAAGGGCATTAATTATGTGCAGCATATGTGTAAGGGACATTATGTGTAAAAGGGCATTAATAAAGGTTGTCATAATGTGTAAGGCACATTATGTTTATAAGGACATTAATAATGTGTCTCATATGTGTAAAGGGCATTACTGTGTGGCATTATATGTATAAGGTGCTCTACTATGTGGCATTGCGTATAGAAAGGGCACTACTGTGTCGTCTAATGTGAATAAAGAGCAATAGGGTGTGGTGTAATGTAAATAAGGAGCAATTCAGTGTGATGTAATGTGAATAAGGGGCTCTACTGTGAGGAGTAACGTTTATAAGGTAAAGTGATACTACTGTGGGATGTAATATGAATTATGGACACTATCACATGATCAAATGTGAATAAAGTTGCAGTACTGTGTGGCGTAATTGGAATTGGGGTTACTATTGTGTGGCCATGCCCCTTGCCAGCAAAAACACACCCTTTTTTGGGCTGTGTGCCAAATGTGCGAACTGTTCCTATTTAAAATATAGGGTGTACAAACACCAAAATAAGGACTGCTATGGATGAGGGGTGGTGGTGCTGGGAAAGAGGTGCAAGGTCAGAGGCGGAACCAGCGTTGGTGCTAGGGGGCACCAGCCAAAATCTTGCCTAGGGCATCATATTGGCTAGGGCCGGCTCTGACCTGACACACACACACACACACACACACACACACACACACACACACACACACGTACACGCACGTACACGCACGGCACCTCACACGTACACGAGATGCATTTCACATATGCCTCCAGCCTCAGTCACAGGCTGCTGCCGCCTACCCCCTCCCTGCATCATCCGCAAAGGCAGAAAAGTTTTTTGACCAAAGTTAAAAGTATAAACAATTCTGTTTGGTAAATAAAATTATTTTTGCATTTTGCACAGAACAGTGATGTTATACAAACATTTTCATTAAACATTTAAAAAATCTAATTGTTTATTCTTACAGAGAAATTTTTACATTTCTGAATTAAAAAATAAATTGAAGAAAAGCGAGGAAATTCCATAGACAAAAAACCTTACGGTTTCACAGGTCCCATTAAGGCTTCTTAGACATGATTCGAAATTTCAGAAACCTGTTGTATCTCTTCCACTCAAACTCCAAAAAGCAATGAAATTCCGATCATTAAGGCTGACGCCTTAATGAACGTGTCCCTTGCACAATACAGATATGGTATGCCGTCACAGCCTGTGGGTAAGTGCAGATTCAGCGCTCTCACAGAGTGACATTGCTGTCACTCACACAATGGTGCAGCTGCTCATTCACAGATTTGTGTGCTCATTGGAATACATACATGGGGAGCGCTTTCAGGGGAGCTCTTCACATGCGAGTTTTAGCAGAATCAGGGTTGAGAAAATCACACTCTCAATAGTGATCCAAGCTGAATGAGGTCCAGAATACGGACTGCGGCGTACCGATAGTGGGAATTCCGACAGGGGAAAGGTTAGTATACTTATCTTCCCCCAATGCCTCCCTAGCCCTAAAACTCCCTACCCACAGCTTAAACCTAACTGCCCCCCGTCCCCGTCCCCCGCAGCCTAACCCTAACTCTCCCTGGTGGTGCCTAAACCTTACCTCCCCTTTCTGCAGCCTAATCCTAACCCTCCCTCCCCCTTAGCGTAACCCTTATCCACCCCCCCTTACCGCAGCCTGAGCCTAGCCCCCCATCCTCACAGCCTATCCCTCCCCCCGCAGCCTAAACCTAATCCCCCCACACCCTCCGCGGCTTACCTCACCAGCGGTCCAACATATGCTCATTCGGAGTCCCAGCATTTTGTTCGAGAACCTTGACAGGATTCCGGCATTGGCATTCTGACTGTCGGTATCCCGACAGCCGGAAACCTTTCCGCATCCCCTTACAAGTATCATGGAGAATAAATGACGTTTTTAACACGTTTGGCCAAAAATTTGGGCCCATTCACCACGTACAGGTGAACTTCATTAGATGGGTCCCGAACATCCCTAATACTAACACATTACAGTATAACAATTTATTCAGGTCTTACCTTTAAATAGTTCTCATTCTATTTAGTGATGTGCACCGGAAATTTTTCGGGTTTTGTGTTTTGGTTTTGGGTTCAGTTCCACGGCCGTGTTTTGGGTTCGAACGCGTTTTGGCAAAACCTCACCGAAATTTTTTTGTCGGCTTCGGGTGTGTTTTGGATTCGGGTGTTTTTTTCAAAAAACCCTAAAAAACAGCTTAAATCATAGAATTTGGGGGTCATTTTGATCCCATAGTATTATTAACCTCAATAACCATAATTTCCACTAATTTTCAGTCTATTCTGAACACCTCACACCTCACAATATTATTTTTAGTCCTAAAATTTGCACCGAGGTAGCTGTGTGACTAAGCTAAGCGACCCAAGTGGCCGACACAAACACCTGGCCCATCTAGGAGTGGCACTGCAGTGTCACGCAGGATGGCCCTTCAAAAAAATACTCCCCAAACAGCACATGACGCAAAGAAAAAAAGAGGCGCAATGAGGTAGCTGTGTGACTAAGATAAGCGACCTAAGTGGCCGACACAAACACCTGGCCCATCTAGGAGTGGCACTGCAGTGTCAGACAGGATGGCACTTGAAAAAAATACTCCCCAAACAGCACATGACGCAAAGAAAAAAAGAGGCGCAATGAGGTAGCTGTGTGACTAAGATAAGCGACCCAAGTGGCCGACACAAACACCTGGCCCATCTAGGAGTGGCACTGCAGTGTCACGCAGGATGGCCCTTCAAAAAAATACTCCCCAAACAGCACATGACGCAAAGAAAAATGAAAGAAAAAAGAGGTGCAAGATGGAATTGTCCTTGGGCCCTCCCACCCACCCTTATGTTGTATAAACAGGACATGCACACTTTAACGAACCCATCATTTCAGCGACAGGGTCTGCCACACGACTGTGACTGAAATGACTGGTTGGTTTGGGCCCCCACCAAAAAAAAAGCAATCAATCTCTCCTTGCACAAACTGGCTCTACAGAGGCAAGATGTCCACCTCATCATCATCGTCCAATTCATCACCCCTTTCACTGTGTACATCCCCCTCCTCACAGATTATTAATTCGTCCCCACTGGAATCCACCATCTCAGGTCCCCGTGTACTTTCTGGAGGCAATTGCTGCTGGTGAATGTCTCCACGGAGGAATTGATTATAATTCATTTTAATGAGCATCATCTTCTCCACATTTTCTGGAAGTAACCTCGCACGCCGATTGCTGACAAGGTGAGCGGCGGCACTAAACACTCTTTCGGAGTACACACTGGAGGGAGGGCAACTTAGGTAGAATAAAGCCAGTTTGTGCAAGGGCCTCCAAATTGCCTCTTTTTCCTGCCAGTATACGTACGGACTGTCTGACGTGCCTACTTGGATGCGGTCACTCATATAATCCTCCACCATTCTTTCAATGGTGAGAGAATCATATGCAGTGACAGTAGACGACATGTCAGTAATCCTTGGCAGGTCCTTCAGTCCGGACCAGATGTCAGCACTCGCTCCAGACTGCCCTGCATCACCGCCAGCGGGTGGGCTCAGAATTCGTAGCCTTTTCCTCGCACCCCCAGTTGCGGGAGAATGTGAAGGAGGAGATGTTGACGGGTCACGTTCCGCTTGACTTGACAATTTTCTCACCAGCAGGTCTTTGAACCTCTGCAGACTTGTGTCTGCCGGAAAGAGAGATACAACGTAGGTTTTAAATCTAGGATCGAGCACGGTGGCCAAAATGTAGTGCTCTGATTTCAACAGATTGACCACCCGTGAATCCTGGTTAAGCGAATGAAGGGCTCCATCCACAAGTCCCACATGCCTAGCGGAATCGCTCTGTTTTAGCTCCTCCTTCAATGTCTCCAGCTTCTTCTGCAAAAGGCTGATGAGGGGAATGACCTGACTCAGGCTGGCAGTGTCTGAACTGACTTCACGTGTGGCAAGTTCAAAAGGTTGCAGAACCTTGCACAACGTTGAAATCATTCTCCACTGCACTTGAGTCAGGTGCATTCCACCTCCTTTGCCTATATCGTGGCCAGATGTATAGGCTTGAATGGCCTTTTGCTGCTCCTCCATCCTCTGAAGCATATAGAGGGTTGAATTCCACCTCGTTACCACCTCTTGCTTCAGATGATGGCAGGGCAGGTTCAGGTGTTTTTGGTGGTGCTCCAGTCTTCTGTACGCGGTGCCTGTACGCCGAAAGTGGCCCGCAATTCTTCTGGCCACCGACAGCATCTCTTGCACGCCCCTGTCGTTTTTTAAATAATTCTGCACCACCAAATTCAAGGTATCT